>NW_017731355.1:2654139-2688072 GCF_001890085.2 Hipposideros armiger
AAAAAAAAAAAGGAAGGAAGAAAGAACAATAGAAAGAGCAAAAATATGGGAACAAAAAATGTACTATTTCTTCATGACATTTATAAATCATATTTGATGACTGGAACAAAAACTAAAACAAAAGCTCATGACAATATTTAAAAGTGAAGAACATAAATGGAAATGAGGTTTCCACACTTCACTTGAAAGTGGTAAAATGTTGGCACCGGTAGACTGTTATAGGTCACATAGGTATATTGTAATACCCAGAGCAACCATTAAGAAAATTATATAAAGAGATATACTCAAAAAATGCTATAAATTAAGCAATATGGAAGCCTAAATAATCCTCAAGTATGTAGCCCACAGGAAAGCAAGAAGAGAGAAATAGAGTAGAGAGAACCAGAGGAAACAAATGGGAGACAAACAATAATATGAAGACTTAAGTGCTAACATATCAATAACTACCTTAAGTATGAATGGTCCGAGTACACCAATCAAAAGACAGAGATTGGCAGAGTGCATAAAAACTACAACTCGACTACACACTGCTTACAAGGAACTCATTTCCAATTCAGTGACATAGGTAAGTTTTAAAGTAAAAGGATGGAAAAGAGTTATGTAAGTGTTAATGAAAAAAGTCGGAGTGGCTATCTTAATTTCTGATAAACACAGCCTTCCCTCTTTCCAACTCCATGCTTTTTTGCTCTAAGCATGAAATGTTTTATGTGTGCTTGAGAAAAATACAAGTGGGGATCACGCCAATGCTTGTGAGTCAGCCACTGACTGACAGATACAGCAAAGAGGAAACAGAAAATTAGAGCCACCCATGGTCAGGCGGCAGGGATGTGTGAAAAGCAAGTCCGAGGAACCAAACCCCTAGAAGGAAAAACCTCAAATACAGTCATGTCTGGGTGGAAGTGTGCAGGCTGCAGAAACCAACCCCAGTTGTGTGCTTGGGAAGTCCAGCAGGGTAAGTTCTGAGAGGCCATGGGAAGGAAAGACCAAAAAAGGGACAGAAGCACTCAGGTTGCCAAGGTGTTCCCAAGTGGAATTCTGGCCGGAGCCAAGGGGTTGTGCTGTCAGGGGAGGCTGAGCCAGAGCGCACAGCTGGCCTGGAGGATGGCTAAGAAGCAATCCAGGCTGCCGTGCAAAGTTGCCAGGGTGTGTGTGCCCTTTGTAAGAGTGCTTGGCCGGGATGGCAAGTGAGGCTTGATTCCAGCTCACACTCTGTTCACCAGGCCTCACGCCGAGATGCAGCACTGCAGCCATCTGGAGGAGGAATCGTACTCTGATTTTCCTTCCATGTTTCTTTTTTTAAATCAACAAATAATTCACATGCTACACCCTTTTAAAGTGTGCGATTCAGTAGATTTTAGTATATTCACAAAGTTGTGCAACCATCATCACTATCTATCTAATTTCAAAACATTTTCACCACTCCAAACGAAACCCTTTACTTCCTTCTTCCCTCCCTTTTCCTTCCTTCCTTCCTTCCTTCCTTCCTTCCTTCCTTCCTTCCTTCCTTCCTTCCTTCCTTCCTTTCTCACACTCCCCCTGTCTCCCTCTCCCTCCCTCTCTCTCTCTCTCTATCTCTATCTCTATCTCCTCCCTTCCTTCCTTCTTTCCTCATTCTTTTTTTTTTAATTCCCTTGGGTATATACCTAGGAGTGGAATTCCTGGGTCATACTGTAGCTCTATGTTTAACTTTTTGAGGAACTGCCAAAATGTTTTTCAAAGTGGCTGAACCACTTTACATTCCCACCAGCAATGTAGATGATTCCAATTTCCCCACATCCTCACCAAGACTTGTTATTTGCCATCTTTTAAATTATATACATTGTGGTGGGTTTGAAGTAGCATCTCATTATAGTTTGATTTGCATTTATTTAATGCTGGTTAGCATCTTTTCATGTGATGATTGGTCATTTATATGTCTTCTTTAGGAAATGTCTATTTAAATCTATTGTCTGCTTTTAAATTTTGTTGTCTTTAGTTGTTTATTTTAAAGAGTCCTTTATATACTCTGGGTACATGTCCCTTTCAGATGTGTGACTTATAAATATTCTCTCCCATCCTATGGGTTGTTCTTTAGCTTTCTTGATAGTTTCTTTGATGCACAAAAGTTATTTCTGAAGTAGAAAAATCTTCATCAAAATTGATGAGGTACAGTTTATCGATTTCTTCTTTTGTTCCTTATGCTTTGGTGTCGTATCTAAGAAACCTCTGCCTAATAAAAGGTCATGAAAATATATACTTATGTTTTCTTCTAAGGGATTTCTAGTTTTGTCTTTTACATTTAGTCTTTGCTGTATTTTGAGTTAATTTTTGTATATGATGTAAGTAGGGATCCAACTTTGTTATTTTGCGTATCCCATTGTCCCAACACCATTGTTGAAAATACTAATTTTTTTCCATTCCATGCCAGCATCGAATGATATTGGCACTCTTGTCAATAATTGATTGACTATATATGTAACGGTTTATTTCTGGACTTTCAGTTCTATTCCATTGATCTATATCTCTAGCCTTATGCCAGTACCACATCTTAATTACTGTAGCTTTGTAGTAAGTTTTGAAATCAGGAAGTGACAGGCCTACAACTTAGTTCTTTTTTCGATTTTCTTACCTATTATGTTTGATAATGATACGTTATCTATTATGGGTCCCTTGCATTTCCATATGAATTTTAGGACCAAGTATCAATGTCTGCCAAACAAAAAATACCTAGCTAGGATTAAAATTAGTAGGGAGCTAGATTAAATAGTATTAACTAATATGACCTAATGGACATTTATGAAGCCCTTCCCCTTAAAGCTTCAGAATATACATTCAAGTCCATTTGATTTATGTGTCAATAAATCATATTCCAGGCTTTAGGGTAAGTCTCAACAAATTTCAATGGGTTAAAATTGTAGCGTTTGCTCTCTGACCACAGAAGAATAAAAACTGAAAAAAAAAAGGATAGTTATAACAATCCTCAAAACTCTACAGTTCTATATAATCAATGGCCCAAAGGAAAAAAATCACAATAGCTACTGGAAAATATTTTGAACTGAACAATAACATTAAACATAATTTATCAAAACTTGGTCAGATATCGCTAAAACAGTGCTAAGAGAGAAGTTTATACTTTTAAATGAAAAGAAGAAAGGCTGATAATCTGAGCTTTGATTTTAAGGAGCTAATAAAAGAATAGCAAAGAAAAGTAAAAGAAAAGTCTACAAATAGTGAATTCTCCCATTTTTTGCATATTTGAAAATGCCTGTATTAGTCTTGCTGGGTATAGAATTTTAGGTGACGGTTATTTTCCCTCACTATTGTGAGGACATTATTCCATTGTCTCCTGGCTTCTGTTAATGAAAAGACTGCTGTTGGTCTAACCGTTTCTCTGAGGTAATCGTTTATTAATGCTTGCTTTTAAGATTTTCTCCTTGTTTTTGATGCCTTTCAGTTTCACTATGATGGGGGTCAGGGTACTAATTTCTTCTTGTCTTTCTCAGGATTAGAATTTATGTCTTTTAATAATTCTGAAAAGTTCTCAGCCAAAGTTGGATAAGTTATTCAACTTCTCATGTTACTCCTCTCTGTGAAGCCCTTGCAGTGTCTCCCTCATTTATTGACAGTGTTACCAGCCGGCCCTGTCACAGTCTGCTCCCTGCACATTCTGTAATTAAGTTTCCATATCTTGTCTGCTTGGAAAGCCTCATCACGAAAACTGGTGATCCTATATCCTGTTCATAACTCAGCTTAATAATCACCCACTCGGGAGTTTTTCCTGAACCTCCTCTTCCCCCTAACCACTCTCTGTTTTGTGTATCCACTCTTTCCAGCTCATACATCTGTCAGTTGATTGCATTTATCTATTTATGTGTTAATCTCCTCTCACTAGACTCAAGTCCCCAGTGGGCAGTTCCCTTCGTATTTACAGAGACAGGCTTTTAGCAGGAGTCTGTAAATGTTTGTAGTTTGCATGAATGCATGAATGAGTGGATCAATCAAGAAAATGAAGGTAAACACTATCAACTTCATAGGGATCTTGCAACAATTAAATGTATACCATATGAGAAATCACCTGGCAGATAACAAGTACTAATGTGTTCTTTGAACTGAAGACAGTTTGGGTGTTATTTTGGTACAGTGGGTTATGTACCAAATTGGTTGCTCCTTTAAATTTCCTTATTCCATATGGCATAAAGCAGAGTTGTTTGTGTTCTTTGATTAAAATGAATTTTTTGTTTGTTCTATGCCTTTTCTTCTAATTGCTATACTTCTCAGAGAAAAAAACAATCAAGGCGCTCTATGAGAATGCTTGATATAGATTACCAGCTATGACATTCTGTCTGTGCTCAGTGCATCTGTGCGTGATCTTCTCCCATATACCATCTTAATGGCTCTCTCCTCTTCCATTACGTGTCTGCTGTAATTTTACCTTGAGTTAGGCCTTTGCTGACCCACCTTATAAAATAGCAAACTTCCACCCTACCCCATTCTCTATTCCCTTTTATCTGCCTTATTTTCCCCAGTACAATTGTTCACAAGTGAAATATATATTTACCTCTTTTATTATTATATGCCCCCCATATACACACTAGCATATAAACTTCTTAAATGTAGGAACTTTATGCCTAGAATAATGCATACACGAGGTCTCAGTAGATATTGAGTAAATGGATCAATGCAGGTGCCACTCATTCTCATCAGTAAAATACTGGTGCTACAGGAGATAGGCATGATGCAGGCGCTCTGGGCATGGTAGCGTTCAACATTCACCTTGATCTGGGATGAGACTACAAAACTTGACTATTTTGCTCTTCCTTAGAACAGACTGCCTAATGCATGATTTCATCTTGAAAACTAAAGAAATCACTTCCTCTCCTGGCAGGCACCTCAACCAAGTTCTAAACTGGCTGCGCACAAAGCCCGTCTGTTCTTTCCTGGTTTAAAGACAGTGGCAGTTCCTGCCCGCATTTAGCAAGCTTTATTTTGATTTCTGGTTTCTTTCACTGCTTACGGACAATTTACATATCCTTTCTACCCATTTTATCGTTTTGATCCTGGCAAGAGATTTCAATTAGCCCTGTGTGGGCACTTGTGCAAAGAAAGCCCCCATTTACAATGTCTGTGGGAAATCAATTCTTACTGTTTCATAGAAACAAACATGTAAAGCTGTAACTCATTTATTCTAAGAGAGACAGATCCAGAGATGATAAATGACTTGCCGAAGGTCACATAACTAACTTTTGCAACACAGGCTGATCTAATACCCACATCCCCCAATTCCCAGTCAAGTTCTTCATGCTCTTCTGTCTGATGTTCCATTACTGAGTTCATTTATGTTTCTCTTACCACCTATGCATCAATCTAAAGCCCCCTCCATTCTTATTTCACTAGCGTGTCTCTTGTCCGTGGCATCAGGTGGCTTACCTCCTCAATTTTCAACTGTCAAACTGCTATATTGATTTTTGAGGTGCCATCAAGCTTCTCTCCAGACTTAGCATGACTGAGAAGAATGGGGTCTTTCAGCTAAGCTGACGTTCCAAGGTCACTTTTGTGGCCAGTGAAAACACAAGGCCCAAGAAGTCTGACACAGCTCCCCTGCACTTGAGTAGTTTGCCTCTGCCTCCTCTTCCTCATTAGGGACACGCTGCTCTCACCTGCTGCTCAGCATTCACTGTTGGTCACATTAGCAACACGTGCTGGCTGTGGTAACGTGGTGGACAATGGGCAGTCACCATTAAAGACACCTGGGGGAACCTTCTGGCCTGAGGGCTGTTGACTGGGGCTATTATTGAACTGGCAGTGCCTCCTAGTGGCCAAGGCTCCAGTGGTTTCCAACTGAAAAGTGGCTGGGGCAGCAACAGCCCTCCTGGCAACGGCTTCCCTCTATCTTTCTGTATCTTGTCTCCACCTGTTTGCAGTTCGTTCAGCTCCACAGCATGCAGTGAGAATTCATCATCAGGCACCAATCTTTTCGGTGTTTTGTTGACTGAATTCCCAAACATGATGATGAAACAAATTGGGAGACAGGGGACAGGGAATATAAATATTAAAAAGTCACTAATGTCTTTTAGAGCAGGTCACTTTGAAAAGTGCTTTTTAATTATGTGGCCACTGTTTTTCCTTCCCATCAGGCCAGGGGGAGCCCTGACACCCTTCCTCTTATGGAAGACTTCAGCTGCCTAGAAGTACCAAACCATCCTCCTGAAGTCACTTATTAAGCTTCCTTAAGAATCATTTCAGACATGTTAAAGATATTCCAAGAGGCTTAGCTGGCTTCTCTGGAAGCTTGTTTTCTAAAAAGAACGTGCACGATCCTAAAGATGTATATGCTTAAAGTGTATATGCTTCATACAATGAAAGATAAATCTGGTCTACAAGCATGACCTTGAGGTTACTGTCCTTGGGCCCTTGCTGGCACAGGATACCCAAATGTAGATTTGGGTCTGGGAAGGAACGCCTCTGGGAACTGTGAAGAATCCTGATGGATCTACTCCAAGATGGGGAGAAATCCTGTTTCACAGATAAGGCCATGCTACAACAAATGAAGTAGGAATTCTTCCTACTACATGTACCTGTGGACTCCAAGGCCGCTTCTGTCCTCATGCTATATCTTGTCTCCTCAAGGGTCCCCTCCACCAGGACTTTCTTTCCCAGACAATGCCCAAATTCCAGTCCTTTCTCTGTGCTATTTCTACCTTTTCCTCATCAGAAACATAACTAGCCCCTGTCAGTTCTCTCCAGGCCTTGGTGTACAATCTGATAAAGTATTTCATGCTAAGACTTGAGTAGTAGGTCACCACCCATTGTGCTGCTCCTCCCCTTGGTATTTGCATTGTAACTGGGGACTTCGGAAGCCCCTTGACCCACTGGGCTTGGAAAACCAAATTATCTCCATATGCACAGCGCCCACCTCCATCGCCCTCCAACACCAAGGAGGAGGATGTTCAGATAGACTGCCCTTTGCTTTCCTGAGTTGTTTGGATGCCCCACAACTGGAGTATCACTGCAGTGACCGATAACTCTGCGTTCAAGCGTCCAAGCGCTTTGATCTGGTGCCGACAGCCACTGCATTCTGATACAGATTTATTCATTCAACCCGCAAACAGAGCTGGAGAAGAGGGGCCGCAGGGGAGATATACAAGCCCTCAGGGATTGTGCAGTAGGGTTTCTTTACAGTGATTGTGGCTTGCCAACAAAGGTTCTGTATAACGTGGAATATTCCAAAAGAGAGAATCTAGCAATTGTTTGAAGACGCCACGCAATTAAAAGAGTGGCCTGAATGTAAAGCACTGGTGAAGAGAGAGGCGAGTGACCGATGGCAACAATGAGGGGACATGATGCTGAAAGCCTGACATCTGTATTGCCATCAACTAGGTCTTATCCAACAGGTTTCTTGGATTTCTAAGAAATTTCTAGAATGTGCCCCCTGCCAGTCAGGAACTCACAGGAACAGCCCGAGTCCTGTACTCTCTCACCCCTTCCCTGGGCCCTTTTCCCCCTCCACTTCTCAAACTCCCAAACCCGGTCCGAGATCGTGCCCTCCCGGTCAGAACCGGTTTAACCGTCTCCAGGGCAGCACCCACTGGGCGCAAGAGCATACGCTCTGGCGTCTGGCGGTGCCCGCATCCCCGTGCGCGCAGGCAGCTCCGGGGCCGCGCCGCGCTGATTCGCTGCCGCGGAGACTGCGGCGCTCGCGACGCGCCCGCCCCTCGCCGCGCGCCGGTTGGTGCAGCCTCAGTCTGTCTGCAGCCGGGAGGCCACCGCGAGCCCAGCCGCTGCAGCCGGGGCGCCGACGCCTGCGTACCGGGTCCGCGCCCCCGAGGACAGCAACGGCGAGCCCCCAAAGCCCACACGATGCAGGCCACTGCCGATTCCACCAAGATGGACTGTGTGTGGAGCAACTGGAAAAGTCAGGGTATTCTCTTTATTTCAGTAATGCATGCCTGCGGCGCACGGGAACACAGGGACCCGGACTCGGCCATTGTGCATCATTTCACCTGTGGGACCTATGCATGCCTTATCTCCAAGAGCTTTCTGTTGGGGGGGAGTAAACTTGTTATGTCAAAAATCAAAATGGATGGTGTTTGATGTTTTTTTCTTTTTCCTATTTTTTTTTTACCTCCCACCCCCACCCCTTTGTTTTCTTGTTGTAATGCTAGTATTTTAAATAATGCATAATTTGCCTCCTCCAGGAGCTCTTTTGGGATCTGTTGATCGTTAAGTACTTGTTTAATCCCTTCTCATCCCCAGAGTTAAAATGCATTCTTATTGTTCCATGCATCCCATTGTATTTCATTTCTGCCCAAAGGTTGAAACCTCTTGGTAGAACCATTAACTGAGAAAGCTTTAGTGCATCCTTTTAAGAGGGACACACCCATTTCAAGGTTGTTATTTGTGGTCACACAAAGGAGCCTGAAAATGTAGACTAGCTCTTGAAATCCTGAAGATGTGATGGCGTAGCCACATATTAGGATGGTTCACTTGGAAATATTTCAGGTTCTTATTTTTTTTTGTTTTCTGTCATTGGAGTAACCTGTAACTGTTATTTATTAATAATGGGTATCTGTGGAACAAGTGGAGAGAAATAAAAAATACTGCTGGTTGCCCCCTGGTATAACAGATTTATTTTGAAACAGTCCATATTAGCACTGGGTGTGGCCACCCTCCAGCCTCGCTTGGATTGCTTTTCAGCCATTTTTATTCAGCCTCATACTTCACACATCCATCTCTCCTTTGTTACATTAAGATTCTCTCCTTCACCTTGCTCATTTGGAGATTATGAGGAGAAACAGATAATTTGCAAGAATGAATTATGGGTAGTAAACATAAGTGTTTGTAAGATGCAGTGTCTTAATATTTAGCAAGTATGGTTCTGAAGAAGGTGCATTCAACTTAACCTGCAGGGTTGCAGCATCACTCAGGGGGCCAAGAATATTCTGGAGCAGAGGTGTTTTGTTTTGTTTTGTTTTTTGTGTTTTAAACCTGGCATCTTCCCCTTGTAATTTCATATCACAGAAAGACTAGGATGCCTTTTCATCTTTAATGCCCCGTGGGATTTTTTTTTTGGTGGATTTTTTAAGCGAAGTAAACATGAACCTTAAAATTGAAAATACATTTTCCCTGCCTCTTATTTGTTGCTTTGGTGGCAACGACATTAAATACAATAGTTCAGTTCAAATTATGTGGGTCTATTAGAAATACAACTGCCAAAAGTTAAATAAATGAACCTAGTAAATTTAAAAGTCAGGACATAAGAAATGCATGGCAATTCAGAAGTATGATTTTAGAGAATGATAACAATGACATGGAATAGCATGTGTTTTATACAGAAGGCAGTGTGAAAATTCCTGATATCATTTCATTATTGTTATGTGTTTAGATTCATCCAGTTTATTTGCTATACACACTCAACAACCAACTATGGCTTTGATATAATGTCAAGTTTAGTTGGACATAAAAACATATGTAGTTGGGTTTCAGACTATGATTATGGGTTTTTTCTATTCTTACCAAAAGTAGATACCTAAAGATGACAGATTTTCTGTTTTATTTGTATAAAATATAGGATATTATTTCATCACAATCTTATGTGTTTTGGCTCAGTTGACCTTCTCACTAAGGGGTTAAAAATGCGTGGACATTTATAATCACACAATGACACAAAATGTCATAATTTGTCTATTGAAGATAATCATTTTTCATTTCCAATATACAGCTCCCTGTGAAGATTAGTGCAGGATCATTGAGGGGATTTTACACACAGTGACCTTTGGTAGTCTTCAGTACCATTGATTACCTTTTGTCAAATAGAACAAAGCCATTATCTTGAAAATTGGCTAATAACTAGGTGGGTGGGTTAATAGGCATAAAAGAGAAATGGTAAGAAGTACATTACTCCTTTTTCTCCCCACTAAGAGAACTTGTCATCTAAAGCAAACCTACCATAAGGTTTTCGTTTAGCATTTTCAGTGTATCTTTGTCATTTTAGTTCCCCTATTATCAAAAACAGTTTCCTTAACCATGGTTGCACATTAGTATCACCTAGGGAGCTTTAAAAAAACACAGAGGGTGTCTGGGCTCTACCCCTAGAGGTTCTGAATCAACTGGGCCAAACATCAGTATTTCTAAAAAGCTCCTCAAAGTGAGTTTAATACATAATCAAGGTTGAAGCCACTGGTGTGTAATAATTATTAGTGAGCCCAATCTATAGACTAACATAAGTCCAGTATGCAAATGATGAAGTGAGTGTGATCTAGGAGGAGCTGCGAAGGCTATTAAAAGAAGACCATGTAACATTGTTGATAATGTCTACCAGAAGTATTACATGGAGAAAGTTTTACTTGGAAAAAAGGAATAAAGTGAACATCAGGTTTCCTCCATATTATTAAACATTCCATGGGAAAATTGCAGCCAGTTGCATATTAAATTAAGACTCTACTGAAACCAATACAATGTATCATAAGAACTGTAGTACAAACGAACCTTATATTTATTTTAATAATATATATGATTTGAGCTATAAATAAGAATGTTTAAAGGGGGAGATTAAAGTCCACATTATACTACATTATGCAGATTCTGCTTTCAATTAAAAAAAATGATACTGCTACCCAATATTGGTTAGTAGCCCATTCTACTCGGTGAACGTGAAATGACAATAAAACAATAACCTAATAAAACACCTATACATACAGTAATCTTACAGGCCACAGTAATACTAGTATTTATGGAGCACTTTTACCGAGTGCTTTACTTGCATCATTGCATATAATCCTCACAAATCGTATGATGTGTAAGTTTTATTATTACCCCATTTTACAGGTGATGAACTGAGGCTTCCACCAAGGCATGCAGCTAGTAATGCCAGAGGCTTGATTGAAGCCTAGGCTGCCTGACCCCACAGCCCAGCCTTTTCTCACTGCTCTACCATCTGCCTAAAGGGTAGATGACTCTTCCTCAATGGTTTCCTAAAAATATGAATTATCTAGGCAATAGTGATTATGTGGAATCAATAACCCCTCACATTTACATAGTTTTCATTTTCCAAATGTCTTCTCATTTAAGCTTTTCAGTTTACATCAAGAGGTTCAAAGAGGTTGAGGGACTTGCCCAGGGTTTTTAGATAAGTGGTAAATTGAGTAGTAGAAAGGTGACTCTTGGCCTCAAATTTAGAACTCTTCCCATCTTAACAGTCACTACCTCTTTTACTAATGCTGAGTTACAGAAAGTGAACCCTGATTTACCTCTTCCAAGATTTTCACATAAGGTTGTCTTTTTACAAACTGCAAAAATTATCAGCAAGGCAGTAATCTTGACCAATTTATGCCACTGTCATCATCGCCACCATCACCAATTCATCATAAATTCTCCATTAATATTATCAATGTGCCAGTTACTATCCTAAGCTCTTGTTACATATCTTATTTTGGTAAAGTCAATTTTACAAACATAAAGGCAGAGCAATATCACCTTCTATCAAAAATAGCATTTTATTTGGACTCAAAATTATTAGAATACTATACAAATATTACAACATGAATAATTACAATTGCAAATTCCCTCTCTGCAGAATCTAATGAGATCCAATGGGAAAACTGACTTAGGGGACCTGGGGATTTTTTATTTTTGTGAAAGAAAACTCATTATACAGATAATATACCAAATGTAGGTAGTATTACTCAATTGAAAAATAAAAGAATACTTTATCACACTGTAATATAATTTTCATGAGAATCTTTATAAGGGAATATTTCAAAGGTTTGGGAGAGAATAATGGCTTTATTGTTCTTCTAAAAATGATACATGCATATTATGAAAATTTCCATTTGTACAAAGAAAGGTTCAACTGAAGGCCACAAATCACCCAAAATCCTACCACCTACAGTTAATCAATGTTAATATGTGCTAAATATTGTCCAGTATCTCTATACCATATAAAATGAAGCTAGAAGTGAGGTAGGCAATAAAATAGCCTTTATAAAACAAGATGGTACATTTCTCAAAAAGTATTTGAAATAATTTACTGGAAGAAACTGACTTGGCACTGAAAGAATTACTGAACTTCAAATGCATGTTTCTTTACTATATGAGCTATTCCTAAAATTAAGGAAAAGACTATGATAAACATCAATAGGTTGGAATCACTTTTTAGTTACATGTTTTGGCTTTAGACTGTACAGATGGGCTCTCTGCAGTATCTTTTTTTTTTTTAAAGGAAGATCCACTGTAGGTGAGAAACACTGACAAAAATTCTGATCTAAATCTACATCTTCTAATCTATTATTTTTCTCATGAATATTTTTTAATTAAAAACCAATAATATTCCTGACTCTATGACTAACGCCTTATGATTACAATAAATCAATATGGATTGTAGATGAAATCTATCATAATCAGCAGGCCCTTCCTTCTGCATCACGTTTCAAATCCTCTCTGCCTCCCTCACTCCCACTTTTTTCTTCTATTCAAAGTGATACCCTTTACTCAGTTTTTTTTCATTACTATTAGTTTCAGGTGTACAGAACAATGCAATAGTTCTCCTTTTCACCCCTCACAAAGTGACAACCCCCCTCCCTCATCCACTGCCCCACCCCCGATATCATACATATCTATTACAATTCCATTGACTCCATTCCCACACTATACTCCACATCCCGTGACTATATATTGTATTAAATTATAGTTGACATATAGTGTTATTCAATGGCAGCTTCAGATGGTCAGGCCTCTACACCATCCATGAAGTGGTCTCCCTAACAAGACATGAGTCCATCTAGCACCCTAAAAAAATATTTACATTATTGATTATATTCCCCAAACTGTCTTTCATATCCCTGAGGAGGCCATATTGCAGTTACCAATTTATGGTGTCTCGTCCCTTCCCCTTCTCTCTCATCCCCACCCCTGTCCCATCTGGCAATCATCAATTTCTCCTCTGTGTCTCTGAGACTATTTCTGTTTACATTACTGGTTTATTTAGTTCTTTGGGTTCCACATATAAGTGAGATCATATGGTATTTGTCTTTCTCTGACTGACTTATTTCACTTACCATAATGTTCTCTAGGTCCATCCATATTGTTGCAAATGGTACAATTTCCTTCATTATAGCTGAGTAATACTCCATTGGGTAAATGTACCAGTTTCTTAATCCAGTCGTCTACCAGTGGACATTTCGATTGTTTCCAAGTCTTGGCTATTGTAAATAGTGCTACAATGAACATAGGGGTGCATATATTTTTTCTAATTAGTGTCTTGGGTTTTTCTGGATAAATACCTAAGAGTGGAATTGCTGGGTCATACGGTAGGTAGTTCCATTTCCAGTTTTTTGAGATACCTCCATACAGATTTCCATAATGGCTGCACCAATCTGCAGTCCCACCAACAGTGCACCAGGGTTCCCTTTTCTCCACAACCTCGCCAGCACTTGTTGTTTGTTGATTTGTTGAAGATAGCCATTCTGACCTGGGTAAGGTGGTGTCTCATTGTGGTTTTTATTTTCATTTCCCTAATGATTAGTGAGGTTGAACATTTTTTTCATATGCCTGTTGGCCATACTCAGTTCTTTTTTATCTTTAGACTGGTTGATATGTTTGGGAACAGAATCTCTGAAGTAATTAATATATTTTAAATTAGCTTATAATAGAATTAAATTCTAAAAGCTGCTGAATCCAGCACACAAAAGCTAAGATGGGTGGATAGCTTTCAGAATATTACCTTTCTTTTTGAAAATAACTAAATGTATTCCACCGCCACATTTCCTGTCCTTCTCAACCTCATCTCCTAAATTGTGTGCATCTTTGGCCATCTATTAATAATTACATACTGTTACCTTTCCAGTCCTTATGAAAGTACACACACCATTCAAAGAAACACAGTTGCCGTATAATTCAGCTTACAGTTTGAAAGCTAAGAATTTAACATTAATAATTCTTTAAAACCATCTTCTGCCTAGGTGACAATGAACAACAAGAACTACATTAAAAACCTTGATAATTATAATTGAGTTCCAAATTTATAGCACATATTTCAAATAAGATAATAAAATTGTTAGGAGTTTCAGAACTTAGAAGTATAGAGTTCTATTTCCTCCAAATATGTTTGAGCTATATATTTAAGTTAAATTTGAGCAAAGTTGTCTTGTTATTTCACACAATCAAATCCTTACATTCTTGTTTATTTCCTTTATTTCCAAACGAGAAAATGATTCAAGCATTACTTACAAGGCCTTTGCCCAAATTGGTGTTAATTTTGAACAAATGAAAAGTGCAGGTGTAACAGGTCTTAATGTTTAGAATTTATTGCAGTTCCACCCATTTTACAATTTGCTTGCTTCAAATGTAGCCATATTATATATCTTGGCTTCAGAAACATTTCATCAAACTGCAGATCAAATCTAGTGGTCATGGTCATGAAGGACATAATATTTTATTGAGTGGAACAGAGAGGCACAATGACATATCATTGACTTACATCTTTTTAATTGAAGAAACTTGTTTGCCCATTATGGTCTTGGTCAATTTTAAATATGTTCATTTTTTTTTATAAAGAACCAACAGCTATCTACTTTCATGGTTCTTTTCTATTCCAAAACAGTGATGGATTTTTAAGATGTGGCCCAGACTTGAGATTTTGTGGCTAATTATGACTGATGACCACCAATCAAATGAACAGTTTTATATTTTGATCTGGCCAAAAAGCTTAAAGAAAGAGGAAGCACATGAGGACATTCATTATTCAATACCTTGCCCAAAGCCTGTCTTTCTCTCCATATGGTCATCTCTTCCTTTGATGCCAGTTGCCCTGTGGAGACCCCTCCAAACGAGCCCATTTGCTGGAGGTTTAGCAGGAGGAGCTGGCCATACTATCTCAAATACTGGGCCCTAGCTATGCCCACCCCATCGCAGTGACAATGGGCTGAAGCATCACTGTGTTAACTTTGCAGCACGGAGAGGATATGGTTCCGGTGCTTAGAACTAGCAGACAGAAATCACCTTCAGCTGTTTCACAAAATTCACAGAAACAGAAAAGCAGTTATTGCCTTCAGTCCAAACTGAAGGGTAGTCACTAGAAGAATGTATTTGCTTTTGTCTCTCATGGAAGAAAAATCGGAGAAATTGTTGCTGGCAGTGGCTTGGGCAATCAGATCCTTCCTTTCCCATTGTTCCACCAAAACTCATACAGAGTAGAAGATCATCTATGTGGATTAAGTGCTGTGTTCTTTACTATCTACACAGAGCTCAGGCTTAATGTAGTTCCTCTTTCAAAAATCTACAGCATTATGTAAATGTCCAGAAATAGCATTGGCATTTTTCTCTTGACAGTCGTATTGGCTGAACTTAGGAAATGTGAAGGAAGGAACTGGAAAATGAAATCACTGCTGGTGTCTTATCAGCACAAGTCCTTTCCAGCAGTTTCTCCTCTGGCCTCAGGGCTCCTGGATTACCATTTAAAGTTTAAATGTATGTAAGAGACTTTTCAAGGCAAAGGAAACTCATGGATTAGTTGACCAGATGTCATCTTTGAAGGTCTCTGTATGTTTAAAGTATTTTTGTACATTTAGTACTATTATGTTTCTCCAGTTTGATGGCAAAATCAAGGAAAGTTAAAGTAGAGAAAGTAACTACTGTTTCTTCTTGTTAACTTTTTGTGATGATATTTTGTTTCCTCATGAAAATCAGAAAAACTGGCATTTCTGTTACTGCTTTGGACACTGGGTTGTGAAAAAACAGGTTTTTCTCGCCTTTTAATTCATTTTAGAAGGTAGTAAATTATTGTAGTCAACTACTGGAAGCTTGCTAAAAAGTAAATAAAAGTCATGTCATTTTTCAACAATCCTTTTGTTGAAATGCTGATATTATCTATAAATAAGATTTTCTCATTGGCCTTCTAAAAAGTAGCATTAACATCTCACATAGCAAGTGATTAAATGGTACCTGAAGTCTTTTCTACGCCAAGATGGAATATAAATACATTTAAGAATATGGTGCAATAATGCGAATACTTGTGCAAAATTTATTTCTATTTTATATTATCCACTCATACCACATTTTGCCTTATAAATAAAATATGAATAGCTGCACCACTGTCTCTTCAGTTCATATATTTTTAATAAACTTTCTGAATACTGCAGCCACTATTTGATCATATAATTGAATACATTTAAAATAGTTTCCCAAACCAAGAAAATTTGGACTGCAGCAAAGGGCTTTCTAGAAATTTGACATAGCATTTTATTTCCATTTAGCTATGAATTAAAAGCTTGATCAGTTCTATTTTTCTTTTCTGTTCTTCTTGGATTATGGAAATGAGGGTAGCACTGATTTCAGCATTTCACATCTGCCACATCTACCAGTTCAGCCTTGACTGAATCAGTACTAAGTCAGCCCCAGGCAGGCCACAGTGTGCCCCACCTGTGGTTTGGGGACTAAGGTGAGGTCACCAAGCCCAGTCCTTTAATAAATTGACAGGATACACTGATCTCTCATTTCAAAGCCAATGCATTGCTCCATGGTTTTTAGCAAAGTAACTTACAGTTTTTACAATTGGCAAAACGAGTAATTTACCTCCCCTCGTGAGTATACTTAGTGAATGTGTATTCAGGTGTATAAGCTGTCTTCTGACCCTTCTACATTAGGAGGCTATTGGAAGAAGAGAAAAGCGATCTATACTTTGTTGTACCGAAAGACTACTTGGGGTAATTCCTTCAGTTACAGAGTTACTTATGTATAGATATTTTTTTACTTGCGTTTTAAGGAAGCCATTCAAATATCTATTTTTCTGGCTCTGATCATAAAGCTTCCTACACAAGCTTACATCACTCTAAACAAAATGAAAATGTGAAAAATTGGCATTTACACAGCAGTTTGGGAATGCAGACATTCTCTTCTGTGATCACACTTCATCACTTCCTACCCTTCTCACTGAATCATCAGCGCTTCGGTCTTTTGGCCGGCACTCTGACCACACACAGCCACTGCCATTTTTCCAGCCCATCAGTGCCCAGTGGTCTTGATTGCCTGTCATTGCTGGCCCGAGCCCAGAGTGCTCATTTCAGTTCTGTCCCCTTGGATCTTCATCTCCTCTAACCATGCCGCTTGTGCCAGTTCACAGCCCCGGGTCAGCCCCACTGTCTGTTGCTCATAATACCCAGCCTCAGACCCTGTTGATGGATCCACTAGAGATCCCGTACTTGAACCAAACCCCTTTCCTTTCTGGCGGTCCTTTCATGCATTCCTTTTCAAATCGTTACTGTGTTTTTCTAGATCAGTGCTGTCCAATAGAAATATAATGAGACACATAAGTAATTTACAGTTTTCTAGTAGCCACATTAAAAATAAAAAGAAACAAGTAAAATTAATTTTGCTAAGTTATTTAATCCAACATATCCAGAGTATTAGCCTGTCAACCAAAAAATCATTATAAAAAGCATTAATGAGATACTTTACATCCTTTTTAGGACTAAGCCTGAACCCCGATATGTAGTTTGCACTTGCAGCACATCTCAAGTGGCACTCGCCACATTTCAGGTGCTCAGTAGCCACTGTGACTCGTCACCTCTGTGTTAAACGAGGCAGGTCTCGACTTCTCCTAATTGCTTCAAGCCCCACCCCATCCTCCTCGTCTAAGGAAGACCTCAGGACTCATTTTCCAGGGAAGAGTTGAGTAAAGCTACCTCCAGCCACATTATGCTGTTGTTTCCTTTCCACCTCAACACATATGGGTAGCCACAGTCGCACTGTCTCAAAATGTCTCTCCCTCTTTGGCCATCCTTTCATTCTTCTCCCTTCTTTGCAAAGAAGGAACTTTGAGTAATCCCATCCTTTCCCCCTCTTTGAGAATTTGCTCAGTTATGTATCTCCTCTTTCCAGAATCCTCACCCCCCTCCTTCCACTAACATTCCCAGGCTTAGCTCCACCTAAAAATTAACTTCTTGCTCCTCCTCAAACTACCATTCTATTTACCATTTTCTTTATTACTTTGAACATCCCACCACCTACTCAACCCTTTACTATATGGCTTCTATCCTCACTCCTCTTAACAGTCTCTGCCAAGTCATGAGTGACCTTCCCTCCCAATCCAGTGGTTCTTTCTCAGTCACCATTCCCCTTCTTATGTCTCCAGCATCCTGGACTGTAGCCTACCTTTTTCTTCTGAAAAGTTTCCTTCTTGACTGCCATAACTTAAACTATGGGGTACCCATTCTAATATCAAACAGGACTCTTTTTTTTTCTAAAGATTTTATTGGGGAATCGGGGAAGGGGAACAGACAAGTTGCTGTCCTTTTGTTCTTCAGTCTAGTTGTGGAGGACGGACGTCGCTTCACTGGCCCATGTTGGTATTATCATTGCGCTCTTCCTGGGTGAGGTAGTTGCTCACTGGCCATTGGACGCCACTCATGGCTGCTCATGGCTGCTCACAAAAGCTCATGCCAGCTGCCAGGCCAGCCCCACTGCAGCCTACACAGTCACTGGCGACTCATGGCAGGCAGCCCAGCTCCAGGTCGAGCTGTTGTTCACCATCTTAGCTGTAGAGGGCGCAGCATCACTGACCTTCATGTGGGATCCCAAGCCAACTGTTAATCAACGCACCACTTGGCTGGCCTGCAGATAGGACTCTTTTCATAGTTCCACTTATTCCTTTGGATCTTAAACTGTGGTTTCATCCACAGTTGCATCCCTTAGTCTCTCCTCTCTTGGAAGTTTTGCCCACTCACATAATTTCAATCATCACTTCCACTCAGAATACACCCAAATGTAAATATTCAGCCCTCTTTACTAAATTTCAGTCCTGCATTTTCAATAGCCTACCACACATATTCATCTGAATATCACTGGAATATGATATTACTGGCCATTGAACTCAGGGCTATGGTAACAACCCCTAGGGAAAAAATCATGTACTTTCAAAGCTTTAAAAACAGGCAGTGTGTATTGTGTGTAATTGTCAGCCTCATCTCATCATGTCAGAACCTGGAGTTTTAAAATAAGTGTCAGTTTTTCCTCAAACCAGTTCATTCTCGTATTTCCTATTTTTGTGATACTAATCACTCAGTCACCCAGCTTTGAAACGTTGCTTTCACCCTTAATTAGCTCTTCTTCCTTTCTCCTACAGCTAATTAGTCACCACTTGTCGACTAATCCTTCATAATATTTCCCTTTATCCATGCCATCTCCTTAATAAATTGTTCGCCATATTCACAAACCGTCCCACGTCCTCTCTTGTCAATCCACGCACTGTTCCTTCCTTGAACTCAAATTTTACCACCACCGACAACACAAGATATACTGGCATTAATGCAGGATTTTTAAAATAAATGTCTAATCTTCCCAGCTAGATTCTTAAAAGGAGGAACAAAATTTTATGATCTCTTTATTCCTGCCCTTACTAGATAAGCAGATGACCAATAACTATTTACTGTTGATAATGACTCATTTTCTCTTACAGAAAAAATTCGCTTTTAATACCTAGCCCTGGAAGCAGAATTAAATACAATCAGGTGGCCCAAATTAATTTTGCATACCTTTAGGGACATTAACATATAACCATATAACATGAGAGAGGCAACTGTTTTGTTTTGGAAAATGCATTAAAGTTAGGGTTTGATCTTCTCCTATTAACCAGTCAGTGAACAAGTTTCTCAATTTTTAAGTTCCTCATCTGTTATACAGCAGTTCCCCCTTATCTTTGGGAGATGTGTTCCAAGACCCCTGTGGATGCCTGAAACCTTGGATAGTACTGAACTCTATATATACTATGTTTTTTCCTATATGTGTATACCTATGGTAAAGTTTAATATACAAATTAGGCATAATAAGAGATTAACAACAATAACATAGCAAAATAGAACAGTTATAACAATATCCTGTAATAAAAGTTATGTGAATAACTTTGGGACCATTATTAAGTCAAATAAGGGTTGCTTGAACACAAGCACTGTGATACCGTAACAGTCGATTTGATAACCAAGACGGCTACTGAGTGACTAAGGGCAGGGAGAGTGTACGGAGTGGGTAAGCTGCATGAAAGGATGCTTCACATCCTGGGTGAGATGGAGCAGGAGGGTGCAGGATGTCATCATGCTACACAGAACAGCATGGATTTTAAATTTTATGAATTGTTTATTTCTAGAATTTTCCATTTAATATTTTTGGACCACAGTAGACTGTGGAAAGTGAAGCCATGCATAAGGAGGGACTACTGTCTACCTATCCAATGGGGTTTATTGTGAGGTTTAAATGAAGTAACATCTGAAAGTGTTTTGGACATTTCAGAATCTATGTTAATAGATAACCATGTCACAAAGTACACAGACTCAATATCTCATTGATGTGTTCTATGATAAATCCTTTGTGAACCTCCCAATTAGAAACCTCCGGCAATGTTAGCAAATTGATTGAAAGACCTGTTGTGTCATGATTCTACACCAAACTAATGCTACTTAGTTAACATTTCATGTTCTCTGTCCAGTTGTGAAGCCCAGACCTGGTGCCTGCCATTCTAGAGCTGTTTGAACAGCTGTCCAGTGATTCAGGAGGCTTTCCTGGAGGGTACCATTTTTAATGGGTGTTAATATGATAAGTGGGGATGCACTTGAAAGTAGCAAATTCTATCTTCTCTTTGCCTCAAAACTTCTTGCAGGGTCTCTCATGTCCCTTTACATTTCAGAGGTAGGTCAACCTATTGTCCCTAGCAGCACCCCCTTTTGCACAAACCATGCTGTCCTATAATGTACAGTTGACCCTTGAATAACACAGGTTTGAACTGCTTGGGTCCACTTCTACTCGGATGGGGCTGGCACAAAGAGAGGCTTTGGAGCAGCAGTGCTTTTTCTTTGCCCCTGGAAACCTACTTGTAGAACTGACCCTACTGAAAAGAGAAAAAAAACTTTGTTTTACCCCAAAACATGCTTGTGATCCTCTCCTCTACTTACATTGCAGAAGTGTTGTAGAATAAAGGGAACAAATTTTTGCCCAAGGAAATGGCTGATTGCAGTAACCTTGCTAAGTTCATGTCATTGGTAGACCAGGTAGTGGTGCTGGGTGGGTTGGATGACAGATGAGCTCAGATGTAAATTTTTCTCCAGCTTCAGATAGCTGGGGTATCCTCAGCCTCTTACAAAAGAGCCTCCCCCCCCCTTTAAACCCCTGATTTACTCTCTAGCCAGCCTGATATAAGTCTGCTGTCAAGGGTTAATACTTTGCAACATTCCTTATGTCCCCTCTACAGGGTCAGGGCTGTCACTAGGCTATGGGACCTTTTCATACTGTTCTTTCAGCTAGTTACACACCTGTATAGGATGGAAGCAGCCCTCTGCTCTCTTCAACCTGGTCACCTTCATTTTCCTTTGAGCCAATGAATGGCATCTAATTCTGTAAACCGTTCTATAAACCAGGTGCCTCCAGGTACCCAGCACATGAAACTGGCCGTGTAAGCAGCTACCACTTTCATTTGATTATGAGATGGAAATTTTGTGTCTTATTTTCTCTTTCTATAATTGGTTGACGTAACATTCTGTAAAAATCATTTGTTGCAACAACCTGGATGGACCTTGAGGGTATTATGCTGAATGACATTAAGTCAGACAGAGAAAGACAAATACTATATGATTTCACTTATATATAGAATCTAAAAAATCCAAACTCATAGAAACAGAGAGTAGAATAGTGATTACCAAGGGTTAGGGGGTGAGGAACATGAGGAGATGTCGGTCAAAAGGCGTAGACTTGCAGTTAGAAGATAAATAAATCCTAGAGAGCTAACGCACAGCATCATGATAATGGTCGACAATACTGTGATATATACTTCAAAGTTGATAAGAGACCAGATCTTAAATGCTCTCACCACAAAAAAGAAACTATAATTACGTGACATGATAGAGGTGTTAGCTAATACTATGGTAGTAATCACATTACTATATACAAACATATCAAATCGACACGTACACCTTAAACTTACACAATGTGTCAATTATATCTTAATTTAAAAACATTTATTACTTGACTAACTGGAAAATACATTTATGTACACTCTTAAGCAAAGCTTCTATGCTTTTTTTCATAATCTGGTGACTAGACTATTCCAAATATTTCCATTTTGTATCCTATTTAAAGCACTATGGCTTTATCCTTTGGAGTTTAATTTTTTTCTAAGTTGAAAGAGGGAAATAATGATGATAGATGCAATGTAGATTTTAAAGCTTGTATTCCAGATTTTTAAGTCACAAGATTGAAGTAAACACATCATGTACAAAATGGTTTCATCCCAATGCCAGCTCCAGGGTTTCTTGAGTCAGCCACTAACCCTCCAGTTTTGGAGGCAGGCCGTATCTTTATTCAGACGCCTTTGGTATTGGCTGGGGTCTCCCGGGCCTGCTGCCAAGCTTCAGAGGGCACCACTTCTCCAGAACCTCTCTTTTCATTGCTGCTGCACCTTCTCAGCAGCAGGGACATTTGTATGACTGATGTCACATCTGCCGGCCACCATGGAGACATAAAATTGTCAGCAGGGCATCAAGATGCACACAATCAGTGCCATCCAAAAGGAGACAACAGGTTCTTCGCAGAGTCCTCTGTATTTGCAGTTTTGTTTCAAAGTCACATAATTCGGGCCACTGTCCAGATGGCGAAGCCCAGTGAGATATGCTCCTGGGGATATGGTTGCTGGAGGTTCAACGGCCTTTTCTTATCTGTGACTTTATGAGCTATCGCCAGTGAAGGAAAAGATTCTTCCAAAGCCAAATGGAATGACAGTAAGTGCCCTGGGCACAGCCCTGTGTCCACTCACTTGTGTCTAGGAATCCGAAGGCCCGGGGGAGCCTGCAGCAGCCCTGGCTCTGCGAATGGGCCAGCTGCGCCAGCGGCCCTGCCATTGTTAAGTGGTGTGTGCTCTGTTCCTCCCCACAGCTATTGACCTGCTGTACTGGCGGGACATCAAGCAGACGGGGATAGTGTTTGGGAGCTTCCTGCTGCTGCTCTTCTCCCTGACGCAGTTCAGCGTGGTGAGCGTCGTGGCCTACCTGGCGCTTGCTGCACTCTCGGCCACCATCAGTTTCCGCATCTACAAGTCTGTCTTACAAGCTGTGCAGAAAACCGACGAGGGCCACCCTTTCAAGTGAGTGCCCCAGCCAGACCAGCCCTTGCCCAGCCTCTCACGGGGCTCTTTTCCTCCGCCTCTGTTTCACTCCTGTGCACTTTGGGTCATGGAGCTTGAAGACCTAACAGGCGTCTCCCAGTCTCCCTTAGCACCTGCCTTTCAATAGCTGATGTTCCTGGTGAATTTCTCGAACAAACTCAATTATCTCTATTCTAACATGTATTGCTTTGAATTTTTATATTTTAATTACCACTAATTAAATACTTTATATTTAATGTAAGTTTAAATAATTTATATAATATAAATTTAACAGTTATATTTAATATTCATATTTTATATTTAGTACTCATAATAATCATAGTCCAGGATCTAGAAATAAGGTTTTGTAATTCAAGAATGTTTCCACACTTAATCCTCCCAACTCTGTGAAGAAGGCAAAGCATTATAATCCCGATTTACAGGTGGAAAAACTGAAGTCCTAAGAAGTGACTTGCCCAAGGTCACATGACCAGTAAATAGCACAGAGCCAGGACTAGGGTGTTTGGGTTTTTATTTCTGTGCTGTCTCTGGAAGTTAATACCAAAGGGCCAAACTTCTGAGGGGTGCAAGGTTCATGAACTGTCTTATAATAATGTTCCCTCCTTTGCATTTTCATACTGGGGAGATCTGCCTGGAATGAACATTGAAGAGGAGGACTTTTTTTTAAAAGACAATATACTTAAAGGATATCTGAGAAGTGGCAGAGGGAGGTATCAGCACTGCCAGCTGCATGCCACCCTCCTCCACTCCAATTTATGACCTGATACTTTTAGCCGTGACTGTCAGTCACCCCTCACCTCGTGCTGGCCCGAGTGCAGGTGTCCTCACCTGCTGTAACCGAGGGACAGTGCTGCTTCCTGGATGAGACACGCAGACGCTGCTGTGCTGCAGAGTGGTTTCTCAGCCAGCCCCAGTAATTCACTGGGGAAGCCTCAGGGCTCCCTGGCTCACCCTCACCAATCGGCTGACTCGAGGCCTCAGGGCACCAGGCTCTTCCACAGGGAAAAGATGTCTGTGTTATGAGGGCCTGCAGACAAACGGGAGAAGGCTGTGGACCAGGTGTTCCTTCTTCTAATTTGGCCTTCTTCTAATGCAGAGTTAAGTGGTCTTTGGGGCTAGTGCTTGGCTAAACAAGTTCCCATCAAAGGTGGGAAGACGGAGAAGTGGAGAATACCACGCCTCCTTCAGTGACCCGAGCCTGTGAGCACAGACCACATATTTGGAGACTCGCCCTGTCCCACCCCTGCTCTCAGCCATCCTGGCAAATTAGCTCAACTACATTATCTCCCTTTAGGAGACCATTTGAAAATGTAGAACTTTCCTCCTGCTTGTTTTTATCAGTAAAAGGATAACTGACTCAGAGTACATTTTGAATCAAAACATCCTATCTAGACAAATCAGTATTTTTCTATTTTTTTCTAAAAGAGAGAAAGACATAACATTTAAGCATAAACTCTTTAAAACTCAAGCCAAATGCTGCTTTCCTCTTTTTATCCCAACTCTAGTTCGGTGAGCACTGTAAGAACTCCACGGCTATCCTCTAGGTAGACGGACAACCTGGTGCTGTTTTAGAACAGAGGGCGGGGAGCGAGAGGGAGGATGGACCTCCCTGGGGAGCCTGGCCAAACAGGTGCCTGGACTGATGTTTATATACTTGAGGAGTCTCGTTTATCCACTCAGGAGTTAAATTTAACCATTTGAACAAATGAAAAATGCAATTACTAAAAATACCCTCTCTCAACAGAACCAGTGAGCATTTTAATATGGCCCCACTCACTTGAATTTTCAGAGTTCTCTAGGTAAAATCTGGAAGAACTCTCCAGAATTGAAGTATGAAATCTTAAAAGTTTTGGAAGACCAATAATAATTGGCAGCTGGAATTTTCAGGTGTTTCAACTATTGAAAAAGACGATTTATCCCCACTCAGCCAAGAAGAAGTGAGGACTGTCACAATTACCTAGTGGGCCAGGCATATACAGAGAATTCAGCCCATGAGCTGAGTTTGGACTGATGTGTCTTTGTTCCTAGCCAGTTGCTCTGAATTATCAGCTCACTTTATAATGCTGCCTTTGGGAGACAGAAGCAGTCACAGGACCCCGCTAAGTGCCATGATTCCCCAGTGCCCTGGCTGTGGGCATGCACGGTGCCCTGCCGCCCACGGGCTGGCATAAAGCCCCCAGGATGACCAGCTGCCGTGTCAGAGTGAGAGAAGGAAGACCCAGCTGCTTTGTGACTTCCTCTGATGGGGTTCTCTGTGGGGTGCTTTGTTGACAGGGCCTACTTGGAGCTTGAGATCACCCTCTCCCAGGAGCAGATTC
Organism: Hipposideros armiger; assembly: GCF_001890085.2. Lineage (NCBI taxonomy): Eukaryota > Metazoa > Chordata > Mammalia > Chiroptera > Hipposideridae > Hipposideros > Hipposideros armiger. The sequence goes on from NW_017731355.1 coordinate 2,679,571, forward strand.
AGAAGTACACGGACTGCCTGCAGTTTTACGTGAACAACACACTTAAAGAGCTGAGGAGGCTCTTCCTCGTCCAGGACCTGGTGGATTCCTTAAAAGTACGATGGCTTAAGCTCTTCACTTGACAGTCTTGAGTTTTGTGTTTTTCCTAACGGTATATAATAAACCACCACATAATGGAGAATAAAAAGCAAGTGCTAACTCTGTTCTAGAGTCAGAACACGTCTAGCTCTGTGGTACCATGGAGCTCATCCCGTCTAGTCCCCTCATTCTACAGATGCTGGAGCAGTTAAGCCACGTGCCCGAGGCTGCCCAGTGAGTCACTGGCAGAACTGGGACCAAACCCAGGTCACATAGTTTCTAGTCCTGTACTTTCTACAGCACACCAGGTTGCTTCTCCTTACCATTTTAAATTCCTCAGCCAATTTTCTAAAATTAATTCTGAAATAAAAATTTGTTTGGAGAATGTGAAGCACCTATGTGCTTTTTCATTGGAAGAAGGTCTGGATTCTGCTAACAGCAAAGCATTCAAGTGTCCTGACACAGTGTGGGCTGTGAGACTGAACCACTGCAGGGCAGAGAACCTCAGCTCCGGGGTGGTTTTCTGGGTGCTGTCAGCGAACTCACTGGGTTTCTTGGAGCAAGCTGCTTTGATCACCCTATGGCTTCCATGTAAACTTGAAGTCAATCAGTCATGATTCGTCAGGGCCCTGGCGAGGTTGTTAAGCGTTTCCTATGCTCCCAGAGCACTTTGTACACACCAGGCAGGGGGCTTGTACCAGGGGCTGCCTGGTAACTGTTCAAGGAAGGGCAGAAGGAAAAGTGAGTGTGTGGCCTTGACCCTCAAAGTGCCTTCCTGGAATAACCTCTTGCCAAATAGTGACTAAAAAGAGACACCAGTGAGATTATAATTACTTATCTTAAAGTGACATTTCTCCTTATATTTGTAATATAAATGTTGTGAGCCAGAGCAAGGGTCAGCACACCTTATCTGTAAAAGAGCCATACAGTAAATATTTCAGGCCTTGCGGGCCACACCATCTCTATCGCAGCTACTCCTCTTTGCCATTGTAGCAGGAAAGCCGTGAAAGACAATACATAAATGAATGGCTGTGGCTGTGTGCCAATCAGACTTTATTTATGACCACTGAACATTGAATTTCATATCATTTTCACATATCACAAAATTCTTGTTTATTCTTGTTTTAGTTTTCTTTCACCATTTAGAAATGTAAAATCCATTGACTCGTGGGCCCACACAAAAAACAGGCCAAGGGCCATAGCTTGCCGACCCTGCCCTAGATCATTATTTCACGAGTCCCTCAAATCTTAAAGCGATCCAAAAGGTTCTGAGAAGAGCAAAGGCTGGATCGTCTCTCGGCAATCCTGTGATGAGCTTTAAATGCTTCTACATTTCCTATTGAAATCATGATATATTTTGTTTCAAATTCTAATCTAAAAGAAGTCAATGAAATGAGACCATCTGTCAGGGTTTTGGAAGCTGTGATAATCGCTTCATTTTCCAGTTTGCGGTCCTGATGTGGCTCCTGACTTACGTTGGCGCTCTCTTCAATGGCCTGACCCTGCTGCTCATGGGTAAGGACCGATGAGTGAGTTCTGTCTTCCTTCACATACTCCACAAGTATAAAGCTTCCTAAGCTGTTAGCAGGTAGCTTGTATTGATAGATGCCCAGGAACAAATGCCAGGCATCCCTGAATGCACAGCATTTCCCTGACCATAGTTCAATAAAGAGTGTAATAATGAATTACACATTAATAATGAATTTTTTAGTCTGAAGTTTTTTTTTTTCTTCAACCACAACTGGTTTTATTAGGCTTCTAATATATTGGGTTGTCGGAAAAGTCATGACACATTTTTGCAACGAAAAACATAGAAAAAAATACATCATGACTTTTCCAACAATCCAATATATCTGTTTACAATGGCAGTGATGGACAGGAATCCATTTTCATGTTGGGAGGGCATGGTCTACCCTCATTTCAGGAATAATTACTTAATATCTGTAAAGGGCTCAGCATCCCTTTCTTTTCCTTAAGAACTGTTCTGTCATCTTTTATCTAGAGTGCTGGCTATTATAAATAATGCTATAATATCACATAGCTATATACACATGTATCTGTAAGCTTATTCTTACTGATAATAACTCTCAGAATTTTAATACTATATTTGTTTTTCATCCCAGCTGTGGTTTCAATGTTTACTCTACCTGTAGTGTATGTTAAGCACCAGGTAAGTTCTATGTGATGTCAGACATTCATGTTACATTTTGACCTCGTGACCTTTGGATGTGCTCATGATTTCTTCCTTGTTATAGGCACAGATTGACCAATATCTGGGACTTGTGAGGACTCACATAAATGCTGTTGTGGCAAAGTAAGTTACATAGTGCAGTTTTATAAAAAGGAGAGACTGTCTTAAGCAGGCATTTGAGTGGATTAGGTAGGGGTAATAAAAGGATAATAAAATGATAGGTTGGTTTATGATCGTTCACTTATTGAGTCATATCCATGCCCTTCACAATTACATTATTTCAGAAAATAAGTAGAAATTTTGAAGGTCTCAATTAAAGCTTTCACTGGTTTACTTCAGGTATCATGATAAATGAATTTCAATGAATGAATGATATTAAGTTCTATCAGGGGACTGGCTCATGTTCAAGAACAAGATGGGTTGGAAAAAGAAGGAAACCTGATTCAGAAAAGTAACATTAATTTATAACAGTTTAATTGAAATAAAAACAATTAGTTTAACAAACATTTTCAATCGTTTAAACAATGAATAGCACTAATTTTTAAACCATTGAAATTACTTTTAAAACTTAAGAAATATTTTTAAATCTTTAAAACTTTTGTTACATTTTAAATTACACCATTTCAGCTCAACAAGCATGTGTGTTTGCTTATTTAATTAACACCATTACTTTTTAAACATGAGTCTTAAATAGACTCTGCTTTATGGCTACTTTTTATACATTAGGAGATAAAGATTCTAGGTACAAGTATCCACAGCTAATATGGTCATCAAACTTAGCTTTCCTTAATTCTTAAAATCTAAAATGATAGTTTTTATGTTGTCATTATTATTCAAGATTTTATTTTAATAAAAAAAAGACCTAGGCTTCAATTACAAATAGATGTCACAGAGGAACCAGACTTTACCCACATGAACTCCCTCTAATCTTAGAATTATGTGCTTGGACCTAGGTGATGGTCAGAATTAAAGGGAAGTATTTTAGACAACCAAAGATGTATAAAATAAAACAAACAAATAAGAAAAAACTACTTTAAACTCATCTGTGATTAGATTTGCATATCATCAGTTATAGTTGTTTTCTGAAGTATGTGAAGATTTGGGGTTTTACTGTGTACTGTTTATATTCTTCCTCTTAAATTCATTGTGAATTTTGATCTGTATCACATCTACAGCACATTTTGAAATGTGGAAATGATCACCTTGGACCCAATGCATCCAATACCTAATGAAAATCAACAAATTCAGGATAACTATTCATTATTTGTATTAAGAAATGGCAGCATTGTATAGTAGGAAACGTGGTGGTGCCAAAACCTAGGGAATCTGCTAAAAATGATAATCCTCAGATTCTTACAACAGACCTATGGAATTGGAATTTCTAGGATTGGGGACCTGGTATCTATATTTTAATGAACTTCGCAGGTGACTTTTTTGGCAATTAGGACTGTATTCGGGTGCTATAGCCAAGAACACCAGAATAGGAGCTTGGAAGCTGGAAGATAGAAGTTCTAGTCCTAAATTGTCCAATACTTAGTTTGAGGATCTTAAACAAATCACATCTATGAATTTTTTATTTGGCTGATTGGTTGGTTCGTTCCAAAAAGAGACATACTATTATGTTCCGGGTACTACATGTAACAGATCCCACCCTAGCTGAGCTCTCAGCCTATTGATGCAGACAAAACTGAGAAGAAATAACTATAAGACGATATAAGATTATAGTGTAGTTGTATAAAATATTAAGGTCAAAGACATAAGGAAACAGCTGTCCCTACCTGGAGGGGATGATAGAAAGCCACTAAAATGAGGGCCTTTGTCTTAGTTCGGGCAGTTATAACAAAGTGCCAGGGACTGGGTGGCCTACAAACAACAGAAATTTCTTTCTCATAGTTCTGGAGGCTGGAAGTCCAAGATCAGGGTGGCAGCATAGTTGGCTTCTGGAGAGGGCCGACTTCCTGGTTCATAGACGGCCATCTTTTCATTCTGTCCTCAGCTAGTGGAAGTGGAAGGGAGCTTTCTGGGGTCTCTTTTTCTAAGGCACCAATATCCCATTCATGAGGGCTCCACCCTCATGTCCTAATCACCTCCCAAAGGCCTCAGCTCCTAATACCAGCACATTAAGGGTTAGGTTTCAGCATGTGAACTTGGGGGCAGGGGGCACACAAACATTCAGCCTAGAGCAGCCCTAAAGCATGAGTAAACATTCATCAGGTGGATGATGACGGAAAAGACACTGCAAGAAGAAGAAATAATATAAACAGAGGCGGAAGCACAAAAATGAACGTCATGTTCAGGAAGCAATGAGTCAGCCAGTATGTCTAAAGCTAAATGAGTGGGACGATAACTAGAAAGCATCTAGAAAGAGAGGCTGAGGTCAAATTTGAATGCTCTAAAGAGTTATGACTCCGGCACAACAGGAAATGACACACAATAGAATCCGAACTCATAGCACCGCCCACAAGTTCCAACACCATCTGGCCACTGCCCACCTTTTAAACCTCCCCTCCCCACTCCTCAACCCCATGGGCCTCTAGTCTCCTTGCCCCTTAGGCTTGTCCTCACTTTAGGGCTCTGCATTCCCTGCTCCCTCTTCCTGCAACACTGCATGCCCAGATTGTTGCCTGCTGGCCCCTTCCTGTCCTTCGAGCATCTGTTTCTCAGATCAGTGGATTTAAAATAGGCACCACCTACCTTATCACCGCTGCCCCCTCACTGCCTATCACACACCCTTGTTTTGCTTTCTTTTATAGCACTTCACAATCTGAACTTCTCCTGTTTGTCTATTTGTTTATTTCCGGCTCCCCAACCCCTAAGAGAATGAAAGCTCCCTGAGAGCAGACACCTTCTCCCTTTTGTGCACTGAATTCCTGCATCTGGAGGGGTGCCTGGCTCAGAGGAAGGTCTCTGTCAACATCTGCATGATGAGCCCATAAAGCTTTGATCTAACAAAACAAAATGCTTCTAGTATAAACCTACCCTAAAATAATACTGCCATACTGTGAGAATCACAGAATTTAGGGGCCTTGGCGATATCTAACCCAGACCCACATTTTAAAGATGGATGCTGTAGGACCAGGAAGGTTCATTAGCTGGTCTTATGTCACACTGCTAACAAGTAGCACAGCGGGGACTCAGGCTTCTGAATTCCAGCTCTGGGTGGTTTGACTGCTGAGGTTAACCATAGGTTCCAGAAACCATCACTGTCTATGCCCATTGTCCTGGAATAGTTAGTAACAGTGCCCTCTTTCTCTTTCAGGAGTGTCCCAGACTGGGTGATAAATGGTCACCTACTATATCACCACATAATACTATAATCCTAAAATAAGTCAACATCTTTGTTTACTTAAAAAGTTATAACTTAAGGAATGAGGCTTTCTTGAGTTATTCATTATCTAATTTACATGTTCTTTTTACAGCTGCCTAGAAATGTGTTTATGGACACTCATACATAAAAATTGGGCACTCATTATAAAAATACCCTTTGACATATTAAGCTATTTGGTCACTTAGCGAATTAAAGCAACAACACATAATGAAATCGTAAAACAATGAATAACACTTGAGATTTATGACCTTTTGATATTGTCTTTTTAGGATTCAGGCTAAAATCCCAGGAGCTAAAAGACACGCTGAGTAAGTGGAGACCCCACCGGGACCGGACATAAGCAGAAATGTCTGGAGTGGTAACAGCTCTATTCTTACATGTCATAGCAAATCGATTGTTTCTCCCCCCGGTACCATAATCTTAGAGACAAACTCTAAAACAGCTGTTTTTAGGCTGTTCCTGTACTCTTAGGATATTTGAGTCACTTGTGTCAAGCACTAAAGTTTAGAGAAAAGTGTATTAGACGTGGTTTTTAATTTCGTGTTACTAAAAAAAAAAGTGCATGATGGTGAGAGCCCAATTTATCTTTCCTTCTTTGGTGTTCTTCTCTCTGCGATGCTTCCGTAGCTTTTAACGTTCCCTGTGGCTAGGCCTTCCCTGCTGAGTGCACTGATGCAATAGTGGAAATCGCTTTTATGTCTTTGGGTTGCTGGTTGGATTGATCTTTAATAACAATATATAGAATCGTAGACCAATGTTTTAGTGTTTTTCCAACACACACAACGTAAAAATAAACACAGTCGACCGTACTTATGGTAATCAGTTTTGTATAACTTAAAATAATTAAATAAATGAAGACATCCCAAAACAAACACGCAGTACTTTTGTTGTGTGGGACTGACGGGCTGATTTACATGTATGGTAACTAAAAAGTACCAGCATGTTAACTTTATTACAATTTGTATTACTTTCTCTGTAGTTCCTAACTGGACTTAATTATGGACTCTGGATATTTGCACTTATGTACTTGATACTGAATGCATAAATAAATGTTACTAAATGTAAAAACTCCTCCCTCTCGTCTTGTGGTCTTACCAGAAAATGCAAAAGTTCTAAGAGATGATGTCCCCTGAGGACATGCTGGGAAGGCTGCGGCCAAGTGCTCACTTTATCCATCTCCAGGGTCGCATGGTCCCACCCCATCCTGGTCTATGGCTGCCTTGAGTTATTAGTAGAAATCACCAAAGAGTAATAAAACTGGAAAACACTCTTATGCTCTGTGGTTAATGAAGGCATTTTAAGTAGTAGTTCTTTTAAAAAACTTGAGAAAGTGATATAAATCCTTCCATAAACTTATTATAAGAATATGCCACACAATGCTGGCATGGAACAACAATTGTTACGCACTTACTCTTTCGGTAACTATTTATTGAGCACCTACTATGTGCCACGCACTGAGAGTAGGGCTGTGAATAAGAGAGATAGTTCCTGCCATCACCAAGATAAGTCTTCTAAAAATTGCTCAAAGCTTTTTGTAAAAGTCCAGTTGCATGTTTTATTTCACTGTTACAATCAGAGGTCAAGGATGATGGGGTAGAAGTGGATAAAAGTAGTAGCAGGGGGAGAAATAAAAGTAGTAGGAGAAAAAGGAATAGTTCCTTGCAAAAGCTGCCTCTGACCAGTTTTGTACATGGGTTCAGTAAGCGCTTGTGGAGACCACAGGGCACCTGGACACTGTGCCAGCAGCCAAGATGGGGGAGATAGGAGGTAGCTGTGTGGAAATGCTAACTAAATAAAAGGCAGTGGGAAATAACAGCTGCAGTATAAGACTAGAGCAACAGAGAGGTGAACTTCGGGGCTGGGCCCAGCTCTGGCTTTTTCCAGATGTAGAAGGTTCATGGCAGTATGAAGAAAGAACATGAACTAAGGTGCTAAGAAACGGAAGTGCATGACATACGCAATGAGTAATAAGCTGAACTGGCTTGTAAGGTGCTTGGGGTGGGAATGGCCATGTCAGGTAAGGGTGAAAGGCTGGGTCCAGAGAACACTAGGAATAAACTTGAACTCCAAGGAGTTTGGTCTTTATTCCTTAGATCTCAGAGTCCTATGAACACACTAAGTATGCTGGATATTGGAGATTGAAGAATATAGGAGACAATTATAATAACTAACAGCAAACAGGTGACAGATGACTAGGCCTCTACTACAGTAACTACAGTGCGAGTAGAAATAAATGTTCACCTTTCCCTGATCCTTTATATCAGTGCAACATGCCAAGAGCCCACTGTGTGCAGAGATGCAGCTAAGAGAGGTGACATGGAAGGAAATGGGACTGGAGTTGGCGATTGACTAGATGTGGAGATTCAAGGCCAAGGCTGACCCTAAGAGTTAGCGCCTCCTTAAATGTTGCGCCCCAGACAGCTCCCTTGCCTCACCCTAGCCCAGCTCTGTCTAAAACTAGCTGACCAAGAGACTGCAGCCCCATTTTTGAGGATAGACAGCCCAGAGGAGCTGGTTTCTGGGAAGGAAGATAATAAGCTTAGTTTGGTACCTGATTTTTTTTTGTTTTTAAGATTTTTATTGGGCAATTGGGGGATGGGAACAGTGCTGGGGAATTAGTGGAAGGGGAACAGACAAGTTGCTGTCGTTTTGTTCTTCAGTCTAGTTGTGGAGGACATTGCTTCACTGGCCCAAGTTGGCACCATCGCGCTCTTCCCAGGCGAGGCACATCAGTTGCCGGCTTCTGGATGGCCACTCACTGCAGCTCCTGGTCGCTCACACTGGCTCCTGGCTACATACGGTAGCCCATGGCAACCCACTGCCACAGGGGCTGCAGCCTATGCTGTCGCCAGCGACTCATGGCAGCCCAGCTCCAGGTTGAGCTGTTGTTCAGCATCTTAGCTGT
>NW_017731355.1:2688927-2766823 GCF_001890085.2 Hipposideros armiger
ATGGGGGAGAAGATAAAGGGATTAGAAAGCACAAATTAGCTGTCTGTGATGTCAGAGGGGTGGTAGATTGGGGAGATTATCACTTTGTGAGGAGTGTAAATGTCTCTTACATTGTTTTGTACACCTGAAACTCATAATAATAAAAAAGAAATACAGAGAAAAAAACAAGCTGTTTTATGGATCATTTCAGGAATAAAGGAAGCAGGAGAGTTAATACACCCTCTGCTCTTTTCCCACCTGTATTAGTTTTCTAGAATTGCCCTAACAAAGTGCCAAAAGCCGGATGACTTAAAACAACAGAAATTAATTCATTCACAATTCAGGAGGCTAGAAGTCCAAAACCAAGGTGTCAGCAGGGCCATGCTCTCTGATAGCTGTAGGGGCGAACCCTTTATCATTTCTTCTAGCTTTTAGTGGTTGCCAGCAATCTGTGGTGTTTCTTGGCTTTTAGATGCATCACTGCAAGTACATGGCTGTCTTTTCCCTGTGTCTGCACATTATCTCCCATCTGTGTCCAAATTTCCCCTTTTTGTAAGGACACCAGTCAGATTAGATTAGGGCCCCCCTAATGAGCTCATTTTAACTTGATTACCTCTGTGAAAGACCCTATTTCCAAATACGGTCACATTCTGAGGGAGTGAGGTTTGGAACTTCAACATTTCTTTTTGGGGGGATACAATTCAACCCATAACATCATCCTGGGCTTCACACTGGCCTCTACAACACTGAAGACTTTCGCTCCTGTCACAGCCCTACCTGCTTCTCTGCTTCTTTACCACTGTGAGGAGCTACTGCTGAGAAATAGTGGAACAGCTCCTCTCTTACCCAAAATGCACTTGAGTGTGGCCGAGTGCTGGGCCCTGCTTCACTAGCAGAGGGTTCCAGCAATTGCCACACTGTCTTTGAGTAGGGCAGCTCCAAGCACCCAAACTTGAGCACTCTTCTGAGTGTAGAGAAGCCGGTGGAGGACGTACAAGAGCCGGTGTGGTAGTGCGTTAGGGGGGAGTAAACGAACTCCGCTGAGCCAGGCAAAAGGGCCTTTTGTCTTCAGACTCCAACCCGCTTCTCTCGTGCTTTACATGGGCACCATCCTCAAGCTCCTCAATATGAGTTTTTCTTTGCAATTTTTCTTGAGTTCAATACATTCAGTATTACAGAATTAGTCTGGCAGGCCACATTTTCTTTGATGAGTAAATTGAAATGAATTCTTTTGTATCCTGGGTCACAGTTGCCATTTAAAAGAATTCTGCTGGTTTTAGCTCTCTCTGTTGCATCCTACTGTGCTCAAGGGAGTTTTTCAAGTAGAAATGAAAGGATACTAGACAGCAACATAAAGGAAGAAACTGATTGGTAAGGTAGACTCTAAGTCAAAAACTGTCTTTAGAGACAAAGAAGGTTATTATGTAATGATAAAAAGGTCAGTTCAACAGGAGGATACAATAATTGTAAGTATGTATGCACCCTACATCAGTGAACCTAAGTACATAAAACAAATATTGACATCTGAAAGGAGAATGATAGCAATACAGTATAGGAGACCTCAACACCTCACATTCAATAATGGATAAAACATTCAAACAGAAATATTGATAAAGAAACAATGAATTTGAACAACACTATAGACTAAATGAACCTAACAGACACATACAGAACTTTTCACCCAAGAATAGAAGAGTACACATTTTTCTCAAGTGCACACAGGACATTCTTCATGATAGATCACATGTTAGTTCACAAAACAAGTCTTAGCAAACTTCACAAGATAGAAATTATACCATGTGTCTTTTCTGGAATGAAACTAGAAATGAGTAAAAGCAAGAAATGGGAAAATTCACAAATATGTGGAAACTAAATAATACACTTTTGAACAACCACTGGGTCAAAGAAGAAATCAAAAGGGAATTCAAAATATATCTCTTGAAAAATGAAAATAAAAACAGAAATTACCAAAACTTATAGGATGCAGCAAAAGCAGTATTAATGGGATTTTACAGAGATAAATGCCTGCATTAAAAAAGAAGAAAGACCTTAATTAAACAACCCAACTTTACACCTGAGGGAACTAGAAAAAAAGAACTTAACCCAAAGCTAGCAGAAGGAAGGAAATAATAGAGATCAGAACAAAAATAAATCAAATAGAAAACAGAAAAACAATAGAAAAAAAACATAACAAAATTAAGGGGGCTTTTTTTTTTGGAAAAAAATAAAATTGACAAACCCTTAGCTAGACTAAGGAAAAAAGAGAGAAGACTCAAATAAACTCAGGAATGAAAAATGAAACATTATAACAGATGCTTCAGAAATAAAAAGATCACAAGACACTATTATAACAATCATATGCCAATTGGATAACCTAAAAGAAATGCATAAATTCCTGAAAACATACAACCTACCAAGACTGAGTCAAGAAAAAATAGAAAATACCAAAGGCAGATAAATACACCACAAGTAAAGAAAACTACAGGCCAATATATCTGATGAACATCAATGCAAAAATCTTCAGTAAAATACTAGCAAACTGAATTCAACAACATCATCAAAAAGATTCTACACTATGACCAATGGGGATTTTTCCCTGGGATACAAGTTTGGTTTAACATACACAAATCAATCAATATTGTACATCACATTAACAGTTGAAAGAGAAAAATCACAAGATCTTCTCAGACACAGTGAAAGCATTTGACAAAGATCAACATCCGTTTGTGATAAAAGCTCTCAATAAAAAAGGTATAAAATGAAATTTCCTCAATATAATGAAGGCCATTTATGAAACGCCTACAGCTAACATCATAATCAATGGGGAAAAACTAAAAGTGTGTCCTCTCAGATCTGGTACAAGGCAAGGATGCCCACTCCTGCTCCTTCTGTTCAACATAATACTGGAAATGCTACCAAGAGCAATCAGACAAGAAAAGAAACAAAAGGTATCCAAGTCAGAAAGGAAGAAGTAAAATTATCTCTTCAAATGACACAATCCTGTATGTTGCAGGATACAAAATCAACTACAAAAGTCAACTGCATTTCTTTACACCAATATTGATCTATCCAAAAAGGAAATCAAGAAAACAATCCCATTTATGATAGCACCAAAAAGAATAAAAAAATAGGAATAAATTGAACCAAAGAGGTAAAAGATTGGTACACTAAAAACTGTAAGACATTTATGAAGAAATTGAAGAAGACACATAAATGGAAAGATATTCTGTGTTCATGAATTGGAGGAGTTAATATTGTTAACTCATTGTGGACCGGTGACATAGATTTGCATCTATATATTTAAATGCCCCATCCTCAATGTGTTAAAATGTCCATACTACCCAAAATGGACATACATATTCAATGCAATCCCTATCAAAATTCCAATGGCATTTTTCACAGAAATAGAAAAAGCAATTCTAAAATTTGTATGGAATGACAAAAGACTGCATAGACAAAGCAATCCTGAGGAAGAAGAACAGAGTTGGAGGTATCCAACTTCCTGGTTTCAAATTATATTACAAAGCTATAGTAATTAAAATAGTATGGTACTGGCATAAATGGGCACATAGAACAATGAAACAGAATACAGAGCCCAGGAATAAACCCAAGCATGTATAGTCAACCAATTTTTAACCAGGGCACCAAGAACACACAATGGGCGCTGGGAAAACTAGATATCCACATGCAAAAGAATGAAATTAGACTCATCTTACACCCTCTACAAAAATCAACTCAAAGCTGAAACATAAGACCCGAAACTGTAAAGCTCCTGGGAGAAAACACAGGGAAAAGCTCCCTGACATTGGCCTTGGCAATGATTTTTCAGGTATGACACCAAAAGCTCAAGGCAACAAAATAAACATAAACAAGTGAGACTACATCAAACTAAAAAGCCTCTGCACAGCAAAAGAAACAACAAAATGAAAGGCAACCTATGAATTGGGAGAAAATATTTGAAAGGTGATGCTCACCTTGCCATGGCACTGGGCAGAGCTTACAACACAAAGAAACAGAGCAGGGGTGAGTCTGGGCCAGGCCAGGCTGACAGGCCTAGGCCAAGCCTTCTCAGTTCCCTAGCCAATATCACCACAACCAGAGAAAGTAACATTGTGTGGAGAAGGCCTTCTGATAGAATTGAAGCTTTCAGAGGAAGCAGGCAGGCAGTCCTCCAAGGCGGTCAGGGAGAAAGCCAGGTAGTGGAGTCTTCTCACTGTTCTTTTAACTATCACAGAAAATTAAGTTCAGGCTCTATATTGAAAAGGTTACTTTGAAAATTAAACATTAGATATTTCCACTGAATTTAGTGAGGTTCCCCTCCCTCCAACAAGGGAATGCAATAGTCATAAACTTCTAGTTTATCTGTTATTTCCTTTCTGATACTCACTTATTAATGGTTCAGTACAAAACAGGACATCGGCATGTAAATTCTTACAAGGACAAGTTGCCCAATGAATTTGATGCATCTAGCAATAACTATAAATCGAAATAGGCAATATTGTATTTTTTTTTCACATGTTGGTCATCAAAATACCCAGAAATTCTGTAGTACTAGCTCTGCTCAATAAGTGTGTTTAAAGTGCTCTAAAATTAGGAGAGAATCTACCACACTATAATCTCTTAGTGGCAAATTGATCCTGTGCTCCTTTTTGCTCAATAGAATATAACTCGTCTTTTCTTTGCTTCCCCTAAGTAGCAGAGAACACCCAGATGATATACATTCCCAGCAGAATAAAGGGAGCTTTCTTCAGGGACTCTATTCTGCATGAACCCATTTGGGTGCCCAGTTTATGGTAGAGGCTTTAGCCTCCTTTGGGAAGAATGGTGCTAAACCAAGAGCATTTTCTCCTGGCCTTATAGAGTTTCTAACTAGGTAAAGTGCATTTACTTTATCTCCTTTTCACAAAAATTTACCTTGTTTTTAATTGTGTTCTTTCATTCCTAAATTGGGTATTATATGAAAGGTATTTAGCCAGCTGACTAATTATTATACAATTTAGCTACTTGATTTATTAGTTAATAAATCATAGTAAGCCAGTTATCTTAAGGCTATTAAAATGAAGCCTCTTAGCAATAACACAGCATCACTGAGCCAGACATTATGCTGGGCCCTTTACACACAGTATTTCTAATCCTCAGAATTTCAAAAACCTACATGAGTAGTATTTTTCTTGTCCAAATGAGAAGACTGAAACTAAAGATGTTTAAATAACTGGCACAAGTGTATGCAACTAGTTAGTGGTAAAGCAAGGACTTGAAACCCTGTTTGTCTGAGGCCTGGGCTCCCCACGGAACCCGGCTGCCTTCCCTGTGTTCCTCTGCCCTTTTCCCTACAATCTCTAGCTCAGAAGCAATACTGCCTCAGCAAGACGGTGCGGTTGCTAGTAAACAAACCCACTAAAGTATACTAACCATAAATGGGCATTTATTGAAAGAACCTAGGGAGTCCAAGGCTTTCACTGTAGGGGATGGAGTATTTTTCCAAATACTATTTTGCTGCTTTGACCTTTGCGGTTAAAGATGGAAGTGTTTACATTCAGGCATTTCCTAACAACTCTGCCAGGAACAGAGGCAGAAAAGACAGTGCACAAATCTCAAAGGGCTCTAAATCAGGGCTTAATTTTACATAGACATTCATCCTGAGCTAGAACACACTGCCCATAGCAACAGGAAAAGAAACAGTTGGAGTCATGGTGACATGTCTTCAGCTTGGGAAGCTCATTCATCCGGCAAAGCTGAGAACTCACAATCCGCATTAACTTTGAAATCGCAGTGAACTAAGAGTTGCCATTTTGAAAAAAATAAGCAATAATTCTGATACAATAAAATTCACTCAGAACCAACCTTTAATTATATACAGTTTAATCTGGAAATTCAAAATGTCTTGTAATAATGATGATCAGTAAAACCATTGTGAATGTCAGTTCTTGCCCTTCCAGTCCAGATAGAAAAGTGATGTGAGTCCCTGAGAAAGTGGCTTTTTTTCTCCAATACTTTTCTTTTTCTATTACAACCTGAACTACAAACAATTTTTTTAAATTCTGAATATATGAATCTTTCTTATTATCCATTTCAACAGTCATCTTAAGCAGTCATTTATGTGCAAACTGCTGTGCTGGATGCTATAGGAGATTCAAAGTTGAGTAAAATGCAGTCCCCTTTTTTATAGAGTTAATAGTAGTATAAAGATAGTATACATCTAAATTTACAAGGTGCCTCATTCTGCTCCAGGCATTGTTTTAAACACTTTATATTAACTTATTTAATTCTCATGACTACCCTCCAATGAGGGCCCTATTTTACAGTGAGAAAATTGAGGTATAAAGATGACAAAGCTATTCAGTAACAAGACTATTGCACAGAAAACTGTAAGACTGCTCAGCCTAAGATAATTACCATCTATGAGAAGTTTGAACGAAGTACTTTGGGGGCTTCAAGGTTATTGGGCTCAAGAAGGAATTTATGGATGAAACAGCTTTTGAGATGGGCTGACAATACAAGTGTGATGTCAGTAGGTAGAGAAACCACCTGCAGTGCAGACTTTGATTTTCAACAGGTTGTATTTGACATACTAGCAGCATAGCCAGATGAGAATGTTTAGCCTACCAGATTAATACTTAGAAGACAGTTTGGGCAGGAGATACAACCTGAGAGCTATTTGTGTAGGTTCAACTCTGTTTGAGGGAAGTTAGAGAGTATGAAGGAAGGCCAAGGTCAGAGTCCAGGCGTCATGTTCCCTTTTGGCAAATGGGAGGAAAACGATGGGGAGCCAGTGAGGGAAGTGAAGAAGGGATAGCAGGAACCAAGTAGGAAGTGAAATTCTAGTGAAGAGTTGGGGAAACTGAATAATAGTGTCAAATTCTGCAGAAAAACAGATGGGCGGGAATGGGACTTAAAAGGCTCTTCAAAGATGAGGAGGACGCAATTTAGAATTCAGGGTGAAGGGATGCACTATAGCCAACGTGTAGACCACAGTTTTAAGAAGTTTGGTAATAAGGGGAAGCAGAAAGGTACAGTGGCAGAAACGTTCAGGAAAGACATGGATTTAGTAGGAGAAAACTGGGCATGAGTTTTGAAGAACAGGTGGAAGACATGGGAGGGAGGAGTGAATTGAGGAAGGTCTTTGAGAGGGGTGGAAAGGAATGGGATAGAAAATGGCAATGACTTACTTGTATTTTTATTTTGCAAATGAGCTCTGGAAATTCACCACTGCATCCATATATAAAGGAATGGTCAGCATCTCCACCCTGCCCCAAAAGAGAGTAAACAAAGATTTTAAAATCAAATGGAGAGCTTACCTACTCTAGTGATCTTTAATGAATCATCTTCAGATGAATCATATCTAAAACTTTGTAAATATACGAATTAAATTAAAGGCCGGCCGAGTGGCTCAGCTGGTTAAGAGCTCGCTTGGGATGCCAGCTCTGAGCAGCAGGGCTGCGGTTCGAATCCTACATTGAGGGCCAGTGACGATCGCCCTCTACAGCTAAGATGATGAACAACAGCTCGACCTGGAACTGGGCTGCTGTGAGTAGCCAGCGATGGCGTAGGCAGCAGCAGGGCTGCAGTGGGCTGCCATGAGCTACGTGAGTGGCTGGCAGCCAGCGTGAACGGCTGGTAGCCGGTGTGAGCTACCGGGAGCTGCTGTGAGCGGCCGACCAATGACCGGCGACCGATTGCCTCACCCGGGAAGAGCACAATGATCATACCAACATGGGCCAGTGAGGCGATGTCCTCCACAACTAGACTGAAGAGCAAAACAGCAATTTATCTACCTGTCTGTTCCTCTTCCCTGATTCCCCAACGCTGTTCCTCTCCCCACAATTCCCCAATAAAATCTTTTTTAAAAATTAAATTAATTAAAATAAGAGAAAATAAGGAAAGTAAGAATATTGCTACTTTAAGATCATGAGTATTTGAAATGTCTATAAAAATCCTAAGCGAGCATTAATAATCACCATTGCTACCTTTCTAAATGAGGACGCCACCCGAAACATCAATGACATCATCATCATCATCATCATCATCATCATCGTAGACATCCTTGCTACATATGGCATTAGTTGTCTCAGGTCCAATTTAATTTCTGATTATTCTGCAGATACTTCCTTGAAAAAAATCATAATGCTTGCAATTGATAAGGATAGCCTACCGTACCATAAAACGTTACCTTTGGCAGAAGTAAACTGAATTACCAAGCAGCTGCCAGCAGGGAGCAGTGTAACCTGTTCTCCATCATATTCCCAGCATCATTGCCTACAGCAATAAAACCCAAACTCCTGAGCTCGGAATTCAAGGCCCTTTACAGTGAAATCACAACCCAAATTTTTGGCTGGTCTCCTGCTTTTCCTCTGCATGCACTCCATGCTCTACAGCCACTCCTCCCCGGCTCTGGTGAATCCCATCCAGCCAGAGCACTCCTCACCCCAACCTCAACTGCCTGCCCTGGTTGCACAGCCACAGGCAGCTCCCCCTGAGCTGACAGTGCCCCAGGCCCGGAGCTGAAAGGAGTGCTCTGGCATTGTCCAATTCTAAGGGCTGGGACAGAGGTTATCCCCAAGGTCATTGAATCTCTCATCTCGGTACAATTTTCCAAAAAATAGGATAATCATAATAATTTCCCTGAAGAGTTATGATAAAGATTAAATAAGTCATGGAAGCTGTTACAAAAATGTACACTTTGTGAATCCACAAAACGCCTTACAGGTGTGTAACTACCTAGGCCAATCTAAAACCACTAGCAAATGCCTGTAAAAGTGGAGCTAATAAAAGAAACTGCCTCACAAGGCCATTAAGCTCCTCTGTAGTGCCCGACACAGACCAATGTTCAAAGGTGATCATTATTATGATTCCAATGGGTCACGAGAAAGGTACAGGCCCGAACTAAAGAAATGGAAATGGAAATAGGAAAGGACAGCTAAAGAGGGACTCATACTTCCAGCATCGCTTAATTATTGTGGAGAAAATTAGAGACCGATGAGGTACGCTGCCCACGCGAGCGCCACAAGGTGGCGCTCCGCCTTGAAATGCTGGTTGCCCGTGGCAACCGCGGTCCTTTCCTCTGGCCTGGCAGGCGCTGCACAGGAGCAGCAAGATGGCTCTGAGCTCTTGGTCTCCGGAACTGGGGTTCAGCAAGAAGGTGCTGCAGGCGGCCGCGGTCTCTACCGGCCCCTCGCTGGAGTTATGCACCTTCCCCTCCACCCTGGGCTCTTCGGTCGCGGCCGCAGCATTGGAGCAGCTCTTTGTTGTGGGTGAGAGGCCAGCAAGTGCGGGGGTGGGTGCTGGGGGGGACGTCCCCTTAGATTTGCACCTAGGGTGTCCTATCCTATACGCACCCCTTTTTCTACAGTGAGAGATGCAAAGAGGAGTTTGTCCTCAAGGAGCATAAAATATATGCCTAAATTAGAATACTAGAAAATAAGCACAAAAAGTGTTCATATAAAGTGCTATAGAAAATCAGATAGAAGATGTAATTTCCAGCTGAGTAAGCATTTGAGCTAGATCTTAAAGGGTTAAATAGGATTTGGGCATATAAATAAGAGATCTTGATTTTTATTTTATTTTTTTTTAGAACAATCACTGCAAAGTGACTATTTTAAATGCAACGAAGAAGCTAGGAACTTTCTTAAGGATATTGCTATAGCTGTCAAGAAATTGGTATTGTATTATCTATAAGGGCTATTTTTTTTTCAATCTTTCACTTATTTCTTTATCAAACTCTAATTTAGCACCAATTTTGCTCAAGGTATTTCATTAGATGAATAGGGAAAGTATTTGCCCTGAGTAAAAAAGAAACGTTCCCTCAGTTGACTAAGCATTTGCACCAGGGTTGCTCAGCTGTGGACTGTGGCCCGATTTTCCATGCAGAACACTGAATTAAGACATGTGCAATGGATGAGGGCAAGCCAGTGAAGGAGAAATGAGATTGGTGATAACAGAGCTCAGTTAAGGGGTGGACCAAATGGGCAAATGCTTGGGACACCAATATGTAGGCATTGCTTAAAACAAAAAACCTTTGGAATAAGTTGCATGCATGGTGCCCATTAACTCAGTTCTCTATAATCGATTCCTTACATAACTGGTGAAAGATTTGGGGGCCCCTATTTCACTGAAGTAGACTGTGCGTTCAGGGGAAACAAGCAGAAATTCTTATGATTATATTAACTTGGCCCCAAAAAGAAATATTTAAAGAGTTTCCTTTTGAAATGTCACCAACATTTTCTGTTTGGTCCTGGATGATGTTTACAGTGCTTGCCTAGTAGGGTCAGAATGGCGAAGTTGCTTCATTTGAAGATATTGAATAAGAATCTACTACATATCAAATATCTAAAAATACAGAAATATGACTGTAAAGTAAATGAGTTTGGGTCTACAGATTTCTGATAAAAGTTAGCCTCATTACTTTAAAATTATATTTTATGTAATTATATATAGATGTGTATGTATACTACAGAATTATACTTTATGATCACACTTAATTGAATACATATATGGGAACAGTTTGTGCAGATTATACTGACTACACTGTGGCCTTGTGAAAACCTTTTCCTCTGCTTTGTTTTTGGTTATATTTTTCTCCAGAAATTGAAGAGGTCAAAATAATTATTGTGGCTCATTAAGGTATCTAGCATGTCTTCATTTAATATCTGAGCTGTGAAATCTCTTAGAGATAAATCCATCCATTTTTTAAAGCAGCAAATTTTCACTATTATAAAAGCACTACATGTTTACTCTGGAAAACTTAGAAAAAATAGACAAGCAAAAGGAAGAAAGTAAAAACCATGATAACCCCACCATCCTTAAATAATCACAATTAATTCTTTGATGAATGCCCTTTCTACTTTCAGAGTATAGATGATGCCTATATTGAATTTTATTTTTTATAAAAAAGTGATCATAATATATGTATAAATATATATATATACACACACAATTATGTAATCTGCTTTTCATTATTCATAAAATATAATGGTAATTTATCAGGTCATAAAGTAACTATAGCCATTATGACCATTTATTTAAAAGATGATTTATCTATTTTTTTCCACTAACAGATTTTTGAATTTTTTTTTTTTTTTTTTTTTTTTAGCTGAGCCATCCTGCTACCTGTTGGCAGCTCAGCGGCTGCTCAGCTCGGGCTGGACTTGAACCGCTGTTGCTCAGAGCTCAAACTCTTGAGCGAGCTCTTAACCAACTGAGCCACTCAGCCAGCCCCAATGTTTTTCTTTTTTCAAATAGCCCCACCAAACAATTATAAATTAATTCTTCTTCTTCTTCTTCTTGTTATTATATCAGCTCCACCTGACTCTTTGTTTGGATTTGTAGGTTGGTATAAGATAACCTTTGTTCTCTTTATACCTATGCATATTTTTATTAGCATTTTCTATTTTTTAATTAAGTCACTTCTTTTCTCAATGTTACCCTTTTTGTTGGAGTCTTTCCTTTGAAACTCATTGAAACTGCCAACAAGAAACACATACACATAGGGAAAACTGATTTCTGAGTAGAAGAAAATCAGCAGAAATTAAAAGATAAACTAACAATGACACCTTAAAAACTGATTGTAGTTACTTTTCCCATTTTCTATTCCAAATAAAAATAGCAGCAGAAAGTGTTTAATGAAAATCAAATTTTGATCTTTGAAAGAATTTATAGAGCATTGTTTAGGAGATAAACCTTATTATTTTAATGTCTTAACTTTTTAGAACATGTAATTTAAATTTTTAGGAAGAAATAAGAAAAGCCACAATTGATCTTCTGGAAATTGAAAGCATGAAATTCAGCAGACTGTATTTTCTATTAGAAACTCTTCCCAGTGACATTAGCACAGAATTAGAAGGTACGTTGAGGTTAATAACTGTAGAAATTCAGTTTGTCTTATAAGAAAATAGAACCAAGTACTTGTAAGAAGATGAGTTTAAAGTATGATTAAATAAGATTAGTTTAGTTATTGCTTGTCAAAGTATAGCCAGAAAGAGTACATGGCACACAGTAAGATCCATAATAATTTTTCCTGGCATTTTAAGTGGAAAATATACATATATATATATATATATATATATATATATATATGTTAGTTTCTAAATAAAGATATACAGATCAGCCCATTCAAAATTGATATTTATCCAATTAAATTAGGCAGCTTAACTGGCTTAAACTACCATTCTACTTTCTGTCTCTATGAGTTTGGCTACTATAGGTTCCTCATATAAGTGGAATCATACAATATATATCCTTTGTGACTGGCTTATTTCACTTGACGTAATGTCTTCAAGTTTCATCCACATTATAGCATGTGCCAGAATTTCCTTCTAAGACTGACCGATAGTCCATTGTATGTATGTACCATGTTTTATTTATCCATTCATTCACTGATGGGCCCTTAGATTGTTTACTTTCAGCTATTGTGAATAATGCTATTATAAATATGGGTGTACAGATATCTATTTGAAGTGCTGCTTCCAATTCTTTTGGGTACATATGCAGAAGGGAATTGCTGAATTGTGTGGTAATACAGCAAGTTTATGTTTAATTTTTTTTGAGAAACTACCATACCATTTTTCACAGTGGTTGTATCATTTTACATTACTACCCGCAATGCACAAGAGTTCCAATTTCTCTGTACTATTGCCAACACTTGTTATTCTCTGTTTTTGTATTCCAAATAATAGCCTTCCTAATGGGTGTGCAGTGGTATCTCATTGTGGTTTTGATTTGCATTCCCTAATCATTAGTAATGTTGAGCACCTTGTCATGTGCTTATGGGACATTGTATATCTTTTTTGGAGAAATGTCTATACAGGTCCTTTGCCCATCTTTTAACCTGGTTGTTTGTTTTGTTATTGGGTTGTAGGAATTCTTTATAGGTTATGGATGTTAATCCCTTATCAGATATATAACTTGCAAATATTTTGTCCCATTCCATGGGTTGCCTTTTCACTCTACTGATAGTGACTTTTGATGCACACAAGTTATAAATTTTGATGTAGTCCAGTTTCCTTTTTACATTTGTTGCCTGTGCTTTTGGTGTCATAGTCTAAAAATCATCACCAAATCCAATGTCATGAAGCTTCCCCCCTATAGTTTCTTCTAAGAATTTTATAGTTTTAGCTCCTACATTTAGGTCCGTGATCCATTTTGAGTTAAATTTTATATTTGGTGTTAGGAAAGGGTCCAGCTTCACTTCCCCAGCTGCCAGGAGTGTTGACTGAGGCTCACAGCTCAGCTCTTGCACAGGAATTGCCCTTGACAAAAGAGAAAGGCTTCACTCCAGGTTACATTCCCTCCCCAGGTGCTGCTGATGGGTCACTGTGGAGGTACAGGACCTCCCTCTCTTGACTTGATGTACAACTCCAAAGTGTCATCACAGCTCTAAAGCTCGTTACCACCTGACCTTTCCTTCTGCCCAACCCTGATTCCCTTATTTC
The DNA here is from genome assembly GCF_001890085.2 of Hipposideros armiger. Classification (NCBI taxonomy): domain Eukaryota; kingdom Metazoa; phylum Chordata; class Mammalia; order Chiroptera; family Hipposideridae; genus Hipposideros; species Hipposideros armiger. The sequence goes on from NW_017731355.1 coordinate 2,702,334, forward strand.
CTCAGAGATGTTCCTGACAGCACTACAAAATACATTTTCTACACACAAATTTTAGAATCTGTTTCCCAGCGAGCCCATCCTAAAATGGTGGTCTATAAATACAATTGTTAAAAACACTTTTTAAGTAGACATTTCAGTTACCCACTCGTTGCCTTGGCAGCTCCAAATCTACCTTCATTGTCTGCTCTGTCATCAGGGAGCTGGATCCTGTAAATTTCCCCTTTACCAGCAGACACAACGGTAAGCTTTGTCGGTAGAGGCCCTGGGGGGATGCTGGCGGAAGAAGGGGCTCTCCTCCTGGTCCCAGGGTGCTGAGCTAGGCAGACTCCTGCGGTGCTGGCAGCTTCTCCATGCCAGTGCCCTGCAGCATGTGGCAGTCCGCAGTGCCCAACCGCTCCCTCTAGGACCCCTTGGGCAACTTCATGGTAGATGGCTACCAGCGAGGCATCTCCCCGTGAACAGCTCCCCCAGCACTCTTGGGTGGCGTCACAGTGCGTTCTAAAGTGTGGCACTTCTCTTGGCTGGGTTTCCCCAGTGCTCCGGAAGCCAGAGCTCCAGCAAGCTTGCCAGCCCAGCATTTCCTGAACTTCTTTGCCATCCAGTGAGCCCCGATGTTCTCTGGTGGGGCCTAGATCTCAGGTTTGGAGGCGCTGCTGCCTCAAGAATACTCTCTCGGGTTGGTTAAGAGCTTGCTCAAGAGTTTGAGCTCTGAGCAACAGCGGTTCGAGTCCAGCCCGAGCTGAGCAGTCGCTGAGCTGCCAACAGGTAGCAGGATGGCTCAGCTTAAAAAAAAAAAAAGAATACTCTCTCGGCCCTGGGGTCGTGGCCGCTCCTTCTGCCCGCTACTCCTGAATTCTTCTGCATTCTCTTTACTTTCTTACTATTCATTCTCTCTTTGCTCTAATCCTCTGTTATAGCTGATAACTCTTTATGTTAAAATTTCCCTCCCAATTTACAATAAGATTTCTATGACCTAGTTAGACCCTGAGTGATACAGTCACTTATAAAATAATATGCATGATATGCATGGTGTTAGTGTAGTTTGGCACGGAAAATACAACAAGCTATACATGCAGAGAAAAAAATAACAGAAGAAATCTGTGTCAAAGGCAGAATTAAGAGGGTTTTTGTTTTATTTTCTTTAGTTGCTTTTTATGTTCAAGGTTGGTTTACTTTTATAATCAGGAAAAATATTTTAGAAGGAAAAACATTACCATATGAGCTCATAAGATCCTTGATATACGCTGAATAGGTAACCGAGTAAATTTAATAGGCCTTATGAATGAAACTTTGCTACTCAAAATATCGTTCTTGGATCAGCTGCATCAGCATCATCAGAGAGCTTGTTGCAAAATACAGACTCTCTAGACTCATCCTAAACCTACTATATTAGAATCTATATTTCAGCAAGATTCCCAGGGGATGCATATGCATATTTGAGACATAAAGTTGGAGAAGCCCTGCTACAGTGAGCAATCTAACTGGTAGCCTAGAAAAAATAACCCAGCTCTCTCAGGGAAGCTACCAGTTCGTTTCAAGGAAACTTGATGTGTAGAAATGGGTCAACCAGCACATTTCTAAACAGCGGTGTTCAAAAATTCATGCATATTTACCATCTATCTATCATAAACTGAGGTACTCTTCTGAAGTCTGATGTGATTACACTGGTTTGTTATTTACTGATAAATAGGTAGTTCTTTAATACACGGGGTTTCCCAGAAGGCAGAACCAGAGGCAATGGCTTTGGCACTGGTATTAAGGAGTACAATCCAAGGAGGAGGAAGGTAGGATAAGGAGACTGATATGAGCTAATACGGCGTGCAATATGCCATTGACTGCCGCCAACTACAACCAATGAAGTACGAGAACATGCCCCCAAGACACAGAGTTACCTCTTCTCAGAACTCTCTGGGCACTGGCTCCTGTCTATCATTGCCCAGTGTTTGTCCCACCTCCCGCCCTTTGGGTTACACATCATGGGTGCAGGTGTCTAAAGAAGTCCCATGGTAGAGGCGACAGGCAAGTCCTAGGCAGGAGGTGAGAAGTGGATATAGAAAAGGCAGGAATCGGGTGCTCCAGTCTGAAGTTGTTCAGAGTCCGTAGAAAGCTGGCTCCCATAGCAGCAGCTGAAATAAGGGAAAGAATAGATAAGAGCAACAGGGTCCAAAGGGGTGAGTAAAAGGTGTCTGATACAGGAACATAATTGAAAAAAGATTTCAAAGAAATAACCATTTGTTTATGATTTTAAAAGTCAGTCAATGAAAATTGTGCCATTTCTCAAATAATTTAGTAACATTTCCACTTACTTTTAAGAATGTATCAGAGACGCTCGGAGATTAAATATTTTAGAGATAAATCAATTACGAATGAATATTACGAGGATGAATAGTGAAATAGAGTTTCTGAAGAAGCAAATACTTGACCTGAAAGAAATTAATAAAACTCTGGGGTAGGTACATCTTTTTATTCAATATGTGAGGGAGTTGCCGGTCTGGGCTGGAGTGGGAAAAGTGTCCTAAGGGGTTTGCCCTCTGGCCTGAACTGGGTCAGAGCAACTTAAGAGGTGAAGATCCCTTGTCAAAGATGACCTGGGCTGTTGAGGGGTGTGTGATGGCTACGGAGAGCTAAGGAGGAGAGCAGAAAATCTTCAATCACTGCAGCCAGGAGACCTGTACAATTTCTGAGGCAATCCAGCTTCCCAGCAGCAACTACTGTGTGTAAATCACACACTGCCTTGCCCACCACCTCCACAGGTAGATGCACACAGTGTGTTTAGTTTCCATTTTAGGAAAATTAATCTTACAAACCTCATCCACCGAAGCAAGAAATCTTGCTAGGCATAAATATAGCATCAGTATTGTAGCTAGTTTAACTCCTTGAAGATATTCAGTCATATCTGTAAATTAAATGAGACAATATATGTAGCTCCCTGTAGCTCAGGGTCTGACATCCGTTAGTTTCTTTGCTTTATTCCTAGCTATATTGCCAGCACGTCACCCCCTGGGCCTCATTTTCTCCATCTGTTAAATGGTGATTACAAGTCCTGACTTACTCAGCTCTTGGAGGAAGAGTTATATTCTCAAAGCAAAAGCAAAACAAAAAACACAAAAACAAAACCTCTGAAGAACAACTAAGTACTGTGAGCAAATTTACAAGGCTAATTAACATATAAATATCAGAACATCAGTGTGTCAGAGTAAGAACTGTTTCAAGAGCCCTCATCATAGGGAAAAATCTTCTTGGGAAGCTAAAACAATCAGAGGACTGCTTGGTGCACAAAGTACCAAAGCCTGAGGAGTGAGGTGGAGACCCCAAGGCCCAGGGATGCCTTTCCTGAAGCAGGCTGTCAGAATACCTGTTCTGGGAAATGCTCCATGAAAAAGACAGTTCGTCATCACCTACGTTTGAGAAATATTGCATACTCTCACCCCTGTTGGGGATTCGCAGTGCAGATTTGGACACGGTGCATGCTAGCCACAATCACCAGAGACTGCTATATAAACTAGACTGCCAATTTCTAAATAAATAACGAGGAAGATATACCTAGGCTGGAATATTTATGTCACTTGGCCAGCACCATCACACCCCAATAGATCAGTGATTCTCAAACTTCATTGTGCATCAGAATTACCCAGAGTGCTTGTGAAAACACAAATTACCGGGGATACCCACCCCCCGAGTTTCTGATTTAGTAGGTCTTAGAGGTGAGGGTGAGAACTTGCGTTTCTAACAAGTTCCCAGGTGATGCTGATGCCGCTAGTAGGTTCTTGAGCACACTTTGAGAATCACTGATCTAGAGGAATCTTTATGGAAAGGAAAATTACAAACATAAGGTGGGTTGCTTGATAAGCTAGCGTCATCAAGCTACAATCACTTCTTGCACCCATTTTCCAAAGAAAGCTATATATCAAGGTGCCCATACTCTGACAGGTGGTCCTCTCTTGGGAGGCAGTCCTCAAAAGCTGAATATATGCAAGCTTTGGTGTGTGTTTCCCTTACTTTCCACATTAGGTTTCCAAGTGCTAGCTTCTCAACCCACCCTCTACTGATGCTGGTAGCCATCTACCATGAAGTTGCTCAAAGCACTCATTATCTAACCCCCTCTAGCATAGGCTCCTTTTTATTGCATTTCTGTGGTGCAGTTGACTTCTGGAAATTGAACTTACCAACAACCTGTTTCCATTTTCCTGAACCTTTTCACAAAGTCCTCCTGAACTAAATAACGTCTTTGGCCCTCGGGAATAGAAAGAAGAAAAAGGTCTTTACATTGCAGGAGCTTTTGAAAAATTAAAACATAGAACTGACACCAATTGTCCCTCTTCCAAATCTTTTTTGTTAGCCCCAGGGGAGATGTTTCTCACAGTCTTAAGGTCTTCCTCCAATAGATGTAACCAATTGATGTCTGACGTTAGTGTCTCCTCTTGAACTCAGATTTGGCTGCTGCTGGGAGAAGATAAGAGGATTCAAATTAGGTTTTGAGCATCCTCTGAACAGTGAAGATGGACTCAGCCCTCTCCTCCCCTAACTCCTGTCCATCAAAGGAAGGCTAGCTTTCTCCTGGGCCCTCCCTGTTGGTTGATGACATGAGAAGGTGGCTGGAGGGGTGGTGGGATGTTTATCTTTCCTTGGCTTAACTACATATCTCAGGATGGTAAGAGAGAGGTGGCAATGCTACATATCAAACCATGTCTGGCCAGATTTCATTTATCTGTTCAAAACTGTTTTTGAATCATTGTGTATTTTAAACCAAAATATCCCATAGTTACTACCTGATATGTGGGGGTGGGTGGGGTGAAGCAGGAACCACGTGGCATTTTTGCAGTGGTAAACAGTTACAAGGTTGGCACTTGTCTTGTATTTCCTTCTGTCCTCATCGCAACCGAGTTTAGGCAATCACAAATACAACTCTAAAATCAGTATCCCCTACAATTTCCCTCTTCATGGTGGTTCATCTCACCAAACTTTAAATTCCTTTCCTAAAAGCCATACTTTTCATGCCATGAATGATTTTTTTTCTTCCTAGTGAAAAGCAAGAGGAGCTGGTGAAGCAGCATGAAGAGGTTGTCCTGTCACTCAACCACATAATGGGGCAAAAAGCTACCACCACTGTTTACATCAATGAGAAATATACCGAAATCAACTTGAAGACAGAAGAAATAAAATTGCAAAAACAATGTATTCAAGATTTACTGGAGCAAATAGAAAAAGAAAGAGCAGAATATTTGAAAAGAAAAAAAATGTTGAGTGAAGAAGTAAGTGGCTTGATTTATTTTTATTTTTATTTTCTTATTTTTAAGCTGAGCCATCCTGCCACCTGTTGGCAGCTCAGCGGCTGCTCAGCTCGGGCTGGGCATCGAACTTCTGTTGCTCAGAGCTCATTGATTTATTTTTTATAGTACAGAGTTGTACAGTGTCTCGGGCGGGAAATGGGAAATCATTTCTTTGTCCTCAAGGCCAGCGAGCGCTGCCATGGTCTCTTCTGTGAACACTGGGATGGGACTAGAGTAGAGACTCAAGAACACTGGAGCCCCTTAGGGAAGACATTTGATTCTAGGGCAGCATCTCGGTTCATGAGAAAGAATATGAGTGACAAGGTTTGTAACAGTGGGGTGGCCCCTTGCTTGTATGGGGAAAAGGAATTTGCTTCCATGTCATCAGGTTGCCTTCAACAGTTCTGAGGCCCTGCCTTTATGGATAGGACCAGGAGATTCAGCCCTGCCCCAGCCTGCTGCTCCTGCTGAGTGAATTGGAGAGGAACGGCCTGCACAGAGGGGCTGGGTGGAGGCAAGAGCCCTAAGGGAAAAGGGTATTTCGACACCAGCAATTTCATGAGGGGGCTGCATTGAATAACGACTTCATCTTGCTGTCTGCTAGGCCGTTAATTAAAATTCACCATCAGAATGGTTTGCTGTTGGTTCTTCTTTGCTCTGCTTTTTGTCACTCCAGGAGAGGCAGCGCTGTTTCCATACGAGGGGCTCGCGGCATCAGTCTTTTTTCCCCACTCTGTAGTGGGGCCAGCTCCTGATGAGAATTGCTGTGGAGCTTCTGATGCTGCCCTCTCCATGTTGGGAGTTGCCATAACCTCAGGTTATAAATGCAGGAAATTGGACACAGGCTCACAACGCTGCCATATTTAAAAAAAAAGAAAAAGAAAAAAAGAAAGGAAAGGGAAGGAAGGAAGAAAGAAAGGAAAGAGCATTGATTAAATTGCTTTTTTTGAATCTTCATTAAACATTTAGAGGACTACAATCTGTCAGTGACCGACATTTGTTTCTTATGGTGATTGACTCCAAGATAAGACTTGGGCTATTCAAAAATTCCAATCACTATATACATATAGTCATGGGACATGGAGTAGAGAGTGGGAATGCAATCAATGGAATTGTAATAGATAAACATGATATCGGGGGTGGGAGGGCAGTAGATGGGGGAGGGGCGTTGTTACTTTGTGAGGGTGAAAAGGATAACTATTGCATTGTTCTGTACACCTGAAACTAACAATAAAAGAATTAAAAAAAAAATTCCAATCAGGTCTAAGCTTCTTTATCCTTCAAAGCACCTCCATCTTCAGGAATAGTTTTAAAGTGAAACCATGGATTGTTTTTCTTGAATATACAATAGATAGCACTAGCCATCCTTGGACCAAGCATCTTGTGAAGAAGCTGGCAAGGAGTCCCTTGGGCGGGCCTGTAGCCGCTAAACCGAATTTGTAAAAGCCCAGCTCCCCAGGCCTCCACAGGGCTTGAAGCCGGCTGTCAGCCTGAGCTGCGGTGCTGGAATCAACTGCAACCCATGACTCAGAAGTAGCGAGGGGTCCCATCACTGGGCGAGACCTTGCTGGGTTTTAGAGTTATCACAAGGAAATGGAAATTTCAGAAATAGAACCAAAAGGCGGTTCACCGTGTTCATGCGCTAGTGACGAGGGTGCACTGTTTCCGGTCAGCTGAACGCACAATTCCATTCTCTCTGAGCAGTGCAGACCCCAAGCTGGAGCGGCTCACTAAGTTACAGGGGCCGAAAGTGGGGTGTGTCCACGTGGGCACAGCGGACTGAGGGGTTGAGGAGTGGGGAGCCCTGTCCTTGTCTTTAATTCCCCTGGTTATTGGTGACATGGCACCTGCGTCCTGCCCACCCGCGGGAAGGCTCCGCAGCGGGGGTGGGATTCTGGCTGTTTCCTTGTCAGCTGCGGCACCAGGAACAGGGCCCGGGGTGCCTCGCGCGTGGTAGGCGCTCTATATCACTTCATTGAATGAATGAGCTTCTAACTTCATTTTAAGCCCTATGCGAAGTTCTTTTCCCTTTCCTATTCTTTAATATAAGTGTTAAAATGTATAACATTTTTAAAGCAAGGAAGCTCAGAGGGGCTTAAAACATGAGAGGGTCTTCCTTAGGTGAATAGTCTATCTCAGAGTCCGCAAACTTTTTCTGAAAGGGGCCAGATAGTAAATATTTCGGGCATTGTGAGCCATACAGTCTCTGACACAGCTACTCAGCTCTGCCATTTTAGCACAGAAGTCGCCCCAAAAAATACCTGAGTGGATGAGAGCAGCTTTACAAAAACAGGTGGTGGCTGCATTTGGCAGGCAGGCAGTAGTTTGTCCACCTCTGGTCTATCTCTCTGGAAAAAGACACCAGTTAGGATACTTTCAGATGCAAATAGTGGAAGCCCTGACTCAAACTGGCTTAAACAGTAAGGGCATTTATTAGCTCACGCTGTAGGAATTCCTGGTGTAGGGCAGTGCCCAAGACTGGTTAATTCAGCGGCTTGTCCCACCTCTCCTCCATCCTTCATCTTAAGGCTGGTTTCCCTCCTGGTCACAAGGTGGCTGTCAGTGACAACTGGACTATATGCTTCCTTATTCAAGTGAAAAGAGGAAAACCTTTCCTAACCAATGACCGTAAGTGTCTTCTTGCTCGCTCTGATCTGGCCAGGTTAAGACAGCACCCACCCCTGGAACAATAATGGACCCTAAAGGAATGCCATGTGCAGGTGGCTAGACTAACTGAAGTGAATGTGAAGAAGTCAACCACCAATATTCTCGAAGGCACATGATAGGCCATGGTAATGCCTGCGAATTCCCTTTACTTACTATGAGAAAGGAAGAACTATTATAGGTGTCAGCGAGTCTTCAAACCCATAAGATGTTCCCTAATACAAAACCACGTACTTTCTGCTAATATTATTTCTATAGTTGCAAGACCCTAGGAAAAGGCTTAGGCCAAAGAATTCTGAATACAGAATTCCAATCTTCAACAAGATTTATTAATCACAAAGTTTCCTTCACCTGTGCCCTGGTACAGAGATAATTGATAATCATCATATTCATTCAGAGTAGCCACTTTGGGTGACTTTGGTTGGTGGCTTTGATGGAAAGCACCCAAACACATGTTTTCATAACTCCTTAATGTAGAGTTGAAGATGCTTTCTCAGGCCTTACTACTCTGTTCATTACCTTTTCTTGATAATTCATTTTGCCAGACAAATCCATTGATGTGGTTGATTTTGATAAGAGGGTGATTTCAGGGCCAACCAAGTGGCTCAGTTGGTTAAAAGCTCTCTCAAGAGTGCAAGTTCTGTGCAACAGTGGTTCGATTCCCGGCCCGAGCTGAGCTGCCGCTGAGCTGCCATCAGGTGGTAGGATGGCTCAGCTAAAACATAAATTTAAAAAGAGGGTGACTTCATTAGGGTCTGACAAGTGATCAGAATATCTTTGGTCTTGGTAAAATGGTAAGAACTTGTCCAGGATTGTAAACTGCCCTATCGTTAGTGATTTTGTTTACTCTGTCTTTAGTCTGTTTTATTTCCCATTAAATAATGTGAAATTAGGTTTCCAGAAAATTCTTCATTCCTTCCTTTGACCCTCCTGATCTGTGTAGCAGACTGTAAATCCAATAACTATTGATATGGTGTTTTACTCGTAAATTGCTACAATGGCTATTGCTTTTATAATTTGCTATTAATAATCATTGCTTTTTTGCCCTTATAAATTTACTATTTCAATATTTTATAATTATAATTTGATCCTGTGGTTCACTATTTTTTCATATGATGCTGTAAAACAGGCAGAACCTGATTTATTTTTTATTTGTTGATATACTTAGATTGAATATGGTATACTTAGATTGGATACGAATTATGTTGACAAAATAAAAAAGAAAAGATTTTCTAAACTTTGTTGTCCTCTTAAGCTTTTTGATTGGTTTACTATGTTTGTCACTACAGATTAGTGAGTATAAAAAAGTCTGTGAACTTAAGAGAAAGGACACTTACCAAAAGAAGAAAGAATTGGATAAATTAAATTACAAAGCTACAAAAATTAAAGAAACGGCTGCTACCAGTGCAGTGGTAAGAAAGAATAACCTATGTTTTTTAAGCCTGACCCAGGCACCTCAATATATACTACCTTAAATATAACTGGTAGCAGGGGTTTTTAAAAAGGAGTTGATTTTAATTCATCTTCATGCCATTCTGGAAGAATATTTTTGGCATGTTAACGTTTTCCAATTTATAACACTTTGTGTTATAGTGGAATTAAATTTTCTTTTCAGGAATATGGTGGGAAGAAGTAAGTTTGGTGTGCCTTAGGTACAAATTGCATTTGATGGGTCAAAATACTGTAAAATGGTGTTTTAAAAATGCACACAGAACCAACCAAATGCATACAGAACCATGTATAACATTTCTATGATATTACCTTATTTTACATAACAGAAAGAATAACCATGGACAGATTCCTTAATTCTGAATGTGTGATAATAAAAGAGAATTCAGGCTCTGCATTTAATTGGGTACCAGAACATTAATATGGAAAAGGGACTTTCTATTTGAATTCAAAAATACTTCAGAACTTTGCAGTTCTGCTTTTTAAAAAATTAATGACATTGAGTGAAAACCAGTACTGTGATAAATATTTTGTGAGAATTATCCTTATTTTAAAGATAAGAAAACTGAAGCTTATGGAGGTGACTATAATTGAAGAGGTTAATGTTAACACCACTTCTGTGTTACTTAAAACAGAAAGGCCCGTTAATCATCTATCACAATTAGTTGAAATAATGAGTCTTTATTTCTTCTATTTGTCCACTCCCATCCCACCTTACCAATGGAGAATAGTGTTTAAAGCACAAACTTGAGTGTCACACAGACCTGGGTTCAAATCTTGGCTGTACCAACCTGAATTTTTCTTGCCTATAAAATGGGGTAATATTATTGCCTACTTCCAAGGGCTTTTGTGGAGATCAATTGAGGTTAGCCTGTAAGGCTTAGCTGAGCACTTGGTATTTGATAAAGTTTATTGTTGTTATTGCCTGAGATTAGAAAAAAACATTATAACTATGGATTGAGAAAATAGGGAATTTCAGATTAATCTTCATGTGGTACCTTTGGTTTAGAAAATTCTGCAGCCAGGTCAAGCCGATGTCATGTTGGCATAAAAGAATAATGGCGTGTGATTCTTAAGGTGGCCTGCATGTCCAGGGCAGGCCGGACTGAGGGCTAGAGGTAACTGATGTCAGGCCTGACGGCCTTCAGCGTTTAGTCACTAATCCTGATGACTGGTCAGAGGCCTTTGGACATTCTGCTAATTTTTGGTGAAAGTTCTAGGATTTCAGACCCCTGTTACTCTGGAACTAGCGATGGTCCAGAAGTTTAGTCACCTGGATGCATTAGAAAAAGAAATAGTTTCGGTGTGGTATCACTCACCTGTCTCACCTGGCGCTCCCCACAGGTGTTTCTCTGACCCCCCGCATTGATGTGCAGGGTTAGATGGCATTAAATAATCATCCATGGTAACCCTCTGCTGGAGAGCAGAGGAATTTATTTGATCCATTCTCCCTCACAAGCCAAAATGCAGACACAGTGTCTGATAAGTTTGCCTGCCCTTTTCTTTATTCCAAAACTGTGTTGTAAAAATATCTGTTTCACTATGAATTTTCTTCATCCATATCTCCTTTTCTTAAAATCATGCTAACTTTTTTTTCATAATATCCAGTTGTTTCATTTCCAAGCTTCTGATTAAATATTAGAAAGAAACTTTTTTCAGCATAAACATAGCTATCAATTAAAATAAAAGACCCAATTTGTTTTGACTTTTTATAATGCTCATTCTAGTATTTCAGAATAATATTTTGAAGATAATTATGAAAATATAGATTTGCTTATTTTTTTAAATGATAGTCAAAGTGAATTCATGTCTTAAGAGTTGTTTTTATAGTTTTCACATCCTCACTGCTATGTTTGGTTGCTCTTCCTCCCAAAATTTGTTTCTGATGATTTCAGAATTATATCTGTCCAAGTTTGTATTTTTTTTTTTAAAGGAGGGCAGTGTCACTGGCCCTCATATGTGGGATCCGAACCGGGGCCCTCTGGCATCCCAAGCCAGCCCTTAACCATCGCGCCACTCGGCGGGCCCCCAAGTTTGTATTTTGAAGAAACAATTATAATGATTGCTTTTGTTTTAACTCAGGGACACCCCCGGTGTGAAAGCTGAGTGGTGACAGATGAATATTTAGTGAGTTGAAGGGCTGTCATGAATCATTTGGTGATGATTGTATGCCATCATTTGTTTTAATTTTCAATAGGTTCTTAGTGATCACAATTTAGAGATATCACAACTACAAGAATCAATAAAACATTGGGAACAGCAAGTCGAAGAACTGAAGAAGTCCTGTAATACCCTGGAGGATAAAATGTAAGTATGATAACTTTATTTTTATTGAAGCATTCCTAGATGTTGTGTTTCTTTCATTAAAAAAGATTTGTATTAGGTGAAAATTTAATCTTTAGTTTACTAAAATGTATGTGACTGTCAGCCTTCTAGAGTCATTGCTTCATTTTGAAATTAACCAGTTTTTCAGATGATCAAAAGAAAATATTGGGGATGACGTAGTCAGCTTAGAAAAAGGAAGGACTCTTTGGAATCCTCACTCAGTTCTTGACCCCCTGCAAATGGATATGACCCTGCCATATGAGGCCTGCCACAAGGCTCCAAACTCCCCTACTGTTACAGCTGTTCTTAGTCAAGGGGAACTTGTAGAACTTATTGAGAAAATATAGGGAAGCCTCAGGGCAAAAACTTTTACCTGTGGGCCTGGCAGCAGTAACAAGGAAATCTTCCGGTCCATATCAGGGCCCCCAATCTGTTATTTTTTGCATAAATGTTTCATCCTCTATCTACATGCTCTGTTCTCTTCTTGGTGATACTGGCTAAGCATGGTCATTCCAAACCCTCTGAGTTGACCTGTCACGTGTCCATCTATCTTTAGAGATTTACCAACAGACTTTCTCACAGGAGAATTCTCAGATTTCCTATCAGAAGCTCTCTGGCTCAGCTCTGGACAGGAAGGTGGGGTCTTGTAATACACGTGTGGCTTCTGAGCCTACCCCCACGGTTCGCTGACAGTTTAAAAGATGAATTGTGAGCTGAGCAGACTCCGCAAAAAACAAGTAACTTCACATGTGGAATCTTGTTGTAATATGGCTCATTTCTACATGAAAAGGTTTGAATGTATTGTGATTAAAATTATGTCTTCTGAAACAGCTATTGCACAGAACCATTCTCATCGGTCCATAAAATAGACAATAATCTGTGCACTCAGTGCCAGATTTAAAATGGGAAAACTCAGGCATTACTACAATGAAAACTCAGAATAAAAAATCTTTTTCTTCAAAAGCAATTCAACAGTTTTATTGCATATATGTAATAAGAAAATCTAGGCAAAGTATCATAGTAGAGGATATATATTAGCTCTCAAATTATTTGTAGGAGTTATGATTTAAAATCTTGCCACACCGATTAAGTTTATTTATAAACAGTCTTCATGTTAGCTAACTTGTTTTAAATATATGCTCAAGGAGAAAATGGGGATTCGTAGATTTTCCATTTTTAATGGTTCATCTTTTTTCTTTTTTCCAATCCCAGCTTATCGAGTTTTTATTCATGTGGAATCTCACTGAGGAAAAGTGCTTTTGATTAATGATTGAGGATATAGGTTGCCCTCCTTTTTATTGATAAAACTTTACTTTTTCCTTTTTACTTTTTATATACTTGGCAAATCAAATCAAAAAAATTCTCTGTGTTCTTTTTATTTTCTTACTTAGTTCATTTTCTCTTTTTATGGAGGTAGGGAGAGGAAGCCTTTTTCTTGCCTGGTGGATTTGAAGAATCAAATAGTGGTTTGTTTTTTTAAGATTCTTTATAAATAAATTATACAAGAAACTAAAATAATTTGCACACCTCATAATCTGTTGGGTTGTTGGAAAAGTCATGACACATGTTTGCAACAGATGAAACTAGTTCATTTTTGGAAGTACTAGAGGCATTTGTATCTATGTTATTGCTGTGACATTTGACAGCTGAAAGTTCTAGCTTCATTCTAAAAAAAAATTGAACAATTTGGTTGAGTTTTGGAGATTTTACAAGTTGAAGATGGAAGACCAAACTATGCATTTTTGCCATATTTTACTGTTTTACTTCCATAAAGGGAAGAATGTGAAGCAAGCTTGTGAAAAGTTGCATAAAGTTTACATTGACAATGCTCTACAAGAATGTCAGTGCCAATGATGGCTCACGATTTTTCTCTCAACTGGTGATTTTTATCTCAACGACGCTCCTCGGTCAGGGAGGCCCACCGAGATTGATGACGACAAAATAAAGGCACAAGAGATTGCAGAAACATTGAACATCTGTCATTCAAGTCTTCACAACCATCTGAAGAAGCTGGGATACATAAGCAAGCTCGATATTTGGGTTCCGCATGAACTCAAAGAAGTTCATTTGATGGTGTGTATAAACACCTGCAACATGCTCATTAAACGTGAGGAAAACAATCCTTTTTTGAAACGACTGATAACTGGTGATGAGAAGTGGATTGCTCACAACAACGTGGTGCACAAATGGTCTTGGTCCCGATGTTATGATTTGCCTCAAATGACATCAAAAGCAGACTCATCAGAGGACGGTTATGTTCTCAGTGTGGTGGGATTTTAAAGGTGTTGCATGTTTTTCGAGCTCCTACCAAGGAACCAAACAATCAATTCGAATGTGTACTGTCGGCAATTGGACAGTTTGAATGAATCCATCATCCAGAAAGGTCCAGAGCTTGTTAATTGTGAAGGAGTTGTGTTCCATCACGACAACGTGAGACCACACACAAGTTTGATCACCCATCAAAAATTATTGGAGCTTGGATGGGATGTGTTGCCACACCCACCATACTTGCCTGCCTGACTTTGCACCATCAGACTTCCACTTGTTTTGCTCTCTTCAAAACTCCTTGTGTGGTATAACGTTCAATTCAGATGAGGCTGTAAATCAGCACCTTGTTCAGTTTTTCGCAAATAAAGACAGGTCCTTCTATGAATGAGAAATTATGAAGCTCACAGAAAGATGACAAAAGGTAATTGAACAAAATGGGCAATATACCATTGATTGATCTTTGTTCTTTATATAAACAAATGACCTTTGAAAAACATGGACAAAATACCTCATGACTTTTCCGATAACCCAATATAAACCTTAATTTTCATCCAATGAAATCTTTAACATATAAGCTTATTACCTATTTTGAGGTCAAAATATTGAGGAAAAACAAAAATCACTCCATCATGAGTTTAAATTCTATATAGAGACATTAAGAGTACCTCAAATGCTCCACAAGTCCACAGGAGGTGTTGATAGTTTAATCCTTGCTCTTTATTATTATCAGCATCCAGCATGATGCACTTACAGAGTACAGGCGAATCAGTGCCTAGTTTTCTAAATTGTTATGATCTTTCTTTGTCATTCAGCTTTCAACACATGGGAGGTGGGGGATTGAAAGCTAAATGCTGTATATCAATGACATCCAATTTGTGACCCAAAGTATATAATGCCTTTACAGTGCAAGAGGCTATGAAAATTATAGATGCTTTTTTTAAAGGAATGAAAGTTTTCAAAATTGTCAAGGTTATTAAGTGACGCCCATCCTGCCAAACTTTAGTGATTGAGTCTATTCCTTAAAGTTCTTGAATTCTTAACAGAATTTGACATAGATAATCACATTCTCTTATTATACTCACTACACTGCTCCTTCTCAGGACTCTTTACTTGTTCTAATTCTGTCTGACTCTAAAATTTTGGAGTTCTCAGTTCTTCACTATTCTCTATTCACACTCTCCATGTATGATTTCATCCAGTATCATGGCTTTAAATTTCTTCTGTATCCCAATGACTCCCAAATTCATATATCCAGCCCTGACCTCTAAATGCACATACTCTACAGCTTATTTGACCTCTCCCTGTGGAGGATATCTATGAGATATCTTAAATACAACATGTCCTAAAAAGAATCCTCAATTTCCTACCTCCTTGAAACAGCTCTTTCTTCAACCTTCCATAGCACCATTTACCTAGTTAATACAGCCAAGGACATAGAAGTCACCCACCATTCCTGTTGTCATCACTATGTAACCCTAAACCAACTCAAACTCCAGCCAAATCCAAAGGCACATCCTGCTGCCTTCCTCAGAATATATCTTAAATCCAATGTATTTCTCACCACCGCCATTATTATCTCTTCTTGATGACTGCCGTAGACTTCTGTGTGGTTTGTCTTCCTGTACTGTTGTCTTTCTCCACTAAGTAGCAAGAGTCATCTTTACAAGATGTGAATCAGTTCATATCACTCCTCTGCTTTAAAAATCCTTCCCTGGTTCCCTTCAAAATAAAACCTGAACTTCTATCTTGTCCTCAAGACCTTATATAATCTAGCCTCTGTCTACCTCTCCAGCCTTCTCATGCTCCTCTTGTAAAATACACCAAGCAAATTACTGCCTCAGGATATTATCACCTGCTGTTCCTTCTACATGAAGAGTTCTTCCTTCAGATCTTCAGATATCTGGATCCTTCTCATCGTTCAGGTCTTTCACAAGTCATTCCAAGATGACTTCCCTAACAACCTGTCTAAAGTAGCATCCTTGCTCTCAGGATTTCTCTATCCTTTACCCTACTTTGTAATCTTTGGAGCATGTAACACAATCTGAAATATACTACTTATTTGGTTTTTTGCTAACTAGCTTATATTCTGACTACTCCACTAAAGTGTGATTTTTCTGAGAGTGGGTACTTTGCCTATAACTGCAGCTCTAGTACCTATAACACCTGCAAAGTACAGGTGTTCAATAGTTGTTTCTTAAATGATTGAATAAAATAATGAATCATTAATTCATCAATTCAAAAGAGTAAAATATTTTGTCTATTTAAATGAATATTTAAATATGTTATGTAGGGAGATGTGGGTTTGCTGGAAAACATGTTTTAATATGAATCTGTTTGGCTTCCTTTGTTCATAGACAGTTTTTTAAGAAGAACAAGGAAACAATGGATAGTTTAGCTGATACTGAAAAGGATGAATTATTGCAGAAGATAAAGGAGGTAGGAAAACAGAAATGATGATTTTTAGATTATAATTAGATTTTATTTTTAGTTACTGTTTTAAATATATGTGAGGAAAGTGAACTTTTCCAAAAGTATATTTTTCATTAACTAATAATAATTATGATCATTCACAGTAATAGATTTAAAAATTTATCCCCTCCCAAAGCTCTTTAAATATATAAAGGATCAAAGGTTGTCCTTGTGAAGATGAATCATTTTTTTTTGGTAACTTTTCATGTGGGTATAGATATTTTACATTAGGAATGTCCATGACTAATGGACATTTTTCATGTGACTTAATTAGAAAGATTAGGACCTTCTTGCTGTTGTGTGGTACTTGTGTAGCAAACCGTTTTGTACTTGATAACGTTAGTGAAATACAGAGGGTGCCAAAAAAATGTATACATATTTTAAGAAAGGAAAAAACTGTATTAAAATTGTAATACTCAATATATACCAAGAACAAAAGATGAATACAAGTCATGTTTGACTTCTGCAATTACAAGAGGTGCTCAAAGTGGTTACCAACAGTGTAATTTTAATACAGTCCATGAGGACCAGTGAGCGGCCACTTCACAGGGGCAGACCCTGATCCATTTCTTATTTCCACTGGGGGAGAAACTGTACACTTGATGACATCCATTCACAATTCTCATGAGTTCTAGGATGACACAAAACTCTATTCTGACTTTAACTTTCTTATTATGAAATATTACACATATACAGAATAATACATACACTGTACATGTACAATCTTTATGTACATATATATCTTTTTATGCATGTAATTTATTAATTTTAATGAAGTACAGTTTACTAATCCTTTCCTTTTTGGTTATTGCTTTCTGTGTCCATGTCATGAGGATATTCTCCTACGTGATCTTCTAGAAGTTTTATTGTTTGACCTTAAACAATTAGGACTACGAGTCATCTGGAGTGTGTGTGTGTGTGTGTGTGTGTGTGTGTGTGTATGCTGTGAGATGGTGATCAAGATTCATATTTTTTCATAAGAATGTCCCATTAACTAGCACCATTTAATGAAAAGATGTTTCTCACCTCCACTATATTGCAGTGGCACCTTTGTCATGAAACAAGTGTGGGTCATAAATACATCATAACTATGTGTGTGGATCTGTGGACTCTCTATTCTGTTCATTAGAACTTGTGTCTCCTCACACTAAAACCATTCTGTCTTAATTAGTAGTTTTAAAATAAGCCTTTATATGAATATATATATATATATATATATATATATATACACACACACACACATATAGTCATGGGACGTGGAGTATAGTGTGGGAGTGGAGTCAAGGGAATTGTAATAGATATGTATGATATTGGGGGGAAGTGGTTGTCACTTCGAGGGGTAAAAAGTATAAACTATTGCACTGTGTTGTACGGCTGAAACTAATTCTAAAACATGTGTATTTCATAATAAAAAATAATTAAAAGAAAAAAATGAGCCTTTATAGTTAGTAGTATAAATCCTTCAACTTTGTTCTTCTTCAGAATTGTTCCTGTTATTCTTGGCTCTTTGAATTTTTATCAGTCTGTCAAGTTCTGCCAAAAAAACCTGTTTGGATTTTGATTGAGGTTGCACTAAATCTATAGATTAATTTGGGGAGGATTTCACATTTTTACAATATTGGGGGTTCCAACCCATGAACATGGTGTAACTGTCATTTATCTTAGCTCTTCTCTGTTTCCTTTGACTTAGTTGTTCAGTTTCACTATGATATGTCCACGTTTTTCTTTTTCTTTATCCCACTTGGGATTTATTGGACTTTTTAAATCTGCAAATTGCTATATTTTATAAGCTCTGCAAAATTGTCAGCCATTAGCTGTTCACATATTTCTTTTGTCCCATTCTCTTTCCTCTTTTTCTGAGACTCCAATCACACACACACACACACACACACACACACACCAATTTGTACTAATATACATATCCTCTATGTATCTTACTCTCTCTTCTGTATTTTCTACTTTTTGTCTCCCCCTGCTGCATTCTGGAAAGAGTGGTCTTATTTCCGTACCTAATTTTGGTTATTGTGTTTTTCAATTGGTAATTTTCAGATCCGCTTTGTCACTCTACTGTTTCTTGTTCCTTGACATAATATTCAAGCATCTCTAATATTGCTTTGATTATAGTAAACACAGTATTTTTATAGTTCAGTGTCTAATTCTAATACATGATGTTTTTGTAGTCTGTAGCCTGCTTCTGTAGTCTGTTGTTTCTGCCAGTTTTTGTTCATGCTGTCTTATTTCCTTCTGTTCCTGGTGGAAAACTGTAGACTGGACATTGGACTTGAAAAAATGTTTGTAGAAATAATTTGAGGCCTAAGACGATAGTATCTTCCTCAAGAACAGATTTTTACTCACTTCTGTCAGGTGAATGCTGTGTTATCCGTCTGAAACCACTTTAACTCACCTTTAGGTTCCTTGGTGATTGAAGTCAGACTGACTATGGCTTGTTAACTTCAAATTTACCCTTCTCCAGAGAGTGAAGCTCTGTGGGATCCCAGACTAAAGTGGCGGGAGGCTAATCAGACTCAACACCTGGATGGGCTCTAAGTGTTGATTTTTGTCCCCCTTTTCAAAGGGTTTCAAGGGACCAAAACTCAGTTTCCATTGGTTCCTTCTATATCAATAAATATCCTCAGGGTAAAAGGAGTTCTCAGTGCTAATTTTACCACTGTGGATTCTTGCTTTCTTGTAGAAGTTGGCCTAGTAATTCCTCATTATCTTGTTAGTTCTTCAACACTTAAAAAAATTATTTTCATCCAGCTAGTTTAGTGAGCCTCAGCCCGAAGAAGCTTGTTTTGAACTATGAAGCCCACCATTCAGACTAAATCCATCTTTTTTTTTTACCTCATTTGAAGCAATTCAATAGAGACATCCAAACACAAAGTTCTTACCTCCTTCAGAACATTAGTGAGTACTCTTTTTTTATCCTTGAATAGAAATATTTAACAAGAAGTAAACATAATAGCCAATCAAAGAGGTTTTGAGCAAGAGCTTCTGTTGATGTTACACCTTCTTTCCCCAGTGTAATTTATCTTCTGGGAAAAGAGACACACAATTCTTGCTGAATGATCCCACTTTATTAATCCCAATCCTTATTTCAATATGAATTATTACTCTGTGGTTTTGCATATTACCTTTCTACACTTTTGTCATAATTTATACAAGAGATCCCAAAATGTTTAATTGCATATTTGATGTAGAATTAAATTGCTCATTATTTATGCCATAGTCGTGTGCTAAGCAATATGCTTGGTCCTCTAGAGAGCTGCCCACCTGACCCTGACTCTAGTCAAAGGAACTGTGAAACTAGTCCTCTATTTCAATTCCTTTTCTTATTTCTAGATGGTTGAAAAATTACGCAAATGTCGTTTAGAGAACAAAGATCTACAGGAGAAATTGCATACTCTCATCAGACAATATAAGATTTTCTTACAGGAGGAGGATAAAGCTTTTGTGCAGAAAACAAAGATTCATGATGAGTATGTTTCTCTTCATGATCCGTACACGAATCAACCTGCCATAATTATGGGGTGCTTTCCTTGCTATCAAAACGGTGACTCTCCACTTAAGCTTATACTAGTTTTAAAATTTATTGGCAAAGACAAAATATTTTTTGCCCAATAATAAACACACTCCTAATCTGCCTCTGTAATACTAAGTAATGCTTTCCTCACACAGGTCAGATCAAATCCATGAACACCAAATGCATTATTTTTATTTCTAAATCAGATTCTTGAAAGAGTAACCACATTTTTACCCTATAAGATGATCTAGAGAAACTATGAGATTTACTTTCATCAGAAACTGACTGTATTCCCTATATCAGAGAAGGGTTTTTGGTCATTGACACAATGCTCTAACCTAGAGATTGGGAAATTATTCAAGGAAACCCTTATCTTTCACTACTCATTGGGCTCCATTCAAACACCACGGCTTGTCAATTGCACCTGCCGAATATTTCTCAAATATGTCCTATCCTCCTCTCCAACTTCATTCTTTTCACCCCTTTCAGCCTCTTTGGTTTGGCTTGCCCCTTAAAGTTCTTCCCTCTTTATGCTTTGCAGACTCTATCTCATCTACTCCCTTCTACCTCCTTTCAGATGTTCCTTTTGAAACATCCTTCTGATGTCATTCCTTTTCATCAGTCACCACATTATAATCAACTGGGTACAAATCCCTTTGTCCTACTGAACTATGAACAGATCTGGAAAGTTTCTGTGTCTTACTCAGAACCGTATCCCCAAGGCCTTGTGCATTGCTTGGCAGGTTGTGGGCATTCACCAGTGTTTTCTTAATGAATATTAAAGAATAATATCTTGCAAACATACATTATATAAGTAATAATCTATGATTACACTTAAAGTTAATCACGTGGAAGTGTAATTACAGTGTCCAGGCCCACTATGTGAAGCTGAGGTTACTGTCATCGTTGTTGCCCTTAAGCTGCAGAGAGTTGTCGCCATCATTTTATCTCATCCAATTGAACAGTCTACTGAGAATGATACTGTTAATATTCTTCACAAACTTTTCTCAGATCAGTACTAAGTTATTTATCGGTTTGAAACATAAACTGTACATAATTGTAACACTAAAATATTTATTAATGATTGGTTTTTGTCTTCTTCAGCTTGGGCTACCATAAAAATATACCATAAACTGGGTAGTTTACCTATAGAAGTTTATTTCTCACAGTTCCGGAGGCTGAATATCTGAGATCAGGATACTATCATGATCAGGTTCTGGCAAGAGCTCTCTTCCTGGTTTGCAGACGGCCACCTTCTCACTGTGTCCTCACATGGTGGAGAGAGAGAGAGAGAGCGCGGGCACTTTGGTGTCTCTCCTTATGAGGACAATAATCTTTTCATGAGGGTCCTTCCCTCATGATCTCATCTATACTTAATCCCCTCCCAAAGAACACATCTTCAAATACCATCACACTGGTGGTTAGGGCTTCAACATATGAAATTGTGGAGGACACAATTTAGTCCATAGCAGTTTTGAAGACAAGACACGTAAAGTACTTTCTGTTACAGGCACATTCCTGTCAATGTCTGGAAATGTGAACAAAACCATAAATTGGTCCCACTATTCTTTCTGCAAGTTAGAGACAAAAAAAAATAGCCACTTTTTATAAAATGCCTCATGGATGCCACCCACTAGCTTGAGCACTTTACATCTCATTTAATGCTTACACCTGGTGAGATAGGTATTGTAATTCCCATGTTATGGATGGGGAGACAGAAGCTCATTCACAGGGAAAGTTTCTTTTCAAGGTCACACCCCTGGGAAGAGGTAGAGCCAGTATTCAAAATTGGTCTGATTGACTCCTTTACCTTTCACAAAAGAACACAGCAAAATTGATAAATGTATTAGGAGAGACATACCCGCTCAGAGGGATGAAGTAGTATAGAGCTGTTCTTGTTGTTTTACGGTTAATATTGTAGTGAATGTTATTTTCAAGGCTTGGGAATTTTCATAAAGCCACCACAAGCAAAAAGACTTTGTTTCTATTTTTACTAATTAATTGGATAAATCGTTCATGAACTGAACTTTCCAAACAATTTTTTGAATTTTTATTTGTGATGGCATATTTTCTCGTGCTGAGGAGTTAAAAATCATTATTTCAATCTTTAATATACGATAACTCTGTTTTTCTCTTCATGGTAGAAGTCAGAAACAACTGATATTTATTGCTCAGAAAGAAGGCTTCCTATCACAAAGAAAAGTAGACATAAAAAATATGGAAGAAGGACTTGTCACACTTGGTGACCTTCACCGGTATGTTCGTTGCCTTTCAAATTTTTAACCTTTCTTCTTTGCATTTATTTTTTTTTAAATAGTAACAATGAATTTATGTCAGTTTCTAATATACCATAAAAAAAAGAGGTTGATATTTAGCTCTCTTTGTTTTTTTTTTGTTGTTGTTGTTGTTGTTTTTAGCTGAGCCATCCTGCTACCTGTTGGCAGCTCAGCGGCTGCTCAGCTCAGGCTGGACTCGAACTGCCGTTGCTCAGAGCTCAAACTCTTGAGTGAGCTCTTAACCAACTGAGCCACTCGGCCGGCCCTAGCTCTCTTTGTTTTATAGTCCAAAAAAGTCATTATCATTGAATCTTTCATTGAAATGGTAGACAGGTTCTCAGTTCTGTACAAGTTGCTAGACAGAAGCAATGGACCAGTTAGGGGTCTAGTGACAAGGATGTGCCTGAACATTATTACAATGCCAACCCTCCAGGATGTTGGTTTCTGCCATTCTAAATCACTTTAATTTTTATTTTTGTTTTTCTGATTAAAAAAAAGTAATGCCTATACCTGATTTTAAAATCCAAATATAAAAGTGTGTAACTTAGAGAATGAAAGTTACCCTAATCTCTCCATCTCTGCACAGTGATAATCACTGTTAACAGTTTGCTATATGTGCTTTCTAATATATATAGGTGTGTGTGTGTGTGTGTGTGTGTGTGTGTGTGTTCCAAAACTTGGATTGTACTCTTCTGTAACTGGCTTTTCCACTTAAAATTATGTCTGGGTAACTTACACAATGTTATATGTAAGTTATATCTCGATAAAGCTGGAAAAAAATATACCTGGGAGATAAAACAAATATGGTAAAATGGTAACAACTAGAGAAGTTGGTGAAAGATATATGAGAATTCTTTGTACTAGTTTTTACACTTATTTGTTGAATTTGAAACTACTTCAAAATAAAGAAAAAAAATCAAATATATGGGACCGCTTTCCTCATTCTTTTCTCTAACTGCATAATATGTTTTTATAGATTATACTGTATTTTATTTAACCAGTACGCTATTGATGGACATTTGGGTTTTTTCTGTTTCCTATATTGCAAACAATTTTCAAAGTTAACATCATTTAACGTATTTCTGTCCACCTATGTGACTATTTCTTTATAATCAAGTCCTAAAAGTTGAGTTACTGGATCAAAGAGGGTTGCATATTTTTCATTTTTATAACTATTATCAAAAGGCCCTACATAAATATTCTACCATTTTAACACTCTAATATTGGGCATAGAGCAACCTCAGTTGGGCAGAAGAGCAAGACTAACACACATGCCATACCAGTGAACACTGTACGACGGAAGCATAGTGTGAATTATTAAAAATAATCAGAGGATGAAAGAAGGTGAAATCAGGAGTTCCTCTGTGTTATTTAAGGATTTAAAACTTTAACTGGGCCCTTAAAAGCAAGTCAGATTTTTCTGTTTGCTTATCAAATAGGGGAATAATATCACCACACACAGGGAGGTAAATAATTTGAATACAGGACAGTGAAGAGAGCAACTTATAGAAAACTAAGATGGGCGGTGATGAAAATTTGGCACACACCAACAGAAATGTAGAGCATGGTAGGAAGTATAGCTCTTTGACTGCTTATCCATATACTTTAAAATAATGTATTTAAACATTTATTTTTTATCATGTCAGCTTCAGAAAGGAAACTATAAACTCTTCCCTATGAAGAACAGGAAAATAGAATTGGGTCGGCGGGTTTTATTTTCCTCGTGAATAATGCAAATTTATAATCAATTACTGTGTCATCATTCCTGTGGCCACCAGGAAGCTCAGAGCCAAATTTGTGGCCCAATATTGGTATCCATTTAGGACTTTTTATATTACTGTTGTTTTATTTTTAAACTAGTTCAACTCCTTTGTGGATTAAATTAGATGTGTAAATAAATAAAATCAATAAGGTTGGGACAAATTGTGAAGAATGCTGCATTTCCAGGGGCCAATATTAGGTTTATTTAGGTAGGAAATTGAGAGTCCATGATTTTCAAATAGAGAAAAAATATGAGTGCAGTTGTGCTTCTAGTTTATTTAACAGCATTTCATAGTCTAAGTTTCATTTATGAATATTTCTATCTTTCAAAAAGATATAAAGTCACGTTTTACTTATGTGGCCTTCAATTCATCTCAGTGCATGAAGCGCTTAATAGGGAAAAAGGGAATACAAAGAATAAAAGCTTCTAATGCCTATGTTAGAGCCTTCACATTTTCATCCACTTTGGATTCACCAGAAAATCTCCCATTCTTAATTACTCTTTACCCTTTATTCAAGCATCTCTGTTCACTCTCTGAATTACACAATGCATCAAATCATAACTCAATCTAAAATCCAGAGTTCCTCACCAATTTGTTGTCACAGTGTTATTTCCCTTTGTGTTTTCCGTATGCAGCGAGTCTGCTTTGGTCAAAAGAGCCCTGACTCGCTGTTCCTTTCCGCTGTCTTTGCAAATGATGACGTCCTTTCTTGATGAGATTGCACCTCCATTCTGGCAACCCAAGTTCCTCCTTCTATTAAGCCATAGAACCTCTCCCCAACAGCCTTTCCAGAATCTGTTCTTGTCTATCCTTGGGGACACACCTCAATATTTGCAAAACCAGCTTGCGCTTGCACAGAATTATAATTATTTTCCTCTTAGTCTGCCACTAACCTCTTTAGTTGTTTCACAAAATGTTTTGTCTCCTAATTAGGCGGTAGCCTTATTGTGCATAAGAATTACAGATAAAGTCTTTTATGTATTCTAACATCTCCCACAAATCCAATACATTTTTTCTTGTTTTTAGATCAACAATGAGTATCTATCAGAAACAAATAAGAATCCTGAATGATAATCTGGAAAGAGAAAAACAGAGATGGTAAAAAAAAAAAAAGTCCCTGTGTGTTATAAATAGTATGTTATCTGAATGAACAGTGCCCCGAAGTAGGGAAGAAATCAGAATACTTGTTAGTTGCTAGAATCCAAGGAACTAATTTTCCTAAGTTAAATTATGTGAGTTCTCTCAGATCTAGATGTGTATGTTAGTCTGACTTTTTTGTTTTGTTTTGTTTTGTTTTGGCATGGAACAGAACCAAAGTTTCCCATTTTAATCCAGTGAAGTCACCAAAGAGTAAAATTGCCCAGATTGTGCAGTGCCTCTTGCTCATCCAAACTTCCACGTGGACCAGTAGGGGAGGTGATGCACAGGACAGAGGAGAGAGTGGTGAAGACCACAGGCTTTGCAGATGGACTGCTTTCGTTGCTCTGCCTCTTCCTAGCTCTGTGACCGTGACCAAGGCTCAGTTATTTAATAATCTCTCCACTCCCATCCCTATAAAGTGGATAATGATAGTAGCACCTGACTTGTCAGGTTGCTGTGAATGGTGAATGAGATGATCCATGTAAAGTACTTTGATCAGCCCCTAGCATCTAGGAAGCACTCGGGAAAACTTAGCCCTATTTTATCATTGCTGCTGTTGTTTTCATTGCTATTGATATTATCTATAAGACTCAAATTGCATATTTTTACCCTTTCCAATTATGTAGCTTTTTTATGTTGTGGTTGAGAACCCAGAAGCTTGAAATCTCTTAGTAGCACTTTGAATAATTTAGGTGGCTGCATTACTATTTCTGCCTGAGCCTCTTCTTTTTCCACCTGTCCCTGAACCTTTCCCATTTCTATCCTTTACCTAAAGGCAGCGAGCTGACAAGTGTGGTTTGTCCATTTTCCTATTGACTATGTCAACACAACTTCTAACTTTGAAACAACTTGCAGAGGTGGCATTGAGGCAGTTACTGTTTTATCTTATTCTTTCAGCTAATGTGCATAGCCTGCATCATCAATGGCACATGCAATTTTGTGTAATCATAGAATTTGTTTTGTTTTTAATTCCTTCATCTTTTCAGTAGACTGTTACATCAATTTCATGATAACTCTTTTTGTTTTAATCTTTAGTATTATAAATCAGTGGAGATTAGGTTGTTTGCGAAAAAAATATGCACGATGGATAGACAGCTTACAAGCTGAATTACAAGAAATAATGGATAAAATTCAGGTCGCAGAATTGAGACGCAGTCAATTATTACAAGAGGTAATAATTGGGAACTTAATGGACTTAGTATTAGTCCCCTATATTGCCTGTCAGCAATTTTCCTTCAACATTTAATATAGCCAAAAGGTATTTTCCTTTGTGTGAATTGTGTAACTTTCTTAAGAAA
Source organism: Hipposideros armiger (assembly GCF_001890085.2). Lineage (NCBI taxonomy): Eukaryota > Metazoa > Chordata > Mammalia > Chiroptera > Hipposideridae > Hipposideros > Hipposideros armiger. The sequence goes on from NW_017731355.1 coordinate 2,728,779, forward strand.
TGTATCCATTTGCTGTGTGTTAACTATAGGAATTTAGCAAAGTAGCAATTCTCTACAGAAAATGCTTTTGAAAGCTGTAACCAGAAACACAATAGTTTTTCAAAAATCTATTTCTAAAAATAAAGAAACCAAACATCATTTATTTAGCTCCTATATTTATCCTCTGCCACCCTCCGTCCTCTGCCACTCCCATTCCCCATTTCCTCCTGTCATTTGCAGACATTGTTTGGTGAGGAAATTAATCTCTGGAAGGAAAAAAATTTCTTTCAGTGGTTACTGAGAAATAATGACCTGAAATCAGAGCCAAATCTTATGCAGAGAGATATTAATTTACCTGGTTGTTTGAAAATGTAGGGATGGCTGTTATAAGACAAACAACAAATCTTTTTTTTTTCCTAATTAGACCAGTTCTAGAGAAAAAGAGGTCAATGAATATTTGGCAGAGATTGAACAAATTATAGCAGAATTAAAACAAGAGGAGGAGAAATTTATCGTCAAAGAAAAAAAGTTAACTCAAGAATTGAAGAAGTATGAGGTAAATGTTATTTTACATCTAAGAATCATTTTAGATGGCTATATGCAGGGGAGTGGGTATATTTCATGCTATTCTAGTCAGTTAAATGTGAAATAAACCTTTTAGTATGAACAAGGTTACAATTCCATTCTGCATCTTTCTTCTTTTCCGAAAAAGGTAAAGCAAAAAGAAATAATTTTTTAGTTAAGAAAAAATCATGCACTCCAAGTTACATAGAAGTACAGGCAAAATCCATGGAGACAGGTGGAACGGTGCAGGAAGCCATGCAGAGCTGGCATGACAGTGGTTGGGGAGAGTGACAAAGTGTGAGGTGAGGGAGGCCAGTGAGGTAGGCCAATTTCAGAAATCCTCCTTAGAGAGAAGGCAGTGCACTGACTTGGGATAGAACAGGGCATGGATGCTGTGGAGGTGGAGAGAAAGGGCACTGAAAGCACCCAGGAGGTCCAGAGGGAGCAGATATTTTCAAGAAAACACCCTTTTCAAGGTGATGGTGTTACCTTGAAAAACACGGCCATGTTTCTTGGAGACTGCTATTGGTAGAGGAGCTGAGGAGAAAAGGGCTGGTGGTAGAAGCCTCCTGAACTTGATTCGTTTTGAAAAGGGAAAAGAGGCCCAGCTGCACCAAACAGGGTTTTTATTTGAAGGTAACAGCCCCTTGCTGTAGCAATGGAGTAGGGAGTCCTTCCATTTCAAAGTTTAGACCTTACCCTGTTCCAAGCCCACCCCTCCTCCCACCACACAAACACACACACACACACACACACACACACACACACACACACACACACACACACACTCTGCCACATCTGGCAGAAACTCTCTACAGATAACTGATCCAAGGAAAGCCAATTCTTTCTAATATGAACAATAAGAAGAGCTAGACACGTCCTCCACACAAAAATGTTGTGAGATGAACAAATAAAAAGGGGAACAAAATTTTCCAACAAATGAAGAACACTCAGAAAAAGGGTGCAGGAACAGATGAAAACTATGATTAAACATTCCTTTGTGAATTAAAAAATGCAATTTTATGAGGTGCTGAGGAAAATCAGCAATATGGGAGTATAGGCACTCTGGGGAGAGATGTCAGAAGGGGAGGGCCAGAAGGAGGAAGAGGTGAAATGGAAACAGGCACAACTCAGGGAACAAATACGGGAAAGACAGCATTGCACAAATGGTTGCAAAATTAGAAGAAACAGAATGGAGACGAGTCTGGGTGGGAAGCATTTCTCTGTTGGTTATACCATATCTGGCTGTCAGGTATTCTTCTGGATGCTAAAAAAAGAGAAGAAAAAAGACACAGGGTTCTCTGCTTGCGTGCCAGTAGGGAGAGACTGAACATAAACAAGATACACAAATAGAACATGTAGCATATTTGATGGTTGGAAATGCTATCGAGAAAAACAAAGCAGGGATGTGGGGTGGAGCCAGTGTACGCGATGCGGTCTGTGTGTCCTTTTGAATAGAGTAGCCAGAGAAGGCTGCAGCACTGAAGGATATGAGGGAGAGTGCTGTGGAGAAATCTGCAGAAGGTGGATCCCGGCAGAGGGCATGCGGAGCAGGAAAGCTCTGAGGCAGGACTGTCCTATCTGAGGAATAACAAGGGCGCAGTGGGCCTGGAGCAGAGATGGGGGAGAGTGCCGGGGGTGCTTGGCACTCATCTCCAGAAAGTAGATGCTGAGATGGAACTAGGAGTCCCATGGATTACGAGGGAGAATACCTGTGAACATACTAAGCAGCAGAAGCCCTAGGCCATTATGTAATCTGCAAACTCTCTCTGGGGAGCCCTGGAACAAGCATGGCCCATTAGAAGAGCCCTGACTGAGGCAGAAATGGCTGCGCCCTTGTAGCAGCTCCTTGCTCAGCCAGTTGATTGGAGATCACCCTTCAAAGAACATGATCTCGGCTAGATAGTCGAGGCGATGCTGAAGAGGCTAGCAACTGAAAGCTGTCACTTAAGCACACTCCCTGCCACAGGGCAGAGTCCCTCCTTGAGGGGAGATCCGAGAGCGGCATCTTCCGCTCTACCGTACCTTATAGACAAGGAAGTGCTTTGTCTTTTGCCCTGCCTGGGCTGGGAAGCCATTGGAGGTTCCGAGCGGAGGGCTGAAATGATCTGATTTTCATTTAAACAGGATCATCAGTCTAGCTGCTCTGTTGAGTTGAATTTGGGAAAGCCACCGTGGATGCACAAAGACCCAGTAGGAAGACAGGGCAATATGCAAGTGGTCCAAGTAGCTTAAACCAGGATGGTAACTGAGGGGGTGGTGAGCAGTGGTCAGCATCTCAGGTATTTTTTGAGATAGAGCTGACAGAGATTACCATCATACTTAGTGGTAAACCAATGGAGACAGTCCTCTTAAGAGTCAGGAATAAGATAAGGACACCTATTAACATTGCATTCAGGCTTATACAGTGCAATTAGGCAAGATAAGTAAGTTAGAAGTATAAGACTGCGAATGAGAAGATTGCTTCAGACCCTCCTTCAGTCTGCACTCTGCTTGCCAGGCTGTGTGTCCACTGCAGGGCTGTGTCCACTTGTGTCTAATTCACAGAAAGGCATGGCTGAATGACAGCCCGTGCACCATTATTACAAAGCAGCAACTCTCTTTGCCCCCACCCCTCTTGATGATCATCAACAATAACACAGGGCAGATTGGAATCCCACTTATGCCTTTGGTTCAGTGGCGCAAGGAGCCCAAAACGGAGAAGAAGCAAGCTCAGATTCTGGTTTATAGAACCACTGTTGTGCCCTTGTTGAAATCATCCTTTTTACCAGTAGTAGGGTTTTTAAACCAACAGAGCCCACACTCTCGGGAAGGGAAAGCAAAATCATTGAGTTTAATAGTGAGAAGTCCCACTACTACTTGGGCCCCTGACCCATAGATTCTGTCTAAGGAAAACAGCCCTGAATATTGGTTCAAAATATAAACTTCCAGGTCTTAGAGGTGTTGTCTCTCTGGCAGCGCTGTGACTAAGTCTTCTCTAGGCTTGGCTTCACTACCATGGGGCCGCCATTCCAGTTCTCCTATTGGAGCTCACAACAGGCGTCTGCATCATTCTTATCCAGCACTGACATATTGAGCGCGGTTGGGTCAACAGCCCTGTATCTTGCAGGGTTCAGTAGGAGAAGCAAAGCCACCAGGAAAGGGCTTTATTAGAGGATTTGACCTGCAGTTGTGGGAGCTAATTACACAGTCTACCGAGGTAATCTACAGAGGCTGTCGGCTTTGCATGTGGAGCTGGGGCCTGAAGACAGCAGCGAGGCAGCTGGGCAGGGAAGATGGACAGGAAGTAGTGAAAGGCAAGGTCAGCCTGGAAGTTGATGAGCTGGAACTCACGAATGTAGAACGGTACCCGTGTCCTGCATTGGTCTGTGTCCTCTCCAAGGAGTTGCCGCAGAAGCCCGAGCCCATCATCGCTGAGCTAAGTTTGCACACAGCTCAGGAATCAGGGAACCAGACAGGGAATTTGAAGGAGCTGAAGAAGCTGCGGGCCTGACTGGCTGCCCCACACCAATAAGCTGAGCCAGCAGACAAGCATCAACTTGCCTGAGTTGCAGCAGTGCCTGGTACCCAAACCCTCTCAAAGCATAAAGCAAGAGCACGGTTTCTGGTCAGAGCAGTGCTGGCAGTCTAAGCCACACGCAGACACTGGGAATGAACTAATGCACTCACATACTCCACCTGCCCCTCGCCCAGGCTATTTGTTTTTTAGAGACTATAGCATAGATAAGACGCGGTTGAGTTTCTTAACACTGCAGTCTGGAGAAATTTATTCCTGGTTCTGCTTTGTCATATTTTTTAAATTATGTGTTTTTTTGGTGTGTTTTTCTTGCTGTATGTACTTATAAGAGTTCTAGGGCCGGCCGAACTGGCTTGGGATGCCAGAGGGCCCTGGTTCGGATCCCACATATGACGGTCAGTGACACTGCCCTCCGCAGCTAAGATGCTGAGCAGCGGCTCAACCTGGAGCTGGGCTGCCGTGAGTCACCAGCGACGGCGTAGGCTGCAGCCCCTGTGGCAGTGGGTTGCCATGGGCTACCGTGTGTGGCCGGCAGCCAGCGTGAGCGGCCAGCAGCCACTGTGAGCGGCCGTCCAGTAGCCGGCGACTTATCTGCCTCACCCGGGAAGAGCGCAATGATGGTGCCAACTTGGGTCAGTGAAGCAACATCCTCCACAACTAGACTGAAGAACAAAAACGACAGCAACTTGTCTGTTCCCCTTCCCCTAATTCCCCAGCACTGTTCCCATACCCCAATTCCCCAATAAAAATCTTAAAAAAAAAAAAAGTTCTAATGGCAATTTGGAAGGGGACATATGAGGCCGGCATATCACTTTGTTAATTAGGGCATGAGCAAACTGCTCTTTCAAAGAGATGCCAAAATACAGTGAACATAATAAGCAAGGTGTGTTGTAAGGGTTAGCGACCCTCTCTTCTTTATTGGGAAACTGGCCTTGGCTTAACTCTTTCGCTTCTTCCCCTAGTAGCCTGATAAAGGTGGACTGTAGGATGCATTATCAGGTAACATCGCTTGTCTAGTACGACCCCTGATTGGTATGCTGCATCTTGAATTGGAGGATAACTGGTGGGAAACCAGAACATGGGGCTTTCTTGGGTTTTGTGCCTCTTTCAAGTGGGCATGTCCCTTGCGGACACCTAGAAGATAAGCCCAAGAGATGTCGGGAACATGGGACAGCTAAGCCAGGGAGCCTGTCGCACCCACCCTTATTGGCTTCTTTCTCTTGCATCTGAGTTAACACTTTAGTGTGGTCACAGGACACTAGCCTCTGGTCCACTGTGTCTTAGGGCACTTCCTGCTGGGGAAGCGTGCCTGGTGTTGCCCTATTGGCCCTCAGGGTTTTCTTCAAATATGCGGATACAACTTGGATCAAAATAAAAATTAAAGATTTTAAGAGCAAACTGGGTCAGGTATGACCTGTACAAATCTTAAGGGTCTGAGTATCCAGTTGAGAAGAACTACTGATGTGGTCATTACAGGAAGACAGAAATTTACTTCTCTGTCTTGGTAGGCAATCCAGGGCTGGAAGGGCAGCTCAGCCATCCTCAGCATGAGGCTAACATCTGTGGGTTCAAATGGCAGCTTCCAATCTCATCCTCTTCCAGCTAGGAGAAGCACAAAAGTGCCAAGGGAACGCATGCCCCTTTTGGTTGTAGGGACAAAACCCAGGAGTGGCACATACCATTTCTGCTCACACACTCCTTGGTCACACTTACCTGCAAGAGAAACAAAGAAATCATTCTGGCTGGCAGCGATATGTTCAGCTAACGCTCAGGAGTCCTGATATTCAAGGACAGGAGAATGGATAGTAAAGGTCAGCTGGCTGTCTCTGCCTTTGTGACCATTTTAAACCCATCCTGACTTTCTAAAAGAGGCCCAACTGTTATTCCATGTGAAACTAAATAAATCCCGAGTTTGAACAATATTTTGCTTCAGGTATTTTTTACCAATTCGTTGTAACATTGTATCCAATTATGCTACCCGACCCCCATTTCTTATTTACATGTTCATTTCTTAGAACCTGTGTATATTCTGTTTTGCTGTCTGGTTGGGTTTTATTTATTTTTTCCATAAAGTATGACTAACCAAGAAAAATTTTCTCAAATGATTTGGGGTACATATATGGTAGCATTAATAGAATCATAGCACTATAGCTATAGAACTGAAAGGATCTTTGGAGAGCCACTGAATCTAATCACCTTACTTTATAGACTGCCAGAGAGTCAGTGAGTCAGCCAACAAATATTTTTTAGCTATCTAGTATGTGTCAGATACCTTGCTCCTCAGGGTAGGAGGATACCCAGACAGAACTGATATTCTACTCTAGAATGTTATGTCAATTCTCTAAAATCGTACCTCACAATTAGCTTTCCTTTCTTTAAAGCAAAGATTTGTTAAGAAAATGGAAAGTACCAAAGGACAGGAAGAGGAACTAGACAAGTGTCGTCCACAACTTCAGGTGGCAGAAGAAGTGTATAATAGCAAAACCAGAGAGTTTGAAGAGCTCAGTAATGTTCTCACAGGTACATATGAAGCATTTAGTAATTGACTTCAAGTCCAGGTAAGGATTTCACCGCTGCCTTCGAACATGAGACAGGTCACCAGTCAAAGCCAATGTGGCATTCTCCCCATTTTCTGCATCACCTTTAACTCTCCCTTCTCTACTTTTTGTCTCATCTACTAATTTTCTCTCCTCCACATCACAAAATCTTACTGTTGCTGTTGTCAAATTTTTCTTTTTCTCTTTTAAAGACTGTTTAAAGTTAAGAATTAGTAGCAACCATTAACGTATTATGTGGTTTCTCTCTGTACTTGGTAAAGGTAGCACCAACTTATTTATCTACTACCATGTGGAGGTTTTTTTTCTGTTTCTTAACATGAATTTGTAAATTATATCTCATTTCCAGCTATGACTTTAACTATTTATCAAGTAGGTACCAGATTTTTTTTTCACTAACTTACCCCTGAGGCAGAGATAGATAAGAAGAGCTTGTCTCAGATTGGGGGGCTTCATTGAGAATGTGAAATGTGTCTGAAAGTAAGCATACTCTGCGTTCTATTACATGGCAAAACCAAGTGTGTGTTTAATATAAAAATCATTTTCTCCACACACAAAAACACTGATGTGCTCATCTAATCCTGCACCCAAAATTTCCCAGATCCAGAGTCATCCCAGAGGTGTGAGTCTTGTCTTGCATTGGGGAGTAGAGGATCATTATCCAAGGACTCCCTATAGGTTGTTAAGCAGGAAAACTTCCAGAACTTCTATCTTCTAGACGATGGAAGAAGTACCATGGGGATTGAAAGGCCAGGACCAAAGTTACAAAAAGGACTGGAACAGGAGAAAAAAAAAAAGTGCACTAGGATGGGAATGACCTGGTGGCAAAGATGAATATGATGATAGGAATTAAGGCAGTCTGTGTCAACATAGGACAGTCATGTGGAAACCCAATATGTCCACATGTGAAATGAACAAATATTTAATACGAATATGGTAATTGCCAAGGAGGGTGGATTTTTAAGAATATATGAATAACTCCCTAGGTATTTGGTCTGGTTCCCAAGCCTCAGCTGATGTCCACTTTTTGTCAGGTTTTCATTTAGTCAGCTAAGGTGAGTTTTCTTGGTATTTTACCGCTTTTACCAGGACTCATGATAAATGTGTACTCCGTTCTGAATTTTCTACTTTACAACGTTTCCTCCAATCCATTCTTGCACTAAGTAGAGGATGTATGAAACACTGTAAGTATGAAAGTAGGCAGTATATTGCAAGTACCAATTCTCTTTAAGGTAAAAAAAAAGAGAGAAAATTCTGAAGAAAGTAGAGAAAAACGGGCAAGACAGGAGAAAGAAAGGAAGGGGGACATAAGAGCTATGTGCTTTAGAGAGTAGGAAAAGAGCCTTGTGTACTTCACCTGCCAGCGGTGAGACTTACAGAGGATGGAAGGAATACGAGGGCTCAGGATACATAAAGAACCATGTTGTGACTTTTGAATAAGTATGATGGATAAGTCACGTGCATCCATCTTTGCTCCCTAATGAAACTTCACAAAAATGTGTGGGGGTGTGGGGGATGGGAGTAAGCATACTGTGTCCTCCCCTACTATATTAGGCAGTAAGTAGAAAATGTCTTAAAATGACAAATCAAGAAATACCCATAGAAGCATTTTTAAAGAAAATGGAAGATGAAAAAGCTCAAATTAGTTAAAAATGGTTGATTTGAGTAGTCAGCACAGGGGTGGATGCAGCACTGGGGCCCCTGAATGCTGGCTTTTGTTATAAGCCTTCTAATAGTATTCGATGTTCAAAACCAGGCATGTGTCTTATTTTGATTAATGTTTTTTTTAAACTAAGGAACATTGTGAGTAGTTATTTTCTCTCTCTCTCTTTTTTACAGCACAACAGCAGGATCAGGAATTATTGAACAATCTCATTTTTCAAATGACAAGAGACTTTTCAAGATACTTTAACAATGTGGTAAAGAGCTTATGCATTCATTCTCCTTTCTTTTATTAGAATGCTGGTTTATAAGGACAGTAATACTTACCTGGCACCGATGGAATTTTCAGGAAATCCATATTTAGTAAACTTACCCTTTTAATACCAGTTTTTTCCAATTTTAGTCACAACAAACACACACATATATATGCACACACATATATACATATGCACACACATGTATACATAATAAACATACAGACACACACAGAGACTCTAGAAGCAAGTAACATGTACCATGGGAAAATTATTGGGGGGGGGCCTCCATTTCCTTATTTATAAGGTGGAGATTGGGTTATGCTTTCTAAGGTTCTTTTCAGATCTGTTTTTCTGGTAAACTATGAAGACAAGGATAAGTGGTCAGAGGTTGCAAGGTGGGGGGCGAGTAGATGAAATGGTAGCAGCAGGTAAAAAGATGTTTGCTACTTTTTAAAAATTTATAATCAATAGTTAATGATAAACACATGTATGTGGAGTTGGTTAATTAAAAATGGAAACATTCTATTCTTTATATGCACTGATATTAAAGTTAACTTTTAACATGTTATGGGTGTTGAGAAATATGAAAGGGAGAATTACAAGTAAGTATACTATATATACAATTCTATTTTGTGAATAAGATGCTGCTAGTGATGACTATATAATCAAAAAAGATTGTGTGATTTATAGAAGTATAATAACTAAGAACTAAAGATTCAGTAGAGAAAACAGTAGAAAATTCTGAAAAATCCCTAATGTAACACACTTTTTACTTCAAGAAATATTAAAATCCTCCTTGAAAAACCTCAGATTTCACTCTTCTCTTCCCCATTGTTGCCAGACAATTGCTCATTATCAACGTATAATTCTATTTTGTGAAGTTGTCTCAACAATTTAACTTGGGATCCTTGAACCCGCTTCCCAGAGTCCATGAATAAATTCCCATGAATCAGGTCTCGAGTTTAATATAAAGTTTTTCTAAGGGGAGGTGTCCGTAGACCCTGCTGATGGTTCAGGATGAATTAGGACCCCTCTCTGAACGTGGCCCAAGCAACCTGACACACTGGCACCCTGCTCGTTGAACTCTATGAGATAACTGTAGGTTTTATGTTTGAGCAGGATAAAATGAAGCAAGAATTAAAACAATTAAGAGATCAAGAAAGCTGTAAAATGAAAAGTCATTTTGAAATTCTAAAGAACTTAGAAAATGAAATCTATGTACATGACCTACAAACAGAAGCTTTGCTCCTGGAAAATAAAAGATTAAAAGAAGTAAGTTCGAAGGCACTTCAATTTGCACAATGGTTTTGGTTGATTACCTAGACCTATAATACTTATGAGAGAAAAGGAGAGAATAGCTCTTATAAGTTTTTTAAATAGAAAAGTGAGGGGTGAAAAGGATAACTATTGCATTGTTCTGTACACCTGAAACTAATAATAAAAAAAAGAAAATCATATGTGCCCAAATCATAAGTGTACAGCTTCATGAACACACCTGCGTAACCAGAACCCAATTCAAGAAACCAAGCATTAATGGTGTCCAGACATCCTCTATGTCCCTTCCCATCACTCACCTCCCTGCAAGGGCAGTGCCATACTGACTTCTAACACCATAGACTAGCTTTGCCTGTTTTTGAACGTTATATACAATACACACTCTTGCTCAACACTATGTTTGCCAGGTTCATCCTTATTGTTTAGTGCAGTTATGGTTGGCTCATTCTTAGTTCTGTGTAGTATTCCATTGTATGACTATACTACAATTCATTTATCTACTCTACTGTTGATGGGGGTTTAGAGAGTTTCTAATGTGGGCTATTACAAATAGTGTTGCTATGAACATCCTAGTACATGTTTTTTGGTGAACATATGTACATATTTCTGTTGGGTACACGTTCAGGTGGAATTACAGAGCCATAGAGATGTATATCGTCCACACTAGTGCACAGCCCCAGTCCCCCAAAGAAGTTGCAATAATTGTATTGTACTGGTGTATGAGAGCACCAGTGTATTGTTCCATATCCTCACCAAAACTTGGTCTTTTTCGATTTAACCATTCTGAAAGGTTTAAAGGTGTCCCGTTGTGCTTTTTATTTGCATTTCTCAGTTGATTAATGAAGCACCTATTTCTGTGTTGTTGGCCACTTATATACCTTCTTTGTGAAGTGCTCACTCAAGTCTTTTGCCCATTTTAAATATTAGGGGGTCTGCTGTTTTGCATTGATAGTATCTTTTTTTTTTTGCAGTAAAGTATAATGACCTCCATGCATCCCAAGTGTTTCGCATAATCCCTTACATGGAAGAGGGATTCTGTCCCATTTGATGATCACAATAAGCTTATAATGTGGATAATATATTCTGCCTCTTTTATAGATGAGGAAATGGAGGCTCTACATTTTTTAGAATTTTTTAATAGCTGGAAAAATAAAAGCAGTCCTACAGCAATAAGACTCTAAGTAAGGGAAAAACCCCTTTACTTCTCTGGGTAATTGTTGTCATTAGTTAAATGGCAACACTTTTTCCACCAATAGCATGTGTTTTTGGGTGGCATGAAAATGGCATAAGAGGTACCAATGTACTCTGAAAAGGTAAATATGCTCCACGTGGCCCGGGTGCCACCATCAGTGACCCACACACATGCAGCTTGTCATCGTTCTTCCAGCCCTGAAACAAACTAGTGAGGAACTGCATCCACCCATGGGAATATTCCACTAGATTGTCTTCCTGTCAAGATGATGTAGATTATTTATTAAAATAATTGGGCTTTTATTGCTATTTTGGTAATGGCTGAGCTAATGAATGACTACGAGAAAGACTGATTCTAAAAGTTCTGCTTTGGGATTCAATGTCCAGTCTGCTAACCCCTGGATGACCCTGTGCTGTGATCATATTCACTCACCACTCTCTGTTTTGCTGATTACTTCCTATCACTCAACAAATATTTTAAGCAGCCACTGGTCCAAAATCCTGGGGAAGGTGCTGTGAATACAGAGGTGAATGAGACACTGCCCCAAGCCCTTAGGAAGCTCACTGTCTGGCTGAGATGGGCATATAAATAGATAATTACAGTATGATATTGGGGGGAAATGGGGCGGCGGATTGGGGGAGGGGGGTTGTCACTTCGAGGGATAAAAAGTATAACTATTGCACTGTGTTATACAGCTGAAACTAATTCTAAAAAATGTGTGTTTCATAATAAAAAGTAATTTAATAAAAACAAACAAACAAACAAAAAACTGGCGACCCGCGGGCTGCATGCGGCCCTCGAGGTAATTTTTTGTGGCCCACGATGCTCTGAAATAAAATTAAAATAGAAAATATTGTTATGAAGAAAATAACGCTTAGGGGAGATCGAGGCAATACCGTACACACAATTCCCTCGTTATAACCCTTTAACTACTGAAGACGAGTATACACGTGGCCCAGTGCCTTTCCTGGGGGTCTGTGGGCATGTATAAACACGCTGACTCAGTTCCAGCGACGTTTGGAAGCAATATGTCTGCCACTGTCAGTGTCACGTAATGTAAACAGATCCCAATAGTGAAAAAGTTAAAAAGAGCACTCGGGTAAAAAAGAATAATTTTAGTTTTATAAATACATTAAATAAAATAAATGTTTAAATAAAAAAAATAGATAATTACAATTCAGTGTGTTAACACATTTGAGAGTTATGGGAGGTCGGCTGAATAGACAAGTCTACAGACAGTGGTCCACGTTCACAGAGGGCCAGGGATGCAGACTTGAACTTGGATTAAGGTGGCTTTCACTTTGGTTTACTATAAAACCCGCAACAAGCCATACAGAGACTGACACAAGAGCAAGGCTGCATGAGGGGACCGTGTACCCCAAGCTTGTAAACATGTCCATGTCCACTCCTAAGGCACTGGACACTGTTTCTTAGATTCTTAACAGTAGTTTCTAGTATCTGACTATTTCTCTCTTGAAACTGGGCCAGTGAAAGTATCCCAAAGGCCATAGTTTCAGAGTTCCCAGAGACTCTAGAGCTTAGAGCTTCTGAGCATTGGGTGGTCAGAACAGAAAGCCATGACTTTAGTACCCAAACCACTTCACTACCACCTCACCCAACCCAGTGAAACATTTGACTTGAGTGAGCAATTCTGTGGGTTGTCCTGACTTGATAAACCCTCTCTCTGAGGTCTTCCACTGAACTCCTCCAGTCAGGCAACTTTGCTGCCTTGTGACTACTCACTGCACCCACATTTTGCATAAGGAGTGTTTTTGTGTGTATGTGGACATGATGCATTTAGGCAGAATACCTTTTAATTTCTTTTTATGTAAAATTACATTTAGCATGTTGTGTTTATTTGGGTGCTACAATGCTTTCTAGAAAGCAGGATCCTGTATCTCCCTCACCAGGATTAAGCTTGACAAGGGCTCTCCCTGTTCACCACTGTTCCCCTTGCGCCTAGAACAGCCAGTGGCACAGAGGAGGAATCAATAAATGTTTGCTGAATGACTGCATGCACAACTAATCTACAATAACTAAACTGTTCAATCAATTACATGCGTTTAATTTCCAGGGTATTGCATACATGAAGAACAGGACAGAGCAATACACACAGGGAGAGGAAGCCCTCAGGCACGTCTCAAGTGATCTGTCTTGGCATCTGATAGCTCATCAGAGTAAGTAATGTGTCATGGGTGATCTTTATATATATAAAAATAAAGTTTTTGTTTTCTTTGAATCAATTTTAAATCAAATTTTACTGATTTGCATACAATAAAATAAAATGCACCTATCCTGAGTTCAATGAGTTTTGACAAATGTGCATACCCTTGTAACCACTACCACCACAAGTAAGATATAGATATAGAACATTTTCATCCCTAAAAATTTCCCTTGTGTCCCTTTGTAGTTGAGTCCTACCCTACCTCCCGTTCTCAGAAACCATTGATTTGCTTTCTATCACTACGATTGGATATAAATGGACTGATAGAATATGCACACTTTTTTACCTGGCTTCTTTCACTCAGAAAACTCTTATTTTAAGATCCATCCATGTTGTTAACGTATCATTGGCTTGTTCCTTTTTATAGCTCTTTAGTAGCATTCCACTATGTGAATAATACCATATTTTGTTTATCCACTCACCAGCCGTAGGATATTTGGATTGTTTCCAGTTTGGGGTTACTATTTGTTTACAAGTGTTTTTGTGAATATTTGTTTTCATTTCTTTTTTTTTTTTTTTAAGATTTTTATTGGGGAATTGGGGGGATGGGAACAGTGCTGGGGAATTGGGGAAAGGGGAACAGACAAGTTGCTGTCGTTTTGTTCTTCAATCTAGTTGTGGAGGATGTTGCTTCACTGGCCCAAGTTGGCACCATCATTGCGCTCTTCCTGGGCGAGGCAGATCAGTCGCCGGCTACTGGACGGCCGCTCACTGCGGCTGCTGGCCGCTCACGCTGGCTGCTGGCCACACACGGTAGCCCATGGCAATCCACTGCCACAGGGACTGCAGCCCATGCCGTCGCCGGCGACTCATGGCAGCCCAGCTCCAGGTTGAGCTGTTGTTCAGCATCTTAGCTGTGGAGGGCAGTGTCACTGGCCCTCATATGTGGGATCCGAACCGGGGCCCTCTGGCATCCCAAGCGAGTTCTTAACCATCGCGCCACTCGGCCGGCCCTGTTTTCATTTCTTTTGGGTAAATAGTAATAACAAGGAGTAGAATTGCTGGGTTATATGATTAGTGTATGTTTAACTTTATAAGAAACTGCCGAGCAATTTGCCAAAGTGGTTCTATAAATTTATCATCCCACTAGCTACAGAATACTCCATATCCTCATCCACACTTAAAATTGTTAAAACACTTAAAATCATTAACATTTTAGCCATTTTAATAGGTATGTTATAGTATTTCATTGTGGTTTTAATTTGCATTTCCCTGATGACTGATGCTATCGAGTATCTTTCCGTGTGCTTTTTAGCCACTTGTATTTCATCTTTTGTGAAGTGTCTTGAGCCAATTATCTATTGCAGCATAACAAACATTACAAATCATTTACTTTGCTCACAAATTGCCAATTTGGTCAGAGCTTGGTGGAGACAACTCATGCCTGCTCGACACGATGTTCACTGGGGCAGCTTGATGTCTGGGGTAATTCAGCAGCTGGGACTGGAATCATCTGAAGATCCTCTCACTCATGTGTCTGATGTCCCATTTTCCCTTGTTTGCAGTGAGGGCAAGTGCAGAAGTAGAAATTTTTAGATAAAAACAATTATTAAAAAACAAGTAGCATTGCTTTTACAAAAATGTTCAAATTGTTTTAGTAACCTTTACATTTTAACAATCTTCATTTTAGCACAATTTTTGAATTTGTGGGCTAAATTTCGGACCACCATAAAGGTGAGTTTTTTTATCTTATCTCCACAAGGATCATACCTCTAAAAATACTTACCTGCCTAATAAGTGGGTGTGTGTGTTTGTGTGTGTGTGTACCCATAAAATAAGAGTGACAGAGCTAGTGTAACCATCACATCCTAAAATGTGCCAAACGTCACTGTGAAATGTTAATCCTTTGGGAAACTGTCTTCCCAGTCTACCAGTTCAGTTAAAGTGTGAAGGCCACTTTTTTTTTTTAAACATATATATATATATATATAAGCTCAAATTGAACACATTGTTTTAGGAAAAAGTTGTCAGCGCTGAACTCCATCTATCCTCCATGTTTTCACCAGCCAGGCAACATCTCCACCCCTTTCCACTTTAGAGGCTGGTAGGCTGGACTTTAAATCCTGGCTCTGCCACTGTCTAAGTAAAATTTAACCCTTAAAACACTGGATAAGGAAAGTATGAGTAAGGCCTTTTTCAGATGAAGCTACTGAGACTCAGAGAGTTTTAAGTAACTTGCCTAAGACCAAACAGTTAATGAACTAATGGGAATTTAAAACTCAGACCCAGCCTGAATACCGAGTTCTTTCTCTTAAACATTACGCCATGCTGGATCTCCTCTGCAGTTCTGTGCTGCTCTGAAGGTGAGCTGGCTTTTTATGCTACCACCACCTCCATCCTATCCAGTTAAAAATTTGAGTTCACTCATTGATACAGAGAACACCAGTGGTTGGGGGGTATGTGGGGTGGTAGTGTGGGGTCGGGGGTGAAATGGGTGAAGGGGTCAAAAGGTACAAACTTCATTATAAAATAGGTTATGGGATGTACAGCATCGTGACTATAGTTAATAATAGTGTGTTGTATATATTTGAAAGTTGCTAAGAGAGTAGATCTTAAAAGTTCTCATCACAAGAAAAAAATTTTGTAACTACGTGTGTGATGCTGTTAAACTAGACTTCTTATGGGAATCATTACACAATATATATAGATATCAAAATGTTATGTTGTACACCTGAGACTATTATTATGTTATACTTCAGTTGTATATCAATAAAAAATATTAACCATGGAAAAATAATTTGTAGTTCAGTGAGCAGTCCATTAAATCTTCTCTTTTACTAATCCACTTTTCTGAGATTGTTTACAGAAATTTGTGAATTTGCTCTATACATGTTTATTTTTCGTGACTAATACCAATTTTGCAAAAATATTTTTGTCTTTGATATGATTCACTTGACTGAATATGCTTTTTATTTATTTTGTTGTAATTTAAATTCACACACCCCCCAATTTTTTTTTTTTTTTTTTTTTAGGAATTGGCATGCGATGGTGAAGAGACCTTGCAAGGAATAAAAAATCTAATAGACAAGCTTGATGAAAGAGATAAAAAAATTGAATCTATCAGTATTTGGTTACAAGGGAACCTTACAGAGCTGCGTTTTCTGGTAGAGCAGGAATCCGATAAGGACCTTCCCAGTAAGTAGCATCTCAAGAGCTTTGGGTAACAAAGAACTTCCTGCTCTTTCACTCTAGCTGGTGACATCACAAAAGCGCCCCTTCTCCCCTCCCAAAACAGCATGCCTACTAAATAACTTAGTTATCCCCTGTAATCCATCCCTAATCAAGTCACAAACATTCAACTGAATGTTGTTTCTCATTCATGGGGTCAAACATGGTATTAATAGTACAGCAATGTTGGATGAATCGTGAGTTTTCTAAATAACTGCATTTTAACTTCTTTCTTTAAACTATGATTTTAAGCATTTTACAAAGAAGTCTTTTTAAACTTACTCCCTTGTCTTCTTAAGCAGAAGATACTGAACATCATTTACCTTTTCTTCCCGAGGTGAGTTTAGCATTACAAACAGCAACTATGGCCTTCTCTGAAAATCTAGTGATGCCTTCTGGGGTTTCTGAGATGTTAATACACCCCATATAACATGATTGCCTTATGAGCAAGCAGCCCGCTCTCTCCAGAGGAATATCAACTTTATCCTTAGTCCCTCCTCTAATGTCATGTTAGACATGAGGCCACGAGCTCTGTCCAGATTAGGGCTTCAATGAGAAATGGAGGTGAGCCCTTCAGGTATAGCCCAGAGCCCCAGGAGTAGAAACCCCTGATGAGGTGGGATGGGGGAGGTAGAGAAGGCTGGGGAGAAGGCAGGAGAATAACCTGCAGGGGAGAGATGGAGTGGTGAAATGAAAATAGTATCATTCAGCAAGTGTATGGATTTATTAGAGGTTATTAAGGTTTAATTTTAAAGAGCACCATTATTACATAAGCAATGATAAAGGTGGTTGTAGAAAGTAAAAGGAGATAAAATAAAAGTTAAGTGCAGAAAAAATGTGATAGAATTAAAAACATTCCTATATTTGGTAAAACCAATGTTCTGAGGGTATTGCAGACAGAAGAAATAATGTTTTTTGCAGGCTTATTATCAGCCAAAAGCTGTTTTGGTGGTCCTGCTGGTCCTGGTGATACTTATTATGTATCACCAGACCCCTAGTGGGCCTTGCTTCACTTCGCATTTTCTTGGCTACGCCAGCAGCCCATCCCCAGCAACTGTAAATGAGGCAGAATTTTAAGAGCTAAATGGTCTCTAAGCACTGTTTTCACATGAGCGAATCTTCCATTTTCGTTTCAACCCTGATGGAATCTTTGCATTGGAGCAAATTTAAATAAACTATATTGAAAAGCTAAGCCCACTGAATAATTAACATCAGATTCCCTTTTTCACATATTTTGAGGACTGTCTAATGGATAAATTTATGTAAAGTGGAGAGTTGCAGAGTGCAAATAAGGGAAGACCACCCAGGGCCGGCTGAGTGGCGTGTTGGTTAAGAGTTGGCTTGGGAGGCCAGCTCTGAGCAGCTGGTTCAGATCACATTAGGGCCAGTGACGCTGCGCCCTCTACAGCTAAGATGGTGAACAACAGCTCTACCTTGAGCTGGGCTGCCGTGAGTCACCGGTGATGGCATAGGCTGCAGTGGAGCTGCAGGTGTGCTGCAGTGGCTGGCAGCTGGTGTGAGTGGCCGGCAGCTGGCGTGAGCTGCCATGAGCCGCCGTGAGCGGCCATCCAGGGCCCGGCGACCGATCTGCCTCACCAGGGAAGAGTGCAATAATAATACCAACATGGGCCAGTGAAGCGACGTCCTCCACAACTAGACTGAAGAACAAAAGGACAGCAACTTGTCTGTTCCCCTTCCCCGATTCCCCAATAAAATCTTTTTTTTAAAAAAAAAAGGAAGACCACCCAAATGAGAACAAGCAAAGAAAGACATAGAGCTTGGTATAGCAAGGGAGGCAGAGTCACCATCAGTTGCATTTGGCAGAGATTCAAAGGCCGGCAGGGCAGTGGGAAAGGTTTATTGTGGAAAAAAGGGGAGGCTTCAGGTGTGCGTGGTTAGAGGTTATTGGCCTGGAGAAGCCGGCAGCAGGCTAAGTAGAAGCAGGACATACTGTGTGAGCCATTAGGGAGCATATTTGGCTTTCTCTGGTTGGTCCTGGGTTAGAAGGGTCAACAAGCAGGGGAGTAGTCAGCCATTGACCAAGTTATGACTGTTCTGGGCCTGTTGCAGAGATTGTGGGTCAGAGTTATATTGTCATGTATGGTCTCGCCGTTGTCAGTTTGTAAACTCAGTCTCTCAGCAGGGATTTCAGTTTTTATTTCTATTTTCAATTTAAAGTACCACATCCAGGATAGAGTAATAGTTGCTTTGAATAAAAACAAAACCAAATAAAATCAAATAATAGGACAGTCCAGTGTGTATCATTCATTTTTATTCCATTCAAATGGCACAGCCATTTAATAAAATTTAGGTTCGTTTGATAGGCAATCAGTATAAGTAAATACGTGATTCTTAATTAAACTGCACTTGTTGCAGATAACTTGAACAAGTGCCAGTTAATATTGTGAAATATTGCAAGTATGAAAAGTATAAAGAAACACACACACGCGCACACACACACTCACACACACCTACACCTGTATATCTCCATATCCACCATCAAGCATTCTCAAATCTTAATTTTTTGCTATATTTACTTGAGATATCGCCCCCAATTCCCCAAGAACTAAACCACAATACAATCAAACTCCTTTATATACTGCTCTCCAATTCCATTTCCCTTCCTCCTTCATTCCCCAGAGGGGTAAATAGGGTCTTTATGGAGGGTTGTCTGCCCCAGCTGCCTGCCTGGAAGAAACTCAAGGCCCTCTGCCTGACACCCCCTCTGAGTTATGGGGAAGCTCACCCTCCCCACTCGCCCACCCTGACCACAGACAAAGCCAGTGCTCACTCATACTGCTCTTTTGGGGGGGCTTTGGGGATTTCCCTTGCTTGCTTGCAACTTCCACTCTTCATTGAAAAGGAAATTAGTTCTTGCTCCTACGGTTCTAGGTGTGTTATAATACAAGGAGGATTTTCAGATTATCTAGTCTACTCTTTTTTTCCAGAAACCAAAGCTAATAACTCAAGTGAAAGTATCTATCATCAGTAACAATTGTGCCTTAAGCAGTACCTCCTGCGTATACCCAGTCACCTCTGTAAGCTAGCAATAGTCTTTCCTCTATGGTCACAGGGTTCAGATCTAGACTAACAGTGTCACCTCCACAGAGATGCCATACAAGAACCTCCAGTCTAAATTATTCTCTGTCTTAACACACTATTTATTTCTGTTAGCTTGTGTTTTGTCTGTCTCTCCTACTAGATCATACGTTCCATGAAGGCCTGGGCCATTTTGTGGGTGCACCATTTATTTCCAGTGACTAGCACGGTGCCTCCCACATAGTAGGTACTTAATAAATACTAGTAAAACCAGAGAATGAATGAACATTTACTTTTCAGACTTTCCCATCTGGACATTCCAGCACAATATCCCCTTTAGGTGACAGAGGGCTGGATCTAGAATCCAGCCCCCGGGCTCAGTCCCAGCAGATATCCCAGTGGGAGTAAAGCTGTCTCTCCCAAGCACACTGGAGCTTGCTCCTACTTCTCCAACTATGGCTGACGGCCAGAACATTGAGGTTTGGCTATGATGTCAACTCTGGGTCATAGACTCTAGATGCTAGAGTAAGCAAGGAGCCCCAAAGCAGGCTGTGATGGTCCATCTACACACAAGAAGCAAATATTAAAAGTTCTGTTCATTTTCAATATTTTATTATCTTTTAAAATTTCTATTTTGGTCTATGTTTAATAGTGTACATATTATGGTGTGTATATATAAATTTAAAAGTATAAATAAACTGGGGTACATAATGTAAGTGAAGGATCAGAAGAGTTTGGAGACTACATTTTATATATATATATATATATATGTAAATTTAAAATGTGTAAATAAATTGGGACACTTGATATAAGTGAAGGGTCAGAAAAATTTGGAGACCACTTACCTACCTCTCCCATGATCACAATTTCTGTCAGCTGTCATTACCATAACAAGCTGCAGGCCTTAAGGAAAGTTTATCGACTGATGAAAACTAGAGAAATTGAAGCTTGGCGGCTTTTAGCTTTGAACTCCACCCCATATTCTCAGCTGCTGCCAATTTTACAGATGTTACGAATGGTGTGATGATTCTAAGCAAGTCTATTATCTACAGCAGGGCTCAGTAAATTCCAAAAGCCTGGGCTCCAAATCTGCCCCTCCTGTTTTCATAGAGTATGGAGCTCAGAATGGTTTTTATATTTTAAAATAATTGAGGGGGGGGAGGGGAGGCGCAGGGGGAAATCAAAAGGATATTTCATGACATCAAAAAATTATATGGAATTCAAATTTCCATGTCCACAAATAAAGTTTTATTGAAACGTTGCCATGTTTGTTCATTTGCACATTACACATGGCTGCTTTTGTGCTACCATGGCAGAGCATCTGTTACAGAGACCGCGTGACTTCCAAAGCCCAAAATATTTAATCTCTGACCCAGTACAGAAAAGGTTTGCCAATCTCTGAACTAGGGTGTTGATACTGATATCACATTCTCCCTTGGTCATTCCTGGAGTGGGTGAACTTTGTTGGCAATATGGCAGTCTAAGGATCAGACAGACTGACCCAACTAACAGAATAAGGGATGACGCCTTAGTTCCAGGCCACGTAACGGTGAATGAACTCTGTTACCTGATGATGAATTTGGGAAAAATAAGAAGGTTCCCCCTCTGTCTTTTAAAATGAAAACAATGTCACTTAATGTTATATACATATAGTCTTACCGAAAATATATTTTCAGTCAATAAATTACTGATTGGAAGAATTTCAATAAAAAAAAATCAGTACTATTTTCAGCGACTGAAATGTTGCCAGTTGAACATGCTGATATTTGAAATTCCTCCATGTTTCACTATTAACTCTAAACCATATTCAACAAGTATTTATGGAGGGCCTATTCTGTGCCAAGTATTATATTAGGCTCTAGGGTTCCAGTAGTGAATCAGGACAGATCTAGTCCCTGCCCAAATGGAAATCTCAGTCAGGTTCGGAGGTCAGCAACCTTTAAAGGGCCAGAAATGTTTGGATTTGCAAGCCATAAAAGGTCTCTGTAGCAACTACTCAACTCGGCCATGGTAGCAGAATCGCCCCTAGGCTGTCGTTTGCCCACCCCTGGTATAATGGGAAGATCAGGTATTCTCCAAAAGGATTTAAAATTTCCAGGGTCATAGGTGTACTGAAGGTGGGGCATAAGAACCTAAGAGGGAGACTTGAGCTGGTTAAGGAATCAGAACTGGCGGTGGGGCTGAGAGCTGAAGGGTGATTCTGCTTCCCTAGCTCTACTTAGTTCTGCTCCTGGAGAACTGGCACCATGTGGGCTTTAAAGACAGGGGGGCTCAAAATCTCAGCTTTGCTTCTTATGTGTTATTTAACCTCCACTCCTCAGTCTCCCTGGTTGTAAAATACAAATGATAACCGCAGTAAAAAGCATTAAACGTACATGTATATGAGGCACTCATGGGATCCCTGAAATCTACCACCCTCCTGAGGTGATAAAAGTCAGCTTGGCTCCTTGAATTACTTGGCCATCTGTGAGCCACCTGTAATCTCCTAGCTTTCGAATGTTCTTGTTGAACGGCCTCCCTCACAGATGGAGAAGACCTTGATCTCTTCCAGCTCAGCAGCCCTCTCCTGTCCTCTTGTGGACACACCATGTCATTGCAGCCCTGCAGGTCAGGATCACTGCTCTGGCTTCATTAACATACAACACGAGGTCTGACAATTAGGTTCATCCTAGAAAAAGTGCTACGGACCTCCTTGCTGAATATCAATACGGTCACCTTCGAAGTACTCCCCTTGGGAAGCTATGCACTGACGCCAGCGCCTAGCCTTCAAAGCAATTTTGGAACTCTTTCTGGGATGGCCATCAGAGCTGTCGTCGTATTACCCTTGATGTCCTGAATGTCCTCAAAATGTCTTCCTTTCAGTGTTTCCTTTATCTTCAGGTAAAGATAGAAGTCATTGGGGGCCAGGTGAGTAGGGAGGGTGATCCAATACAGTTATTTGTTTACTGGCTAAAAACTCCCTCACAGACAGTGCCGTGTGAGCTGGTGCATTGTTGTGATGCAAGAGCTCTTTTGGGACCATTTTTGCACACACCTTTCTCAAGCCAAGATTTTCAGTTAAGGCTTTCCTGTTTCTCTACTGATGTTTACTTGGTCTGCTATGCTTCTCACAGTCAGCTGACGATTTTGACGCACAATCTGACGAATTTTTGCAATGTTTTTGTCAGTTCTGCTCGTTACTGGCTGCCCTGACCTCTCTTCATCAGTGATGTGTTCTCTCCCCTCAGAAAAACATTTAATCCATTTGTACACTGCCGTTTTCTTCATGGCATCATCTCCATATACTTGGACTAACATGTCCCTGATTTCACTTCCACTCTTGTGAAGTTTAACAAGAAATTTAACATTTGTTCATTGCTCTAATGCAAGCTCAGACATTCTTGCGACGGCACACAAAAACATGCAACAACAATAATGAACGCCACTCAGCAAGACACCACCACAAGTCAACACGAACACAGCTGTGAGACACTGATATACCAAGGTTATGAAACCTTACCGAGCTGTTTGTACAGTGCTGCCAATCAATGTAAGCACACAGTGGCAAGTTCGCTAACTTAATTGTGAGACCTTCTATTGAGCCCCTCTGTGTAACCAGAGCAAACGCTGCTGTTAAAGTTAAATGAGACCCTGTCCCTGGACCTCAAAGTGCACGTCCTGTGAGAGAGACCAGTGAAGAGATGATTAGAACCCAGTGGATTTCATCTGATGAGTGACTATGGGAGGGGAAAGAGGGACCACTAAGTCTTTTGGGGTGTTGGAAATACATAAGGATGTCTGCCCAAAGGAACGGCAGACATGATCTGGCCAAGAACCACAGTGGCATGGCTGAGATCTGCTGAGGGCACCAACTGACCAGAGTGGAGGGCTGGCTTGTCAGAGCATGAAATGCCAGGCTTCATCCTGAAAACTCAGATCATTACTTTTTGCCTTAATATTCTCTCTTGGCAACAAAAGGTCAATAAGTCATTTTTTAATGTATACCTGGACCAAACAGTAATCGAGTACAGATGTTTTTAAAGAAGTAGTAACAAGAATTTGGTTTCAAAATCCCAGAAGTCCTTGAGTATTATAGCACATACTATAATTTAGATTACAGAGAAACAATTTGTGTACTAACCACATATCTTACCTTGATATGTGCTCTACAGACTTTTTTAGACTGAGATATTTTAAAAGAAAGATCAAATAACTCATGTAACTGTTAAACTTGTCTTTTTGTTATTGTGATGGATAAGGATTTGATACAATTATCTGTATTTTATTTAATTCTGGAAAAGAACATAGTTATAATTCAAGCAGAATGAAAATTTGAGTAAGAAGTAATTTTAAAAACTCATTTGCCCAGAAATTGTGAAAAGGTCTCATGCAAAAATTAAGATCTGAACAAGGAAGAGAGTTCAAGTTTAGACCATGGTTCTTAAAACATGAGAACCACCTGGAGGTTTTAAAAATCCCTCTGCTCAGCCTACACCCCAGACCAATTCACCATGGATCTCTGGAGGTAGGACGCAGGTATGTCTTTAGAAATTCCTCCAGCTAGCACCAGTGTGCAGTCAAGTCTTGCAAACCAGTGGTTTTAGACAAATATATAACAACGTAATTAATTGTTAAATTTATCAATGGACCCAAACTAATCAAGAAAATATTTTGACTTGTAAATTACCTATCTAGCACTGGTTAGCAAAATCATTACTATAGCAGTGAGAGTAGTGATGTACCACAAGGACCCAAGTCAAAACTTAACAAAACTGAGCTAGGACAAGGATCTTTTTTGTAGTTTTAATGACATTTTAACAAATAATTAGTAACATTAGCAACCACAGTTGCTACAAATTATTGTAGTCTTTTTCTTAAGCAAATTAAAAAGGCAGATATGTATTAAGTATTCCTGAAATTCTTTAGGACTTGTAATCATAATTACTTGTATGATTTCCCCTTTTTGCATACACATCTTCCTGGTAGAACAGGACATCAGAGGAGACGATAACTGTTAAAATGGCTCCAAATACAGTGGAACAAGAATAGTCCCTGTAATTGGCTAGGTGACCCCCCAGACTCTCCCCCTTCCAATTAAAGTTATCCAATTGAGGATTCTTTGGGCAACTTAGAACTTTAATGGACACTAGTAGTCACCCAAACCTGTGTGAGATACATATAGAATTTTTACATTTTATTTTTATTTCTACAGAAAAGAAGAACAAACGTATAAAAAAAGTCCATTTTCCAATGGTTGGATGTACCATGAAAAAACACATTAACAAAGAAAAACTAACCTAGCTTTAAGGATACAACTGCTGTGAATTCAAAAGGCATAAACAAAACTACAGAAAAAGTGAGTGCTTTCATAATTTACAACTGTTAATGGAAGTCTTAAAGTTTGAGATTTAACAAACTCATGCAACCCCCACCAACAGCATTATCAGAAAATAACTTTCTAAACAATACAAATGGATAAACATGGTCAGATTATCAGGTTAGATCTTATTTTGCTTCCATGGTTGCACCCATAAGTCTCTTGAACTCTTCAGAGCATAAAAATCGACAAGCAGCATACCTATCAACAACCAACCACAGGAAAAATGTTTACATGCTGTATATATTATGTATTTTGTTAACGCTAAGAAGCCACCAATTGTAAGATGCAGCCTAATTCAAAGATGTCACAATGTAAAAAAAAAAAGTCTCAGGATCAAAAATATATGGCATGTGTATGTATCCTTAAAAAAATGATATAAAAGGAAAGCAATACATGAATACATGCAGATTCATTTAGTAAAAAGACACTAATCTTACTACTTAATATTTTGAATGTCCACAATTAGTGTGGCAAAATACAAATGTCAAAACATTTGAGACTTTTTGTAGTTAAGCTTTTATTGTTTTTCTTTACAGGAACAGGAATAATCTGAAGATATCTTCAACCAAACTACCTGTAAACAGGAAACCTGTTCTATATAAATTATGCTCTATTTTTGTAATAGATCAAAATACTGTATTGGTGAAAATAAATATAACAAAAACAACATACTTTATTTCCATGTTTGCTATCAGACCCCACAAGTATGTAGGTCTTTATAATTCAATATACTTGAAAAACAAATTGAATCACAGCAGGCATGCACAACTGTGCTAACCCTAAGGATTTCAGAGTATACATGTTCGTTTTTCTTAACAAAAATGGAAACGACACACTGTTAGGTACACAGACACATGATTTTGCTCTAAAGAATAAACTGTGGCAAGAGGCAAGTGCTTCCTAATAGGCTTCTAGTGTCATATAATAGTGTGCTATAAGTGTATAGTGTATTATATTATGTAAAGGTATTATTTTGTATTTTCGAAGTCTAACCATAAAGTCTCTTAAGTAAAAAACAAAACCAAAGTAACAAAAAACATTAAGATATAACGACAATCCTTTTCCCATGTATGACAGAAGAGTATAAATACATTTTTTTATTTCTTTCCTTTTTTATTAAGAATACTTCTTAGGTTTTTTGGGAGGGTTTTTTGTGGTGTGTTTCTTTTTGTTTGTTTTTTTGGCATTTTATAGTCAGTGTCCATTGGCTCCTTCTGAGAGTATCCGTGAGGGTTCAGTAAATTTTGCAGTGAACAAGTAAAACAGTGCTGGTGTGGGTACCAAAGCCAAAAGGGGTAAATCTTGCTCGAGTTTATCCACTCTGGAAATAGAGATTATTCCATAGGCATGAAGTAACCAATGACTGAAGAGAACAATGAGTCTTTTCTTCCTGACCAGGAGATCATAGCAGTTCTATATAATTTTATAAAAGAAAGAAAAGAGAAATACAGGTTATCCGGTTGAATCAGCTAAATAATATATTACATTTTCATTTAAAATGTATTATTTGTTTTCATACAAAATCATAACCTCAGAATCATAGAATGTTTGAGCTAAAGGGTCCTAAGAAATCACTCACTCCAGTGACTGCACTCTACAGATGGGGAAATTTGAGGCTTCCTACGGTCATGTAAGCACTCAGAGGCAACAAGGTCAGGAGCCCATGTCTCTAAGTTCAAGTTTACACCACCACCCAACCCTGGAAACCTAGTTTCTTCTGACAGACATGGCATGAAGGGAACGCCACGTCATGTGCCTTCTTCCCCCCTCATCCCCTGCAGCTGAGTCTACAGGTGAGAAGCAGGAGGTACATACACCCAAGTCCCTTAACCTCTAGCATCCCTGGAGTCTGCTGCTGGGATAATCAGAAGGGAGCAGAAATGACATGTGACAACTCTGATTTCCTTTTAATCTTTAATACAGCTCCATAATGTACAGAAATTGCAAGGACCAAATTATTATAAAAGTAATATCTAAATGCACTAATAAACATACTAAAATGTAATTTCCATTAGGCTAGTTACCAACTGTTTCTTACTAAATGGCTCATCAACTTACCTAAAGCTAGACTGTCTTTTCCTGACTCAGGCCCCTATTTCTGACTTTATGATGCATAGAGCGCTAACTGAACTACACGAACATTTCTTATAGGAGAGATTCCGAGGCACAGAGAAACAAGTTTCAAACTAACATAGTAACTACTATCTACAGTAGTCATGGGTAGTAAACAAAAATTCAAAAACTTCATTTTATTCAAATATCCAATCATTTCCTCCGTCAAATCCTTCCCTAGAGGTGATAAACATGCCCAAACTAATTTATCTTCTTTGATTAAACATATTGCAATGTTGATTAAAGATGACAGTGGAGAAATGGGGGTATTATACAGATGGAAACATGAAAGGCACCATATTCTGTCTAGTTCATCTCCTATTATTCTACCTAAAAGTCATTCCCTGTCACTCTCTCACTAATGTAATACAAAAAGGAGCATCAGCAGTGAGCACTCCAAAATAGTTAACAACTTAATTCCTCTGGGTTGAGCTTTTCTTATGTTAAGAATTATGAGAAAGCACATGTCAACTGTAGTGAGCAGCTGAAGACAGTGCATAGGCACTAGATTAGCAAGTACAGGATGGACGAGTACTAAGGCACTTTCATTCCTTTAGAGTTTAGCCTCACAATAGAGTTCTACTATAACAGTGGCCTTCCACTGAAATACTCAGGAGGCAGAGGCACAAAATGGACATGTCAGAACAGAAACAGTTTCAGAACTAATGTTCCTATTAATGTGATTTCCAAATCACCAAAATATTATAGCTATGAGAGGGCAAAAGGGAACATCCATAATCAAAAAAATAAAACTGGGGACAAAACATAGAAGGGTGGAGAATGTATAATATAATTATTGATGATGGTGTTGCCATTGTGAAATAAAGTGTAAAATTAGTTCTATATACAATAATGCATGTTTATGTTTCCCTCAAAATGGTGTTAATAAGCTTCAACATTTCAATAATTAAATACTTTTGTGAAATGATTTTTTTTCCTCCAAAATGCTGGATAGTTGAGCCTGACTACTTCACTAATTTCCGAGGAAAATATAGCTCAGTATACAACCTTTCAAAAATATAATCACTGAGCTAAATGCTACTGAGTGACATCAATTAGCCAAGAATTACTAAATCGGTTGGACCATGTCCTATCATTTGTACTGTTGTCCTATTCAATTGTCAAATCTATTAAAAATATCTTTAAAAAAAGAAAAAAGACTTCCTACCTCTATTTCAGAAGCCGACATGTACACTGCCAAAGTAACCAAAGATAATACCAATATAATGTATGGGAAGGCATAATCTGAAAAACAAACATTGGTATTATGTTGAAAATTAACCAAATTTTCTGAATAAACCGTCAAAAAAAAATCAAACATAATTCTCCTCATAACTGAAAACTTTCTCAACCAGTTCTGTGAGAGACTTTTAGGCCTTAATGCCCCAAGGCAGGGGTCAGGAAACATTTTCTGTAAAGGGCCAGAGAGTGAATCTCTTTGGCTTTGCAGGACATACAGTCTCTGACTCCATCACCCAACTCCGCAGTTGGAGTGGGCAGCATATACAGCGTGGAAACGCTGGACAAAGGGATGAGCCACGCCCTGGGGATGGAGATGGACAGTGCAGGATTTCATCACACTACTCAGAAAGGCATGCAATTTAAAACTTATGAATTCTTTACTTCTGGAATTTTCCATTTCATATTTTTAGACCATTGTTGACTGCAGGTAGCTGAAACCATGGAAAGCGAAACTACAGATAAAGGGGGACTAATGTACTTCAAATACAGAACAGTAATAAAAGTTTAAGCAAAATTTTTTTCTTAGAAAATATCACCTTTCTCTTAAATATTTTAAATTTATAGCAAACGAAAACAAATTGAGAAAAAATATATTATTTCTTGTACAATTATTTTAAAACAATTCACTTCAGTTTATTAAACCATTAATCATTCTACGTTGCAGTGAAATCCCTTCGGAACAATTTCTTATGTTAATTCAGGATGCAGAAGTCAGAAACTCTGAATTATCTATAAAGTCCTGGTTCCAACTTACTAAATAACCGAACGCCTTGTTCGACATTTAGAACTTTGATTTCATAAATAGTGATTAAGTCCTCAACCAGCCATTCAAAAAAAAAACATCACATTTAATTTATGAATAACTAAAAAAACGTTGCTAATGATACAAATTTAAGGCCTGGTAGTAAACAGCCTAAGGTGAAAAGGAGTAAGAGGAAGTTTCTAACAAGGCCCAATCGTGGGGAGAAGGTGATCCTGGCTCACGGCAGGATTTAGAGTGGTCTTATTCTAGGGTCTAAAACAATTTGGGACCTGGAAATCTGCATTTTAGTCCCCTGGTGGTTCAGATGCAGATCACATTGAAAAACTAGCTTCAATAATACTTCCAAGCAGGTCAGTCTGTCACTGACATCTTCATAATAATTCCCAGGGTCTCTCTCCTTACACCCCAGTATCTTAAACCACCAGAGAAGTCTCTTGCTGCTCTACTTTGCTCAGGCTTTTATATTCCCCTGTTAGGGACTGAATGTTTGTATCCCCCCAAATTCTCTGCTGAAATCCTAATCCCCAATGTGATGGTATTTGGGGCCTTTGAGGTCATGAGGGTGGAGCCCTCCTGAATGCAATTAGTGTCCTTATAAAAGGGACTCCAGAGAGCTCCCTTCTGCCATGTGAGGACACAATGAGCTCTCACCAGGCACCGAATCTGCTGGTGCCTTGCTCTTCAACTTCCCATTCTCCAGAATGGTGAGAAAAAAAATTGTTTGAACACCCCTACAAACCAAAAACTACCTACTTTTTTTTTCAACATTGTAAAATTATGAGTTGGTATGATGCCCTGTGTGACTAATCTCAGCAGACTGCATAGGTTTACACTTAGTGTGGATGAATAATAACTCCTCGATCCTCCCTGTGTGAATGTGTTTTGAGTGGAGGCTTGTTAACAAAATGATCTAAAGACATTCAGTGTGGGAAAAGGCATTTTTCAAGATGGCTGCTACGATGAAGGAAGCAACAGTGCCTGCCATCTCCTTGGATTAACTTTCCAGACCCCTCTCTCCTCTTCAACAGCTTTTTCTCTTTCCTCCATTTTGTAACCAAGAGGTTCCATACAACAGCACCACCTGAGGTCTAGGACACAGGGATCTGACGGCTGACAATTCTTAAACCTTTCCAGCCTAGACAGCTCTCCCAAGCTCCAGACTCGTATAAATACCTGAGCTCTTTTGAATATTCCACGAAAGCTAAAACTGAATTCACTTCTCCTCACCAACCTATTTTCTTCTTCTAATACTCACTTTACCCATTCACTAGTTAGAAAGCTATTTTATATTCTCCTCCCATCCCCTCAACCCCTGTAATAATCAGTCACCCAGTTTAATTAACTCCGTCTTCAAAGATGCTCTTCATTCCTAGCGTTTCTCTGCTTTAGGTCGGACAGTCAGACTCGGCTCACTGCAATCATCTCCTATCAGGTCCCCAGGTCCTTTCCCCCTGCCAATCCATCTTCCACACTGCCACCAAGTTACCTTTCTAAAATGCAAACCTAGTCATGTCTCTCTTCTGCCTAAAATCCTTTCAAGAGTAGGTTTCTATTCCCTAAAGCAAAAATAGCACCTCAAATGCCTGCAGAGGCCAGCCAGGCAGGTACATTACTGAAGTCGGCCAAATCTAAGAAAATAGGGAACGGCAGGAGCTACAAGGGACTACAGATTTTCAAACACCATCTGGTCAACTGAAACAGTACATCTGTACACTAGAATATGAGGGGAAACAGACCCCTGACTAGTCTCTATTTCCTCGTCCCTTGGTCTTACCCTCAAAGCACCACCTTCACTTGATCCAAATTCACTACCAAGCTACATGACTTGTATAATGATGCCCAGTCCTGCCTAGTTCCTTTAGGCCAGAAGGCTTGCCTTTGGTACCCTGGTGGGCTCCATAAAGAAGATGGTATCTAACATCATTACAGTGGTCAATGTCACATTTTCAAATCAGCTATGTCCTCTCAGCTATCTGTAGCTTTCCTAATAGCATGTGAGCCCTTTAATGCCAACTTTTTCTTATTCTTCTTTTGAGTCATGGTTCAATCTAAATGGCTGCTAAATAAATGAATGAATGACTATATTAAAATAAAGAATATGTTGAAGATTCTTTTACTGTATCTAAAAGGTTTTCATAAAGGAACTTAGAAATCTAAGACCTAACTTCATGGTAAATAGTATACATTATCAATAGTAATTTCCACATATTACATGCAAAAACCAGTTTTTGTTTCTAATTTATACTCAGGTCTTAAAAATCTTCCTATTTAGGTTATAAGTTTCAAATACAAAGTATGTATTCTCTAAATAGAGATCAGTTTTGATTAGCTGCTACTGATTTCTTGAGAATTTTTATTCCATTCCAAAAAACCCATGATTTTTTTAATAAGGCTTATTATGATTTATATATATATATATATGTATTTATATATGCAGTATTGCTAAATATATATATATTTTTTTCAAAGATTAAAAAAACTATTTTAAAAAAGCTCCAAAATTATACTGAGAATATACTGTTTATCACATATAATTATAAATATATTAGATTGACTTTACCCATCAAACTTACATAAAAGGCCTCCACCAACAGCCTGAAGCACGGTTAAAATCGGGAAGAAGTAAAGTGCAGCATAAATACTTTTAAATCGATCGGACTTCCCTAACCCACAGGCAATCTTCTTTACCAGAAGAGGTCGGAGCAGCATCATTAATACCAAGCAGAATGCATAATAGATAAATACAATGGTGTAGCTGTAAGATAAAATAAGGAATTACATTATCAAAAATATTTTTTTAAATATTTTATCATTGATCATTAATTTAAATCAAAGAGCCTATAAAAGGTTTAAAAAGTATATTAAATCTACCTATTGAATATTCATATTGGTGAAAGGTTGGCCAAAAAGACTCCTATACACTGCTGCAGTGCATGCTGGTTCCTCTCCGGGAGGCAGTTTGGAAATGTGTATTCACAATCATAAAAATGTTTATATCCTTCGATCCAGCAATGTTACTTGTGGAAATTTATCAAAGGAAATAATTGGGATACACAAAAAACTTTACAAACAAGGTTTTTATTGGATCACATAATACAGAAAACTTGGGAAGAAAATAAATATTCAACAACAGAAAACTGGTTACATTTTATAGTACATTCATGCTGGAATACTACGCAGCCATTATTTCATTAATTGAAGCTGAGGGTATAGCTCTATGAAATCAACTGAGGACATATCAGCCTTTTATATATAAATTGTAGTCATATATATGTACATAGAGAGAGATACAGAGAGAGACTATATATACATGAAATAAATCATTTGTAGGCCTTAAAGGTAGGCAGGTGGAAAAGATTTTCATATCTTTATATCTAGATCTTATCTTTTTTGTAATTTTTATCAGAGTTTATTTGAGCCAAACTGATGACATATGCCGGGGATCAAGATATGAAATGCTCCCTTGGATCTTATTTTTTGAAAATTACCTTTTTACATATGTGCATGTGTGTTTTTGATGCTTAGTACTATTAATAACTCGCTCAAAAAGGACAATTTCACCGAGCATATTATGTAATGAAAACTTGCTATAACTATGAGAACATAAATACCAGACTCCTCTATTATATTGAGTCGTCAGAAAAGTCATGACGCATTTTTGCAATGAAAAACAGAAAAATAAATCATGATTTTTCTAATGACCCAATACCTTTACCAAGAACAACACATCAAATGAACACCCACAATTTACAGAAATGCAAAAAAATGAAGTAATCTGGGGATAATATTATAAAGAATCTTATGAATTTGATATTTTTAAAACAAATAAAAATTTGGAAATTACAAACATTTATTTGAGGAAAAGAAACCAAAAAACAAATAAGAAAGAACATTAACCCAAGCACTTGAATAATTCCAGCTACTGTTTGGTGCTTCCTAGATGTAAAGCACTGCACCGTATCTGATATGTGCATATTTATTTATCACACTGGGGTCCAATCATTTTCACTGCTGTATAATATTCTACCATGTGACCATTCCATTGTTTATCCATTCTGCTTTGTTAGTTAAATACGTTGCAAATGTCTTCGTCTCAGTTTGTGGGCTGAATTATCACTTTCTTTATGATGTCTTTTTATAAATAGATGTTCTAAATTTTAATATAGTTGGCTTTATCAATTTCTTTTTTTTTAATTTCTGGCAGTAGTGGCATGATTACCTTGTAAGGGATCATCATTCACATTTTACCAATAGGAAAACTGAGTTACAAGAAGCTCTTAACATGCTCCAGTTAACACAACAACTAACAGACCTAGGATTCAAATTCAAGCCTGTTTTTAGCTCCAAAGTCCATCCTCTTTTCCTGTATGTCAGACATTGCTTCCCTGTTGCTTATCAAAAAGGTTTTCTTTATAACTCCCTTTTTAAGAAACATATATGGCTTATTTTATAAGTGTTTATACACATTTCAACACCAACACAAAAACACTTTCACTTCTTATACCAAGATATATTTCTATTTCCTCCTACCAGGCCAGGTATCCCTTAAGAAAAAATCATTTCTGTGTGTCTCTCCCCGTGCCTAGAAGACATTTTACAATGCTCAATCTGTTGACATTAAGTGAAGTCTATAATTATCATTTTTCAACAAATGATCTTAAGTCTAAATTAATACTTACAGTGGGTAGACAGCTTCATGAGTACAGTGCACTGTGGTAACGTAATCTGGACTTGGGTTGTAAAGCATTGTGTACCAATCAGAAAGCATCAATACTCGACATGAACGGATATAAAGAACACCGACTGGATCACTCACAAGTAAGGTGATAATAGCTGCCATACTGCATTCGAATAATGCAGTGATGTGCTGGAAAAGTGCACTGGAACTAGTAAAACAAAAGAAGCACATAACCAGAAAATTTTTAGTGCTAAATGGTTTTTAATAACATTTGGGTATGTTCAGGATATGGATTCTAAGCAGAAATTTTAACTGATAAATCTTGAAACTAAAAATCTTCTAAGTAGGTAGTACAGATACATATTATAGCTTCTCATTCTATGCTCTGCTTCTCTTAAGATATTTTCTATCTCTTTTTCTCTGTGTTGCATTTTGTTATTTCTTTGTATATATTTTTTCTAATTCACTAATTCTGTCTTTAACTGTTTAATCTGCTCACTGAACTACCATTTTTTTATTTTGACAAGTATAAATTTTCATGTCTAGAAGTTCCAACCAAATCTGTTCATTCCTAATACTCTCTTATTGACTGGAGATCCTTGCGACTGCATCCTTTATTTCTTTAAGTATTATAAATGTAAGAGTTACATATTCTGTAGCTAAAAGTCCACTATTTGTAGTCCTTTAGGATCATAAATATAGTTTATGACTATCAACTCTCAGTCATAGTGCTTATTTACTAATCATAGATTATGATCTTAATAAACAAGAGTCTTATGGGCCTAAACTGAGAATGGGGAAGCTTTGCAGCAAACAGGATGTACTGCTTTTGCCAGCAGCCATACCCACCACTACCTTGGGCTTCAGCCCATTATGAACCTAGGCTTAGCAATGGCTGCCCATGATTCAGTATCCAAATAGTACTGTTGCTATGGGCAACTAACCTCAGGCAACCCTCCCATCCCTACTCAGGCCCCACCCAGCTCAGGGGGTGTTTGTTTTCTGAAAGAGAAGAGTCTTGGAGATGTCCCTTAACTCCAATGAGACCAGCCATGTCTTTAATAGTATGTCTTTCACAGCCTTTAGTTATTTCATGCAGGAAGATCACTTGGAACTCCTAATTAGCCCATATTGTTGGAGCAGCACCATGTTACACAGATAAAAACACTGAATACAAAAATAAACATTTACACTTTCATATTATATAATCCAATCTTTTGCTTCCTTATAGAATTCATATTTTTAGAGGCAAAATTCCAACCTTATCATTTCTTGCCATTGTTTTAACCTTCTTACTGATCTCTTATCATGCTCCCTTCCAATCTATCTGCAGTCAACAATGTGATCTTTACAAAATGAAATGTGATGCTAAATCTCCCCTTATTACTCCACTTCAGTAAAAAGTGAGTCCCAGCTGCCTTTCAGGAAAAACAGTCCTCACCAGCGTTATCTTCCACATCTACTGGCCATCTTAAATTACTTTCTTTCCTAACGCCTCACACATGTGAGCACGTCTCACACTCCACCTCAAAACACATTCTCTCATCTGGCAAACTGTGTATCCTTCAACATCAGCTCTGGGGTTATCCCCGGGTGTTAGGGACATTTCCTGACGCCCCAGCCACAAATGTCTTTATATCCTGGACTCTTTAGTCCTTGCTTCTCACAGCACCTTCAGCTCTCATTTCATGATTTTACTGAGCTCTTTTTCACTCTACTTTTGCACATCTTTCCCCTTATATCTGACAGACTTTCTTCAATTCTTCTATCAAAACCTATTCAGTTTTCAAAGTCCAGCTTAAAGTCAATTTTGTCTTCTGTGACACTGCCCTGTTTGAGAAGGCAAAATTACGTAACTTCTACCTTCTTCATGCAGCCTTAAAACTCTGTACATACCCCTACTATAGAACCTCACGTATATCGTGAAGGTTTGTCTATCTCATCCATTGGACTGTGAGCATCTACATTTTTGTCATCTCTGAATCCCGCAACCTAGGATAGCACCTGACATATTGCAAAAACATCCCTAAAGATTGTTGAATGAGTCTATTTGAAAAGTTATAAATTATGTAAACACAAATTATGTAAGAAGCACAGTTTCTGACTGCATTGTATAAAAAATATGCAATTTCTGCCTATCTCTGCCCTGGCCTTAAAGAAAAACAAATTTAATACTAAACTCTGGGGAAAGCAAGAGTGCCAGGAAGGAAAGTTTTGATTATTATCTAGCCCAGGCGTTCTCAATAGGTGATACCACTCTCAAGGGGGCAAAAATTGGTCCTTGGGGATAAAATACTCTTATGCTTTTTATACATAAAGTACATATATACATACTCTACATAAACCAATAAACAGTATGTCTGTGATATTAAAATTTCATGGGGTAGGCGGAACTAGAAGAAAAGGGTGTATCTAAAAGGCTCTTTAAGGGGGTGACAGTGAAAAAAAGGTTGAGAAGCACTGGTCTAGCCTCAGACAGCTAGGCTCCTGCTTCCATGATTGTTAGAGCAACATCTCAGGAAAATGCAAGGGATGTCCCTTGTCTGGCTTGCTAGGCAAAGCGTTGTTATGCACACTCCTTTTTAAACCCACCTCCTTTCCTGCCTAAGCACTGATCACTCCTTTGTTCTACTCTCAAACCAAAGCTCTACCCTCGGCTCTAAGATTCTCCCTCAAAACATAGCTGATGCTTTAGTTCTAATGCATTTGGTGAAGTATGTCCTTTACTTCCACCTCACCTCTACCGTGAGCTGAGAAGTTCCAACCATTAACTGAGCATGCATTCTATTTTAGCTGTGTTTCGTATCTCCTTTCTCGCCCTCACCTCTCATCATTCTGTAACAGAGAGATACTTTTTAAAAAATCTATTTATAGTCTTCTGAAAAATATGGAATGCTTTCCCAACGTAAACAATCACTGTGGATTTATTAAGTAGGGTCCAGAAAAGTGCTGGTTCTCTTTCCATCTGGCCCTTCTTTCCATTTCCAGTCTCCCTGCTGGAGTCTGGACATCATTGTTTCTTGGACAACGGCCTCCTAATAGGTCTCATCTCTAATCTACCCTCCACAGTTATCTTCCTAAAACATACATCCAGTGATGCTACTTCTTTCTCTAAACCAAAACTTTCACCAGTAAATCATTCTCTCGGCAAATACTAAGTGAGCCTCTCTCATGCGCCAGCTGCCACGCTGGTTGGTCTCTGGAGATTACCTGGAGAATAACGGAGATGGCCAGTGCCCTCCTGGAGCTTAGAGTCAGAGGTGGGCCAGACGTTAAACAAGGAGACAAACATAACTAACTATAAATTGTGTTGAGAGCTAAATACAAAACAGAAACAACAAAATGAAGAGTCCCATTAAAAAAGAAAAATAAGGGGGACAGACCTACTGTGTAGATTGGGTCAGGGAAGGCCCCCACAAGCAAGTGAAATGGAAACTGGAATCTGAAGGGGAAAAAGGCAGCTGAGTAAAAAGTTGCAGTTAGAGGGAGGAGAGAGTATTTCAGGCACAGAAAAGAGTTTGCGGAAAGGACCTAAAGCAGGAAAGATGCTGAGAAATTAGAGGAACTAATAGCCAGTATGGCTGAAATGTATACTAAAGTGGAATTCAGTTCCTCATTCCCCGTAGAATAAAGCTCACACCCTTAACAACAACCTTTGCATTCTGGCCTTAGCCTCCCTTTCCCACCTCCTTTTTATCATCTTTCTGTCATTTGCAGTCCACACTTTGACCACCCCAGACTTCCATTCCCACCACAATAAGTCACACATTTCATACCTCCATACCATTGTTTATGCTGTTTTCTCTGCCTAATTTATCTCTTCCATTCTTGTGATTCCAGAGTATTTTGTTTATAACGCTTTCATACACTTCATGTTTATACACTTTTAAGACTGATTTATGTTACAATTAGTTGTATATATAATATTTGTCTTCTTTACAAGATCAAGACTATAAACCATGTTGGTTATTTTTCTATCTCCTCTCTTGGTCTTCTAAACATAAAACAGTGCTCAATAAATGTTCGTTGATGTAATGTGTTAGTATAAGTTTTCATAATTAAGTTGCAGCTATATCATTTTAACTATATTATACTAGATTAGTAGTATTAAATGAAACTACAAAGTATTTGTTCTAGAATAAATGGTTTATAATTATAAGCAATTCTTTGTAGAAACCAATAAAGATTATAATTGAGAAATTAAAAAAATATTCTTTCAGTATTATTTAGAGTAAAATAGATATACTTCCCTTAATAATTACTGAGGCATGCCCTATCTTTAAGTTTTCTTGCCACAGTCAAAAGTAATCAGAATATTGGGCCAGCCGAGTGGCGCGTTGGTTAAGAACTGGCTTGGGGGCCAGCTGAGTGGCGCGTTGGTTAAGAGCTGGCTTGGGATGCCAGAGGGCCCCGGTTCGGATCCCACATATGAGGGCCAGTGACACTGCCCTCTACAGCT
>NW_017731355.1:2767063-2791209 GCF_001890085.2 Hipposideros armiger
TGCCTGGTCCCCTTCCCCCAATTCCCCAGCGCTGTTCCCATCTCCCAATTCCCCAATAAAAATCTTAAAAAAAAAAAAAAAAGTAATCAGAATAGAAAGCAAAAACAGGTTTACCATTTTTAAAACAGAAGCACAATTACTTGATAAAGTCTTCTAAATGATAATTATTCCAACATCAGTCCATCCAGATACATTCACAGAAAGTACTAACCTCTTTTTCCCCGAGTACCATTCAATGAAGAACCAATGTAAGACAAGAGGAAGCATAGCCATAAATCCAAGATAGAGCCAATCATAAAGTTCTGGAGACTCTGTACAAGGCTGACAATATTTCTGTGCATTTGTTCTCTGTCCTCTTGGACACACCTACAATATGTAAAAACAATATTCTATTTACAGATATTATTTTGGAACATTAACACCCCCCAAAACATCATTCTATAAGATATCCCATTTCTGGTTAAACATGTTTACATGTGCATTCTTTAGAAATAAAGAAGAGAAAGCATAAGTAAAATAAAAAAGAAATCTACATTGTATTTGCCTATATCTGTCTAATGCTCTTAAAGGATTCTTTTTACTAAGTTACTAAAATAGTTCACTAATATTAAATTAAAAACCTCGTTATTAACATCATATAAAAATAATTGCAAAGAAGTGCTGTGGAGTTGTAATGTTAACTTACTTGGATGTCCAAGTCACTGTCCTATATAATTAATAAAAAGTAATTTTTATAATACTTATTATAAAATTATAAAATGTTTTTAAAATACTTAATAACCGAGACAGTCAAGAGATATATTACAATCAATGCCACACAAAGAGTTTATTAATGCCTCCACATTCTTTTATAAATTAATGAGTACATTGAAAGAAAAAGATATTCTACATGTGAAAATACTTCAAAACCAAAAAGACTTTACAAATGAAATAACATGCAACATTAAGACTTACCCCACATTCTCCATATATTTCAGTTGAGCCATTTTTAAATAATAGGGTCTTCCCACAGTAAAGTCCAAGGCATGCTGGTTGAATATCGACAGCTTTTTAAAAACAAATGCCAGTACAGTAACATCTTTTGTGATTATAAAAAATAATGCAATAATAGTTGAAGCACTTGGCAGAAATATCTCAACACAGTTTCAAGTAAAAAATATGTGCTATAATGACAAAAGTCTTGATGCATTTTAAAACTTAGATTTCTCCTTTTACATTATGACACTGCAGAAAGTTATAGTGGAATCTTGTTAATACTGTTTCTTATGACTAAGGTCCTCCCAGAACTCAAAGCCTCACCTGGCATGCCTCCAATGGCTCCAGCCAAACACTTCCCTGGATGAGATGGTCTAGACTTCCGAATTTCCATTGTATTTTAATAAGGGGATTCATAGAGAATCACTACTTTCTATTTTGCTCAGTCAGGATATTAAGTGTGCACACGCACACACATACCCCACCCCCACAACAATCTATTTTTACTTTTTTTCATAATAGAACACATTTTAATACCAGAAAGCAGAAAGGACATAATTTTAGAATAAAGGGCAAGCCTCTAAAGTAAATAAATTCACCTTTATAAAAAGCTTATTACATTGTCCTAACTTCTGTCATTTTTGTCGAAGACAGGTGAAAATTTCATCAAGGCTGTCACTGGGCCACTGACCCATATCTGGGAACCACTGCCTTGGAATCAACCCCCTGACCTCAAGGCTTGAGGAAAATAAAAAGCAACTCTTCTTTACAAAAAAGCTCTGGGCCTGCAGATTGTCTTTGACCTCATCAACAGGTAGAAGTTATTGAAGGAGGATTTTTTTCCATCAGTGACATGTTTCCCTTCACTCAATGATTCATTCATTCAGTAAACATGCTTTAAGTGTCCGATTCCACTGGTTAGGACCACAGAGGAACATGACGGAGTCCCTGCCCTGAAGGCACCTACAACCTAGTATGAAATAAATCCCAAACAACTGTGGTCAAATGTGAATTAATTTGAAAATTATACATTTTATGATTATTCTTGAACCATCATTTCACAAATTCTTCATGAATTTACAATCTAGAGACTACCTGGTCCACAATGCCCTTTCTCCTTTCAAATTCAAGTGGACTTTTGATTTCTTTATCCTTGTGCTGCTGAGAAAAAACAGAAATAGCACTGACTAAAATGCCTCATTTAATATTTTCGCGTTTAGCAAATTTCTGATTTACCTTACTTGGCACTTATTTTTAAACCAATTGTAATTACAATGTTCTAATCTAAACTAATAGATGGAAATGAATTGTTTCAGATTTTTTTGAGAAGGCCGAAGTTAAAGAATTGTTAGCTTCTTCTACATGGGTTTTGCATCTAATAGATGCTAACTTAATACACTTGTGTAAATAATGTAGTTTCTCAAACCCAAAGCCTGAAAACCAGTATAAATGGAAAACTTGTGTGATAAACTGAAAACAACAGCTTATCATCGACCAAAGGAAACCCCGACTCCGTGTCCGTTCACTTTGCCCTTTCATTGCCTGTAGTAAGCAATGTAGAGCTAAAACTTTGACTTTTTTTGGTGCAATCATCTTGCCCCTTTGTGAAGGGCCCTATACATTTATGTTTGATGCTGAGGGAGACAATAGTTATGCGGCAGTTAGCTTCTGCTTCCTTTCCTGTTTTTCTGCACTTTACATTTTGAAGTCAATCCTCATGAATGTTAAACAAAGGTACTGAAACAGAAACTGATGTGACGTTTGGAACATAACAACAAAGGCCTGGCCTTTCTCCCAGCATGCAGCCGGCCTCCCCTCTGCAGCCTGTCAGGAGCTGAGACCACCCGGATCCCGGGAAGAGTCTCGGGCCCGGCCGGAGGGTGGGTGGGGGCAAGGGGCGAGGATGAGCCGCTACTCGGAGGCCGCCCGCCGGGGCCGAGCCCAGAGCTGGCAGCGTAGGGAAGCAGGGACTAAGTCAAACGCTTCCCCGGACCCCGCTGACCACTCACCCATTGGCCGCTTGTAAGTTTCCCTGGAGAAGCTCCAGGATCAGCCGACCCGGCCGCAGCGCCCGGACATCCGGGCCACAAGCTGCCTCAGCGGCTCCGCCTCCTGGTAACCCGGGTGGCCACTCCGAAGCCCCGCCCCTGCCTCGCGCTTCCTCGTCTGGGCTCCGAGGCCCCGCCCCCTGAGGCGGCCGAACCTCCTGCCCTTCTGGCACCAAGTGCGGGCTCCGGATTTAAAGCGCGCACTGCGGGGCGGTGGTCGAGTTCCTGGACGGGGACAATGGAGAGCACGCTGGCGCAGGTGCCCCAGCTGCCACCGCACGACCCGGGGACGCCGGCGCTGTCAGTGGTGGACATGCACACGGGAGGCGAGCCTCTGCGCATCGTGCTGGCGGGGTGTCCGGAGGTATCCGGCCCCACGCTGCTGGCCAAGCGGCGCTACATGCGCCAGCACCTTGACCACGTGCGGCGACGGCTTATGTTCGAGCCCCGGGGCCACCGGGACATGTACGGGGCCGTGCTGGTGCCTAGCGAGCTGCCAGACGCGCACTTGGGCGTCCTGTTCCTGCACAACGAGGGCTACAGTTCCATGTGCGGCCACGCCGTGCTGGCGCTGGGCCGCTTCGCGCTCGACTTCGGACTGGTGCCGGCGCCCTCGGCTGGCGCCCGCGAGGTCCGCGTCAACATCCACTGCCCGTGCGGGCTGGTGGCCGCCTTCGTGGAGTGCGAGGGCGGCCGCAGCCGCGGCCCGGTGCGCTTCCACAGCGTCCCGGCCTTCGCGCTGGCCACAGGTAACCGGCTGGACCCTCCCAGCCCGGGGCGGGGCGGCAGCCCTAAACTAACTATACTGACTTTCTGGCTGAATCCACGCCACGCAACTAACCCAAACCACATCCTTTGCAATCAATAAAAAGGTAATTCTAAATCACTGCGGGGGGGGGGTCAGCATCGTAGCCCTGCGGATTACTGGGGTGCATGCAAATCGATTATCCCACAGATCTATCCTCCTGTAGTCTTGAGAGCTTTGAGAAGTACAGAATTCCGCATTTCTCTCATTCAGCGCCTCATTCCCCACTCGTCAGTCATTTCTAGAGATTTTATGGTTGGATAAAACAAGGTCCGCAAGGGTCAAGGGAAGAGCAAAGAACAGCCAGTCTACTGGCTCAGAATACCCTCGCTAGACACATGATTATCCCCTGACAAGTTACTAAACACAAGTTACTAAAATTCGTCTGTAAAAAGTGCTTCTCCATTTCTTGGGGGAATAATTAAATGAGAATGAACAAAGCAATTTATAAATCGTGATGATATAATGTTGCTGCTCTTATTAAAAAACAGAGATATTATCTGAGTTCAAGTCCTGACAACCCCATAAAACTGTGCAACCTTAGTCAAATTACTTAATCTCTCTGTGCCTATGCTTTATTTATAATCTTATTGAGGTTATTTTTGTGTGTGTAAGGATTAAGTGAGAGTATGTAAGGCACTACTGAGAATATATACAGAGGGTGCCAAAAATATATATACACATTTTTAGAAAGGAAAAAAACTATTAAAATTGTAATACTCAATATATACTGATAACAAAAAATGAATACAAGTCATGTGTATACATGTTTTTGGCACCCCCGGTGTGTGTGTGTGTGTGTGTGTGTGTGTGTGTATTCCTACAGACAGGCTACAGAATATGTAGGATTGCTAGTTAGAGTTCTCTAGGTGTGCAAAGCATTCCAAAGGTTTTGGCAGGTTCCCTAGTACAGAGCCTGTATGTCATGTAAAACAGCTGCCTGTAACTACTCCTATCATCCTTATATAAAGGGAGGTCCCTCCAAAGAGTTGAATTCTATTAGTGAGGAGGCTTTAGTAGTCATGACTGGAAGTGAGCTGGGAGCTAATTTATCTAGCCAAGAATAGGGTTATCACCTCTTTTCTCTGTCTTCAAGCCATGCAAATAATTCTTGCAGTTCAATCTTGATCCTTCTCAAGGATTTGGATTCTGGATTAGCCTGATTATGAATGATGCTGTAATAGCCTAGATGTTTGTCAGTCTTAGAGCAACCTCAGGCAGCTGAAATACTCAAGTTTATGAAGAATGCCACTTGGGAAATTGATACCACTTTCTCCTTTAGAAGAGAACAGTGTCACATCCACAAAGGAGGGCACCTGAGGAAGACAGGAGTTAATGTTTCGGATTGCATCTCAAAAACCTCAACAATTTAACTAGTTTGGCTACCCAGGCCACCCCAGCAGCAGATGGAAAGCACTCTATATTTTGTGGGAAATGACAGTTGACAGTGGGGTCACCAACTACCTCAGTTCGGACTGGTTAGAGCAGCCATCCCTGCAAGCACAGTAGTTCCTGAGAGCATCACTGTGTGACTGTGCAATAGCCAGTGGGCATTAACGGTAACTTTGAGTCATTAAGAAAATGAAATCCTAAATACTTACAAAAATGCAAAAAAGAACAGTTGACAAGCAGTGTTCAATCAAGATCACTGCTCTGCCCCTCCCCATCTTGGTGACCTTGTGATTCTATTTCTAAATGTCATGTCTGTAAAAAGATGACAACAGTGCACACCTCAGAGGATTGCTGAGTCCATCTCCACTCCCCCTGCTAAAATGAAAACTCCGGAGTTTTGTTCACTGGATTCAAATGCTAGAACAGCCAATATTTGTCGAATGAGTAACTAAAATGAAATTTTAAGAAGAATATGCTGATTGACAAATGTAAATATTTGGTACTCTTGAGTCCTATTCCCATTGAAAATTAAACTTTTGGCTTTAATATTAACATTGCATTCCTAATCTGTGCCAAGCACTCTCCACACATTATCACATGGAATTCTCAAAAGAACCCTTTTGGGAGGGAATAGCAATTCTACTTTACAAATGAGGACACCAAAGCCACACTTAGCTTAGCTTTCCAGCAGTCCCTCATTTCCGTCTAATTCCTCATTCTTTCATCAAACATGCTTTCCATGTTCCACCGGCATCCACATAAAGACCTTTTTCATTCAGTTTTGCTCTTAAAGTTCCACAGACATGTTTTACTATTTTGATGATAAATTTGCTGTGTTTTGACACATCTCATATAAAAAGAGCTCTGTGGGCTAGCCTGTAACTGGTACCTTTGTATGACTGTGCAAACTCAGAAATACAAGAAATAGTTTATTTTTCAGAATTTAGTTTCTGAAGTTGAAACCCCACCCTGTCCTATTGGTTAACAGCCTCATCAGCCCATGTGCTGCCCCTTTCCCCGACATATGTGCAAAGTTTTCTGAAAAAATCCAAGGCCTTGGAGAAGTGGGCATTCGGTCCTCAGCTTGCATAGGTAACTGGTGAAGCATTGTCTGCCCTGTTCGTGTGGCCCATGCCCCTGCCTCCTCTCCTTGTGACTGCCTCTGTCACACCCCAACGCCTCTCCATGGTGCTGTGGGGAAGTCCACACGGGTCCTCTGTACTCAGGACCTTCAGCCTCTGCTCAGTCCAGAGGAAATTCCACTATTGACCAGGAGGCAGATTTCTCTCTCTCTCTCTTTTTTTAAAGATTTTTATTGGGGAATTGGGGGATGGGAACAGAGCTGGAGAATTTGGGGAAGGGGAAAAGACAAGTTCCTGTCCTTTTTGTTCTTCGGTCTAGTTGTGGAGGATGTTGTTTCACTGGCCCAAGT
The DNA here is from genome assembly GCF_001890085.2 of Hipposideros armiger. Lineage (NCBI taxonomy): Eukaryota > Metazoa > Chordata > Mammalia > Chiroptera > Hipposideridae > Hipposideros > Hipposideros armiger. Next base: position 2,773,716 of record NW_017731355.1, read on the forward strand.
TGGCACCATCATCGCACTCTTCCCAGGCAAGGCAGATCACTCACCGGCCTCTGGACGGCCGCTCACGCTGGCTGCTGGCCGCTCACGCTGGCTGCTGGCTGCTGGCTACACATGGTAGCCCATGACAACCCACTGCTGCAGCCTGCGGTGCCTGCGACTCACAGCAGCCCAGCTCCAGGTCGAGCTGTTGTTCAGCATCTTAGCTGTAGAGGGCAGTGTCACTGGCCCTCATATGTGGGATCCGAACTGGGGCCCTCTGGCGTCCCAAGCCAGCTCTTAACCAGTGCGCCACTCGGCCGGCCCCAGATTTCTCTCTTCAGGACACTCCTTTGCCAACAAATGTGTTTCCCCTGAGATCTTCGGTTTCCATAGCCTGCTTTCTCCGCTGCCATATCCCTCTCCCAGAGGATGTGATCACCAAGCTCACTTGAATTGGGGAGGAGGAAGAGAGGAAAATGGGAGACGGGGGAAATAGGTTTAATGCCCCAAAATATCATCCAGCTCTATTCCTTTGGAAATACAAGTTTAGGATTTCAAACAACTGACCTAGTGAGACTTTGGGTTTGTTGGGCCTTAAAATACTCAAATGCAAAATGATATTGTAAAAGTCAGTGATTCTACAATGGCTTTATTCTGAGTATTTCCCTGCAGGATACTTTCATGAGATGAAAATGCATAAATGAATAAGTGTTTGGATATAACATACAGGAAAGATTTTTTTTCATTTTATTTTGACATTACAACTGAAGAAAACCAATTTGTGACTGGGATCCCCAATCCTCCCTATTTTAACCACTCCTAGTAGTATGAGAGGAGACCTACGTTTTCCTTCATAGTTTTCACACCTTGAAGTCCCAGGTTTTTTCCCTCTCTCTGCCTCTACAATGTTTCCTAGAAAAGATCCTCAGAATAGTTAACAAATATGTACATATGATTGAGGGAAAATATGGCATTCAAATGTTGAATCGTCAAATTAAAAATAGAAAGATGCACGTAACTATTATTACTTACCTGATGCTTACTCATTTTGAAGATGGATTTTTGTTTCATTCTCTTTATGATAGGAAGAAGCACCCCTCCAAATTATACATATTAAAAATTCTATGAATTTTATCACTGAAATACTAAAACAAACTTATTTTCAAATGCATCTCTTTTAGATCTCTCAGTGGAAGTTCCCGGTCATGGAAAGGTGGTGGTGGACATTGCATATGGGGGCGCATTTTATGCATTTGTTAGCGCTGAAAAGTTAGGACTCGATGTTTGTTCTGCAAAGACACGGGACCTTGTGGATGCAGCGAGTGCAGTGACCGAAGCAGTGAAAGCTCAGGTCAGTACAATCACTGCCATCATAAAAGCCTTCCTCTGTGGCATGGAGGGAATATGAATTACATGTCTATACAGAAAATGAAACATTTATATATTTAAATTATTAGTAATATTATTCTACAAATAGGGTACTGGTTTGAATCCTAGGCTCTAGAAAAAGACTATCTGTGAATTCTAGCTTTGCCACATGTAACTTTTGTAACCTTGAACAATTTATATAACCTCCATGTGCCTCAGTTTTCCCATCTGTAAAATGGAAATTATGAAATACCTGCTTCATAGAGTATTATAAAAATGAAATAGGTCAGGACTTAGAATAGTGCCTAGCCCATAATAAATGTTCAATAATGATAACTATTATTAACTTTAATAATACACATATACTAATATAATTTGTGGTTATTTAAAATATAGTAAATGTATCATAGTATTCCACTAATTTGACATGCATATGCTTTGCTATATGTGGTCATTCTACAAAACTTGAAAATAATGAATGTCAAATATAGCTTACAAAATAGATTTCATTAAATCTGATCAGACTTTCTCTTATTTCACGGAGAACAATAATTCCTAATTAGTGAATTTTTCCTATATTGCTAAGAAATTAAATAACTACTCAAGTAACTCTAGTTTTGGCTTGGGAAACTATTCTGATAAAATCAGTTTAGACTGTTCTTTCATTTCTAGCACCAGTCTGCCATTTTACCTTGAAATTGGGATCTATAAATAAAACTCATATACAGTATTTGAAGCTTTAGTATATGAAAATATAATTATTATTCTAAGTAAAAAATAACTTGTGAAACATAGTATCTAATATACTTGTACTAATTTGTTAGTAATTAATAATTATTTAAGGGCCTATTTAACATATCTGAGGCTTTACTTTATATATCCTTTATATATAATTTATAACTTAAATAACAAAGTGAAAATATATACTATATCCCTGTTCTAAATTATCATTTTTTCCAGGACTGTCAATACCAATATGTAGAATTATTTTATCATAGTAACTTTGAAGCTCTGAATTTATATCAGTTTTCTGTTCCATTAAGTAGACAGCTAATAGTTTGAATTAACAATTTGGCATAAAATAATTTCACCTTATTTTTAATAAAATTAAGAGGAAAAGGTGTAATTTTCTTAATAGAAGGAGTAATTTTGACTTTTTCATTGAAGCTTGAACTTTTCACCCAAGTTGCAAAAGGTGGATATTGAGGGAGGAGGGATTCTGAAAGAAATTTGAGAAAAAGTTCTCCTAGGGATAAATCAGGCAGTAGAACTACTTTGTAAATTTCTGACCTTTCATACTGCTGAATGAAAGGGAAAGGCCATTTGGGGGAGAGGGGTGAGGGCTGGAATTAATTTAATATAAATTCATCTTCATTCATTCATTCATTCATTCATTCTTTTAACATTTACCAAGAACTTATTGTATGTCAGACACCATGCTGGATGCTGAAGACACAAAGGAAGAACAGAGCCCACCTTCAAGGAGCTCAGCCTAGTGGGGGAAGCACACCTGTGAATAGTGTGATGCTGGAATGGTGCTAGAGTGGAGGGGGGACATCGGGGCTTTAGGACAACAGAGAACAAAGACCCAATATACAGGCCTCTTTAACTTGGTGGCAGATGGAGTCTTTGGATTGTAAGAATCCAAATCTATTCAACTGCTCTAAATGACAGGTAAGTGCAATAGAATGTACTGTGAGGATACACGTGGCCGTGAGATTACAGTCATCTCAGTCAAACTATCAGACCTTACAGAAATCCAGGAAAAGTTAAACAAACAGACCTCCTGAGAAGAACAGGAAGCACTGCACATTTGGGCCTGACCATGCTTTACCACTGAGGTGGCTTAGCTACCCTGTCAGTGCCTGCGTCGCTCTGTGTGTGTCTGCTGCTTTTCATGATACCAGCTGACTTCATCCTTTACATCTTTTTTGTTCATCCAGTTGTTTCTCTTGCCTAATAGCTTCTGCATTCTTATAACTTTTGCTTACTCGTGGCCTCTCACCATCCTCGTATCTTTCAATGGTATTAATAGATAGATACTCACTGCTTGATTTTTCTGCGTTATCCCCTTCACGTTCCTGAGAGTGAGGTTATGATTGCTTCCTCCTCCTCTTTGAGCAGCTACAGCCAACCTGTGAATGGACCATCCTGGGGTCAGTGATTTGAGTGTGGTGTTTGGGGTGTGTGTGTATCAAATAGGACTGTTCTTTTAGTAAAGGCGATGTTCAGGGCAACTTCCTTAATAAACACTCAAAATTATGGTATGAATCATAATTTCCAATAAAACTGTGTTTGTACATCTAGACAAAGACATAATTTCTAGTATTTAGTGCCTTGACCCAGAAGGTATTTTATAAATGATAAAGATGGAAAGGTTATGTCTAAGAGTACCCCAAATATGTTATTTAAAAGAAATTTGAGTCAAAATATTTACTTTACATGCGGTTGATAATTATTTGTTGTCTGCAGTTTAAAATTACTCATCCTGATAGTGAAGACCTTGCCTTTCTTTATGGAACTATATTAACAGATGGAAAAGACGCGTATAGCAAGGATCCAACCACCAACATCTGTGTGTTTGCAGATGAACAGGTATAAAAACTGTGATTTTAGGTACAAAACCCAGGTAATGTGGAACTAAAACCTTGTGACTGCCTTCATTTATGCCGACACAGGTTGACAGAAGTCCTACTGGCTCCGGAGTGACAGCCCGAATTGCCCTGCAGTATCACAAAGGGCTTCTAGAACTGAACCAGACCAGAGCCTTTAAAAGCAGTGCAACTGGCTCAGTGTTCACTGGGAAGGCTGTGAGGGTGAGTGACCCTCTTAGCTTCTCATTTGTAAATGTGTTACTGTTGAGACTGAAGAGGTATGTATTAGCTGTTAACTTCCTTCACTCAGCTATCAGAATTTTAAGACAGACCTGTAAAAATGTCTGTTCAACTAGGATATTGGTTCTCAAAGTATGGTTTGGGAACCCCTGGGGGTCCCCAAGATCCTTTCCATGGGTCCACTAGGTCAACACTATATTCATAACAACACTAAGACATCATTTGCTTTTCACTTTCATTCTCTCACAAGTGTACAGTGTAGTTCTCCAGAGGCTATGTGATGTGTGATATCCTGATATCCCAGCTGACTGATTATGGAAGCAGATAGGAGAATTTAGCTGTCTTCTGTTAAGCCAGGCATTAAAGGGGTTTGAAAATATGTAAAACAATGCCATTTTTCTCATTAAATTTTTGTTTTGGCAGATATTGTCACAAAAATTTGTTATTTATATTAACATGTAATGGGTTTATTGTTTTTTTAAATGAATTATAAACAAATATCTTTAATTACCAAAATAGTAGATATAACCTACATAAACAAAAACTCTTTGAGGTCCTCAAATCTTAAGCTACAAAGGGATCCTGAGACCAAAATGTTTAAGAATCATTAAATTAGTGTTTGTTTGTTTTTTTGTTTTTTATTCTATAGGAGTGTTTCATTTTATATAAGATGAAAGTTGTGGAAAGTAGAACTTTTGTAATGGAATCAAATTTTAAAAGGGCTAACATAACAGCTAATTAATGAACTTACTCATAGTAGTAAATGAAATCTACTACAGGGTGATAAATTTACATCTAGTACATGAGTCTACTCATAAAGAGTCCCTTAACATTGCAAACAATCTCTCCTAATAAACATTTTTATATCCTAACATAACTGTTTTTAAAGTTTGGTTTTCCTGAATATTGAATTTTCTTTAAGTTAGGGATTCCTATATAATACAGTGATCTTATGAGATACAAAACCATTAATGTTGTATGCAAAAATTTGGAATACATTGTCTTCAAGTCTGAGATTGAAAATAAAATAATAATCTACAACATTTATTGGATGCTTCACTATGTGTCAGTTTCCAAGCTAAGTACTTTATACATACCATCTCATTTAATTCTCACAAGAATCCTAGGAGGTCAGTACTGTTATCCTTTTTTAACAGATGATAGATATATTGGAGAATTAGAGAGTTTAGGTAATTTGCCAGAGGTCAAGCAGTGTGTAACGGAGCCAGCCTATGAACATACCCATAGGCTCAAAGCAGACCCCACACCCTAACCTAATAGTTGATATTTTACCTTAAACTGCAGCTATTCTCATTTTTAAACATTGGAAAATAAAAAGATACTCTGTAGTTAAGATTTGAAGTTATTTCTTTCATAGTTATTATCACACTTGCCAGAACATCATCACTTGTACCACTCTCCTTGCCTCTTTCTGGGCTTTTCCAAGCTCCTTTCTCTGTCCTTCCATTTAGGAGTCCCCAGCATTTATCCTTAACTTCCTTCTCATCTCATCTGCACTTTGATGCCACTGGGCAATTTCACCTACTAATGAAGCTTCAGCTCTCAACCACCTGCTGATGATGGCTTCCAAACCTTCCTGCTACCGTGCCTACCCTGGCCTTCTCTCCTGAGTCTAACATTGTATTCTAGAAATGACTGTCCCAGAGTTATCACAACTCAGCTTGTTAAAAAGCCTCCCTCCCTCCTTCCCTCCCTTCCTTCCTTCCTTCCTTCCTTCCTTCCTTCCTGCCTTCCTGCCTTCCTGCCTTCCTGTCTTCCTCCCTCCCTTCCCTCCTAAATGTGCCTCCCCTGCCTCATTCCCCATCTTGGTTAATGGTAACGCCAGCTTCACTTCCAAGCTAGAAGCTAATGTCATATTTAACTTATTCCTATTCCTCACCTCCCACGTACATCAGTCCCCAGTCTTGTCAATTCTACCTCCACAGTATCTCTGTATTTTGTTCTTCTCATCCTTACTATTGAGTTATCGGAAAAGTCATGACGCATTTTTGCAACGAAAACATAGAAAAAAATACGTCGTGACTTTTCCGACAACCCAATAAAAACTACCCTGGTGACTCTAGATTCAGTCAGTGAATTAAGGTTTCCTTTTAACAGGCTTTTGGGTGTCTAGTTTCTCTCATCTCCAATTTGTCCCCCACATTACAGCTAAACTTATCTAAAACACAGGTCTGATCAGGTTGCTCTTCTTTCATTGTCTGTTGGATTAACTCTTGGGTTTTCTTTAAAATAATAAAAATCAAGAATACAACTTTTAGGCCAGATACAGTATGGCTGCAGTATTTTGATACGGAACTCCTTTCATCATCATTTTTCAGGAAGCAAAATGTGGTGCTTTTAATGCTGTTATAGTGGAAGTATCCGGACAAGCCCATTACACGGGTACAGCAAGTTTTATAGTAGAAGACGACGACCCACTGAGGGATGGATTTCTTCTCAAGTGACTTCTTTGACTTTTAAGGTGTTTCTTTTTAAAACAATTATTTTCTATAACTAATTTGTCTCTGAATTATGTGGAAATCTATATCTAAATTGTACATGTAAGCCAACTTCCATTCTTTTAAAATTTTATATAGTACACTGTGGCTAAATATAGTCATCATACCTCATATTTGCATATATGTTGGTATAAATCTCACATTTAGCATACACAATGCCAAAGATTCAGAATATTTTTCTAGGGCCAGCCAAGTGGCGTGTTGGTTAAGAGCTGGCTTGGGACGCCAGAGGGCCCCGGTTCGGATCCCACATATGAGGGCCAGTGACACTGCCCTCCACAGCTAAGATGCTGAACAACAGCTCAACCTGGAGCTGGGCTGCCGTGAGTCGCCAACTACAGCTTAGGCTGCAGCCCCTGCTGCAGTGGGTTGCCATGGGCTACCGTATGTAGCCAGCGGCCAGTGTGAGCGGCCAGCAGCCGCTGTGAGCGGCCGTTCAGAAGCCGGCTACTGATATGCCTCTGCAGGGAAGAGCGCAATGATGGTGCCAACTTGGGCCAGTGAAGCAACGTCCTCCACAACTAGACTGAAGAACCAAAGGACAGCAACTTGTCTGTTCTCCTTCCCCCAATTCCCCAGCGCTGTTCCCATCCCCCCAATTCCCCAATAAAAATCTTTAAAAAAAACAAATTAGAAAAAAAAAAAGTTAATGTTCTTGATTTCCCTATTAATTACACAAACACTAATGTTTTCCACCCATTCTCTATGAAATTCTGCGGTAAGGCAATCACTTACCTCCAAAAATGATGTTATCACTAACTTAATAATGACCAAGAAATTTTATATAGATTAGGGAGATGTGCAGTATTTTAAAAAATAAAAATGGAACCACTATTTTCTCTCATATTATCCCATGGCTACCAAGAGTAGAAAGTTTTTCATCACTGATATTGTTTAGAATTGTCAGCACATGATAATAAAAACCAAGCTGACTTTTAGTTAATTTTATTATTGTTTTAAAATTGTCTGTAGACAGTGCACCCCGTATCAACTGTACCAGGGCAGACCACTCCCTCTGCCCTGCCCACGGTGTGTGCCACTGTTTATATCCCACTTACATATGCAAATACAAGTCAGACATATTAACTAACTCTCCTAAGGGCACATTAAAGGCTGTAAACCTCGGACTTCTGACTCCAAGTCCAGTATTGTCCTACTATTCTTCCTCCACTTCTGAGATAGGACAGACAGAGCTTGTTCTGGGGTATAGTACTTTAATAAAAATGCTATACTTCTTGAACAATAAAAAATAGATATTGCCTAAATCTTCCTAAACTCTAATCTAAACCGAGACAAACTCTTGCAATAATATTCATTCCTTCTGTACTTTGCCCCATCTCTCTTGGAATCAAAAACACTAGGGAAATTAACTTCCCCTCCTCTCTGCTTCATGTGTCTAATCAGTCACAAAGCCCTATTGATTCTATCTTCTAAATATTGCTCACATTTATCCCTTCCGATCCTTGGTAAGGGTTTTGCTTAATCAATTAACCTCTTTCAAGAAAACTCCTTCTCCTCACTGGTTCCATCCTCTTGAGTATTGAAACGTGCTCATCATAAACACAATGACACACACATCCTTTGTCTACTTTCCAGCTTTAGCTTGCTGTCACTCCTATTTCCTTCCCTTTGTAGTCAGGCTTCTAAATTCCTGACTTTTCTGACCACTGGGCACATTTTCTCATCTTCCTTTTGCTATTCAACTATTGCAATCTGGTTTCTACCTCAATACTTATTGGAAATTGTGCTTGATCTGTCGGACCTAATGGTCACCCAAGGGTCTATGCAACCATAGTGGACATGGCTGCTTGTTCCTGGCAGGCAGGTGTGGTACATTCTGAGCAGGAACCTCCATTCCCTTGGTGCTGAGCTCACTCACAGGCCCACTCACTGAGGCTCTCAAGTCCATTAGATTTGTACCCAGTTCCCATTAGTACCCACTGAGTGCGGCATTGTGTGGGCCCAAATCCATCTCCTCTTCACCATGAATTTGCAATGCAATTTGCCACAAGACCTCTAGACTCCATAAGAGTTGGGGCACCCTTTTCACCATCCCTCAAACCCCACAAATTCCGTAACATCCCTCCTGGGACAATGCTTCTCATACTTCAACGTATGTATGAATTACCGAGGGATCTTAAACTGCAGATTCTCATTTATTAGGCATGATGTGGGGCATTTCTAACAAGCTCCTAGGTGATGCTGATGTTTCTGGTAGGAGGACTACCATTCGAAGAGCAAAGCTTTTTAACCAATTTTTTTAGTTGTCGGAAAAGTCATGACGTATTTTTGCAACGAAAAACAGAAAAAATATGACATGACTTTTCCAACAACCCAATATTTTAATTACCCATTTGAGCCCAGGCTTTACAGGTGAGTCTCCCCTACCTGGCAACTTCTCCTTTTATCTCTAAAATACATGAAAAGCCTGTTAGCGCCCCACCAGGAGGAAAAGATTGGCTGTTAGAACATCCTTTTGTAATTTGAACTCCCCCCTATCCCTCAGTAAATTCCTTTTTTGCTTAAGTGAGACAGTGCCATTTGTATTGCTTATATCTAAAGTACCTAATCCATACACTACCTTCTTAAAATCTCTTCTGTTCACTGTAAATGCCTTAATTCAGACTCTCATTTCTCCTCTGTGCTATTACAATGTCTTTTTTTAACTGGTCTCCCAGTTGCCAGATTCTCCTCCTACAATCATTCAAAAAATAACTTTTTGTGTATCTAGCAGCTTTCCAAAGTGTGAAGTGCTAGAGATTCAATAAAAAACCATACACAGCTCTTGGCTTCACAGAACCTATAGTCTTCAATGGGAGACAAGTAATGCTTAATCATAAAAACATAATTAAGGGCAGTGGTATGTCCTACAAACCAAGAAAGTCTTCCTCTGAGAGCCTAACATTCATGTTGGAGATGGGGGTGCAAAGGAATTGGGGGGGGAGGGGCGGATTTCTAGGCCAGAGGGAATAGCATGCACAAATGCCCTAAGATGGGAGGTTTAAGGAACTCACAAAAGGCCAGTGTAACTGCAGTGGAGCACAAAAGAAGGAAAGTGGCCCCAAGTGAGACTAGAGAGGAAGCAGATGTCAAATCATGGGGTGCCTTGTAGGAAATATTAAAGATTGGGGCCCTTATCCTAAATTAAATGGAGAAAGCCATTAGAGGGGTTTAATAAGTGAATGGCACGATCAAATTAATTTTGTTTAAAAGAGCATTCTGCCTATAGTGTGGAGTAGGGGCTGGATGTGGGGAGTTGACAGCAGTAGTTCAAAGAAGAGAGAATGAGAGCTAAGATTCAGAAGGAGGATGAAATGATGGAGGAAGTGAATGGATACAAAGATATTTAACAAGGAAAATTCCCAGATCTTGGTGATTGAACATTGGCTGGAGGTGAGGAAGAGGAATTCATCTAAAAAGAATCCTAAGGTTTTGGCTTGTAAACTAGATGAAAGGTGGTGGCAATTTTCTGAGATACATATCCTGTATCAGAATCACCTTCCTATGGGGTTTAGAGCCATGGGCCCATCCACAGTAATCCTGGAAGTCAACCAGTGAATCTGCATTTTAACAAGTGCACTATATCAGGGGTATTCTAATTGTGGTCCTCAGATCAGCAACATGATTACCACCTGGGAACTTGTTAGAAATGCAAATTCTAGGACAGGACCCCAGACCTACTGAATCTGAAACTCTGGGGTTGGGCCCAGTCACTTGTGTTTTAGCAAGCCCTCTAGGGGATTCTGTTGCATGCGCTAAAGTCTTAGAACACCCGGTTTAAATGATTCTGCCCCTCAAATTTAAGATCTCCAGAACTGGATCGGTTTTTCACTTTAGGTTCTCGACTCCTTCCCTACCTGCATCTGCCAGAAACACCCACAGGGAACAAAGCATCCCCCACAAAGGCCCTGTAGGACATTTGTATCCAACCAGAGAGCTTGAGTATGAACGCTTGTTGAATTTGGTCATTAGGGCCCACTCCCGCTTGATCCGGCCTGGCAGTGGTCCCTGAGGAGGCCGACTTGGCACTGTCTGAAGCCCAGGCCTTCAGGCCGAGTAACCTCGGAGAGAGGTGACGGGTTGCGCCGGCTTTTCGGAGGGTACTTGGCCGGCGTCCCGCCCCGCGCTCCTGCGTAAACACGCGGTTCCCTCAGCAACGCCTGAAATCCACGTCAAAGGTTCCGCCAGGTCCCGGGCGACGGCCACCCCTCCGGCCGTGCCCGACTCCCGGCAGCGGCCTCTCTCCCCGGCCCCGGGCCGCCTCCGGCTTGCGGCTGCCCCCTAGTGCGGGATGAGCAGACCCGCGGCCGCGGCCGCCGCCGCCGCCGGGCCGCCCGCCAGCGACCATGGCCTTGCTGGGCAGCCCACACCCCGGCGCCCCCTCGCCGGCAGGCACACCTGGCGGGACTTCCTCCGAGGTGACGGGGGCAGCCGTGCTATCCTTCAGCACCGTGGCTACCGTGGCTACCGCGGCGGCGGTGGCGCTGGGGAACCAGAGCGACGGGAGCGGGGGCGACGGCACTGGCGCTTCGGCTGGCGGCGGCCTCGGCCCACACGGGGCGACGGGGGCAGCGGGGAGGCCGCCGCGGCCCGGAGGCCCGGAGGCGGCGCCGCTGCTGTCGCACGGGGCGGCGGTGGCGGCCCAGGCGCTGGTCCTCCTGCTCATCTTCCTGCTGTCTAGCCTGGGCAACTGCGCGGTGATGGGGGTGATCGTGAAGCACCGGCAGCTCCGCACCGTCACCAACGCCTTCATCCTGTCCCTGTCCCTGTCGGATCTGCTCACGGCGCTGCTCTGCCTGCCCGCCGCCTTCCTGGACCTCTTCACGCCGCCCGGGGGCTCGCCGCCCGCTGCCTCCGCGGGGCCCTGGCGCGGCTTCTGCGCCGCCAGCCGCTTCTTCAGCTCGTGCTTCGGCATCGTGTCCACGCTCAGCGTGGCCCTCATCTCGCTGGACCGCTACTGCGCCATCGTGCGGCCGCCCCGGGAGAAGCTCGGCCGCCGCCGCGCGCTGCAGCTGCTGGCGGGCGCCTGGCTGGCGGCCCTGGGCTTCTCCCTGCCCTGGGAGCTGCTTCGCGCGCCCCGGGAGCCCCCGGCGGCGCAGAGCTTCCACGGCTGCCTGTACCGGACGTCCCCGGACCCCGCGCAGCTGGGCGCGGCCTACAGCGTGGGGCTGGTGGTGGCCTGCTACCTGCTGCCCTTCCTGCTCATGTGCTTCTGCCACTACCACATCGGCAAGGTGGTGCGCCTGTCGGACGTGCGCGTGCGGCCCGTGACCACCTACGCGCGCGTGCTGCGCTTCTTCAGCGAGGTGCGCACCGCCACCACCGTGCTCATCATGATTGTCTTCGTCATCTTCTGCTGGGGGCCCTACTGCTTCGTGGTGCTGCTGGCTGCCGCCCGGCAGGCCCAGGCCACGCAGCCCCCCTCGCTCCTCAACGTGGTGGCTGTCTGGCTGACCTGGGCCAACGGGGCCATCAACCCCGTCATCTATGCCATTCGCAATCCCAACATTTCGATGCTCCTGGGACGCAACCGGGAAGAGGGTTACCGGACTAGAACTGTGGACGGTTTCCTGCCCAACCAGGGCCCGGGCCTGCAGGCCAGAACGCGCAGTCGCCTTCGAAACCGCTATGCCAACAGGCTGGGGGCCTGCAGCAGGATGTCCTCTTCCAATCCAACCAGCGGGGTCGGAGGGGACGTGGCCTTGTGGGCTCGCAAAAATCCAGTGGTACTTTTCTTCCGGGAAGGGCCACCAGAGCCTGTGACAGCAGTGGCTAAACAACCCAAATCCGAAGCTGGGGATACCAGCCTCTAAGAAGGGTTGGGATGCAGAGCTTGTGAAGGTAAAATTTTACCTGCTTCGTTTAATGATACAGGATTCCGGGGAGAATCGTGCATTTCATAAAGCCAAACACTGAAAAAAGAGACAGAGGGGGAGGCTTACCACTTCCCCCAAACAACATACAAGACAATGTCTCCTTCAAAAGTGCCAAAAGGAATGTAAAATGCAGATTAAAACCATCTTAAACCATACAACCAACCATTGTGAACTGTAAGTGCCAAAAAAGACGAATATATAATTCACAATTACTGAAAAGCTCATATTACAGGAATCACACTGTGAAACAAACAAAAAAATCATTGAATGCAATCAATATTTGTTCAAATACATAATTTCAGGAAAAAATGGAGACCTTCAGCATTGCTTGAAGTCCCCCCCCACCCCCCTCCCACCCCCAAATCACCAGCATTCAACAAAACTTCCGATTTCTAGAACTTGCACCTCTGAACTTGCACATGCTTTGGGTGCTTAGGTTGGGAGCGGAAAATTCTTATCCTTAACAAACTTTGGTGCACTTCCTCCACACCACACCCCTCTAAAATTTTTGTGGGAAATTTTAAATTAATATCCCATTTAAAACCATTTTAGGATTTTGAGAAGGTGGTTTATTGCCATAAAATTCAACCACCTGAAATATGAAAATATTCCAAGATTACACTTAAAAATTAATGTTCTTCCCTCAAAATTATTGGCCTTGGCAAGTTTTGAGGCTTAACCCTTACTCTGACATGCAATCTTTGTTTCTAATAATTTGAGGGATGCCACTCTCAGAATGCTTTCACATTTTTAAAAAATAACTTTCATAGTAGAAAATCTTTCTCTTTTGAGGTAAATTGATTTTTCGATGCAGCCAAAAATGTAATTTAAAGTCAAGTTGATTGAATCAGGTGAGTAATGGCACTATTTTATATATACACTAAAATGAGAGCTCTATAAAGTAATACGATTTCATTTTGTTATGTGGTTTTCTAACTAACTGAAGATGTTTCCTAAGAGAAATTCTAAAAGTATTTTGAAAAGTGGCTTCATTCTTGGAATAGGCATAGAGCTTTCAAAGAGGATCATACTCTCCTATATTTGAAAGTTTGATTATATTTGGGGTTTTTTGTTTGTTTGTTTTTTAATAAGATCATTGCTTTATAAACATGACTTGCCTAAAATAATACAGTCTTTATTAGAAAGGGAGAATAGGTATAGAGTTATTATATGTAGTAAGATATGAATAACTTAAGTAAGTCAGAGAGGAACTTCAATCAACCTAGAAATATCTTCAGAAATGTGTAAAACAAAGATGCTTTTTAAAAAATTCAAAAGTACAGTTCAGGATATGTGTATGTATAATTTCTCACATTAAATGTCACTGTACACTTACTCAGAATTTTATGAGATGTTTTCTCCTTTTCTTTCCTCCGTCTTGCCCCTCTTGTCTTCAATATTTCACAGCCTTCATTGAATAAATACTTTAAACTAGCTGCGAAACATCCACTATTAAAGATTTCAGTGTGAAATAGCCACCTTTTTTTGCTTGTAAAGTATTTTAAAATGTTTATTGTATTTAAATTTTTCTATGATAGGTGGGTGTATGCCATTTTGTAATCAAAGATGGGAACATATGATTCATGTCAGAGCTAAAGATGTTTTAATTTTTTTTTCCTCAAGGCATCATCACAATCAGAAGTCAATAAATTATCTGTCTATATCTTGCTACACTCAATGTAGTACAAAGTAGATGAGATAATCTCTCCTCTTCAGTCAGTACTTGTTATATACAGATGTAATGGAACGGAACAAACATTTAACAGAACTCTACAGTATTTGCCTGTTAAAGGCAAAACAGATGTGTATTTTTTAACATTGTGAGAAAGTGGAAATGATGTCTGGATTTAGGGAGAAGTGATGAAGTCTTCCAGTTATGAAAGGTATCACAGAATAGGAATTTAGTAACTATGAATAAAGAGCAGAAAAAGAGGTAGAAATCTTAGGGGAAGGAGACGAGCATGTTACAAAATAGGGTATTGCCTGGGACAGAGAATTAAAGGAAGGTATTTAATAAACATGTTTAGTAAATAAATGTGACATGGAATAAACCTGCCTGGTGAATGAAGGGAACAGCTGAGAGATTCAAAGTGACAAGCAGTGGCATGAAGGACTTTAAGGCAGAAAAGAAAGTCCCACCTTAACTCTTGGTAGGGAGTGGTAGGAAGCTTTAGGAAAGGGAGGGCTTGGGGAAGAGACCGTTCTGTTAATGGCTCTAAGAGTTACGATTAGCAAGACTAGGAGGGGGAAAAGAGAAAGCCGTGAAGAAGTTACTGAACACTTTAGAGTGTTGTGTGTGTTTGTTTAATTCAAGACTATACAATTAGCCAGTGATAGAACTAGGATTTGAACCACAGCCTTTCTGGCCTCAGAGTCCTATGTTCCCTTCTCTACCCTGTGTTGTCCCCACAAAGGTCAAAGGATAGGGAAACTAAGGATGAGAAGTTGTGGTATTGTCATCATCATCATCATCATCATCATCATCATCATCATTATCATAATCCACTGTTTATATTCGTACTTTACATAGGGCAACTTCCTGGGTACTAAGGCTACTAAAAGACAGAAGTCACAATACCTGTCTTAAGAAGGCTTACAGCTTAATTGAGGACCTTGTACTTTATAAAAATTTCCCATAATCAGGACTCTAGTTTATCTGTAGGGAAGAAAAGGTGCAGCATATTCAGAAGTGATTATCACAGGATATGGATTTGGAAGCAAAAGACTTGTAGATAAAGGCCAGCTACCAATCTGGTTTAATTATAAATACTCAGAGACAAAAATTAATCACACGGATAAAAGATGGAGAAAGACTGGGTCTCCAATAAACATAAGACTTGGGCCTTTCCTCGTGCCGACTGAGTACATGATTTTAATGAATTTGTGGGAAAAGGGGAAAGAGGAGCTATGAAATATTGGGATGTATTAAATATGGCATATAATTCATAAGGCCAGAATGTAACCTTTCATATCTCTTTATGCTCCCAGCTTGAGCATTTCATTTGAATTATAATAACAGCAACAAATCTTATTCAGCATAGTACATATATTAGCTCATTTAATCCTCAAAGCAACCCTCTGAGGGGGCGCTGTTATCACCCCTCCCCCCATTTTACAGATGAGAAAACTGAGGCACATAGGTGCTATGTGATTTGCCTGAGGCTGCACAGGAAGTCGGTATAGACGTAAGATTTGTACCTAGCAGACTGGTGCCAGAAATCCTGTCTTAACCACTGCATTGTACTGCCTCTCTAATTTGCAAAAGACAATGGGAAATCTGGAAAAGAGCCAGAGAACATAAAAGCAATAACCAAAAGGATAGGAAAACGCATACCATAAAATTTAAAGGAAAGTACCAGTATTTGTTTAATTTGGAGAACAGCTATATAAGATGTGTGTTTTAAAAATATATGAAGAGGGGCCGGCGAAGTGGTGCGCTGGTTAAGAGTTGGCTTGGGATGCCAGCTCTGAGTGGCAGGACCCCGGTTCGGATCTCACATGAGGGCCAGTGACACTACGCCCTCTGCAGCTGGGATGGTGAACAACAGCTCGACCTGGAGCTGGGCTGCCATAAGTCGCTGGTGCCGACCGCGTAGGTTGCAGTGGGGCTGGCCGGCAGTGGGCATGAGCTTTTGTGAGCCGCTGTGAGCCACCGTGAGCCTCTGTGAGCAGCCGTCCAATGGCTGGCGAGTGACTGCCTCACCCAAGAAGAGCGCAATGATAGTACCAACATGGGCCAGTGAAGCAATGCCCTCCACAACTAGACTGAAGAACAGAAGGACAGCAACTTGTCTGTTCCCCTTCCCTGATTCCCCAACGCTGTTCCCCTCCCCCAATTCCCCAATAAAATCTAATATATGAAGAGATTCTTAGCAATTATTTATAGATATAATCCCAGCCCTGGCTAACCCCAGTCATCTGTCTTCTCAATTCCTGCTTCAGGGCAGCAAAGCACAACTGAAGAAAAATTATACAGAGTCAAATCAGTTAGTTCCCTTTGCACCTAAAATCCATAGCCTCACCTGGGCCCTCCACCCTGCCCAAAAATCTGAACCTCTTTGCTTGTCAGCTCATTCTTTCTGCCCATTTTAGTGACCCTTCAAACTTTCTTCACTCAAACTTTTAACTGACCCTACCCTCTGGGAAGATGACCTTCACTCCTACATCACCAAGAAAATAGAAGCTATCAAATACAAATATCCTCATATTCTAGCCACCAAAAGCAAGGAACTACACTGGATTTATACCAGGTCTCAGCTCTGTCTTTCCAATAGTAACGAAACCAGGCCCTTCTCCAGCCTCGGCTATCTCATGCTGTCAATTATTTCTTCCCCGGGATCCTTAGCCCTTCCAGCTGAGCCAGATCCCTCCCAGGAGCACTTCAGCATGCTCTATAGCTCTCACTTACAAGGGGGAAAAAGCTTCTCCTCTTCCTCCACCCCCTTTTCTCCACAGCTCCCTCCCTTCAACTTGCCTTGTCCAAAGAATTGCTTGCACTTTTACAGCTGATCTAAAGCCTAATCCATGGTTTTCACGGTGCGAGAAAGTCATTTTTATGCAACTGAAAAATGTTCCCCCTCCCCTATTCTCCCAGATGGCAGAAACGTATGATGGTAGCATCCAGGTTCTAGGGGTTTATTTAACACCAAGGCATTCATGAGCATTAGTCTTCAGTGGTCATCTGCTGAGGCATCCACCAGTCTGTCTCCTGTCATATCCATAGCTTACTGCGTGATTATCCCCTCGGTCCAAGAGGACCTGTCACGTCCAGCGTGGCAAGGGCAAATGGGACACGAGAGGGGCGGCGCAGATTGAATAAGTACAAGAGACAAAAGTAAGATTTAAGAGCGAGACCAAGGGACTCAGCCTTCAGAGATAGACTGAGCCACCGAATAGGGTCAACGCATGGTTTTTATTG
>NW_017731355.1:2793669-2821618 GCF_001890085.2 Hipposideros armiger
ACTCTCTCGACTAATGGGTCAGAGGCTAATGCAGGGGGGGTGGTCTAAAAATCGGCTGTAAGGCGACAAGGACCCAGCGCTAATGTTAGACCACTTTAGATTCCTCTTATGGAATGGCAGTGAGGAGCTCTGTGGACCCACTCACCAGTGAAATAAGTGTAACTGGTGAAGATTATTTTAAAAGCAACTATCTGAAGTCTCTGGAAATTGTTCTAAGAGCATACGCAGTCTGGCAATAAGTTTGCGAAGTCATCCTAGAAAGTGTTACATACCTCATTGCTGAATATCACTATGGTCACCTTCGAAGTACTCCCCTTGGGAAGCTATGCACCAATGCCAACACCCAGTCCACCCTACAAAGCAATTTTGGAACTCCTCTTCTGGAATGGCCATCAGAGCTGTCATCCTATTACCCTTGATGTCCCAAATGTCATCAAAATGTCTTCCTTTCAATATTTCCTTTACCTTCGGATAAAGAAAGAAGTCATTGGGGGCCAGATCAGGTGAGTAGGGAGGGTGTTCCAATACAGTTGTTTACTGGCTAAAAACTCCCTCACAGACAGGGCCCTGTGAACTGGTGCATTGTCGTGATGCAAGAGCTCCTTTGAGACCATTTTTGCACACACCTTTCTCATGCCAAGATTTTCAGTTAAGATTTTCCTGGGTTTTTTTTGTTTTGATTTGTTTTTTAAGATTTTATTGGGGAATTGGGAGAGGGGAACAGTGTTGGGGAATCGGGGAAGGGGAGCAGACAAGTTGCTGTTCTTTGTTTCTTAAGTCTAGTTGTGCAGGATGTCGCCTCACTGGCCCATGTTGGTATTATCATTGCGTTCTTCCCTGGTGAGGCAGATCGGTCACCAGCCTCTGGATGGCCGCTCACAGCGGCTCTTGGCAGCTCACACCGGCTGGTGGCCGCTCACACTGGCTGCTGGCCACACATGGTAGCTTATGGCAGCCCACTGTAGCAGGGGCTGCAGCCTACGCCATCACCGGCAACTCAGGGCATCCGAGCTCCAGGTTGAGCTGTTGTTCACCATCTTAGCTGTAGAGGGCAGTGTCACTGCCCTCATGTGGGATCCGAACCGAGGCCCTGCTGCACAGATCTGGTGTCCCAAGCCAGCTCTTAACCAACGCGTCACTCGGCTGGCCAAAGATTTTCCTGTTTCTTGATCAATGTTTACTTGGTCTGCTATGCTTCTCACAGTCAGTCGATGATTTTGACATACAATTTGACAAATTTTTGCAATGTTTTCATCAGTTCTACTCATTTCTGGCCACCCTGACCTCTCTTCATCAGTGACGTGTTCTCTCCCCTCAGAAAAACGTTTAATCCATTTGCACACTGCCATTTTCTTCATAGCATTATCCCCATAAACTTGGACTAACATGTCCCTGATTGCACTTCCACTCTTGCCAAGTTTAACAAGAAATTTAATGTTTGTTCGTTGCCCTAATTCAAGCTCAGACTTTCTTGCGACGGCACACAAAAACATGCAACAACAATAATGGACGTCACTCAGCAAGAAACTGCCACACATCGACACGAACACAGCTGTGAGACACTGATATACCAAGGTTATGACACCTTACCGAGCTGTTTGTACAGTGCTGCCAATGTAAGCAAATGGTGGCAAGTTCATGAACTTAATTGTCAGACCTCATACAGCAAATGAAATATTTATTCAAGGAAGTATATTATAACTAAGGAAGAACAGCAAGAATCAATGGAATTTGAATTATAACCATTCCCTCTCCCTGCTCCCAGCTCAGTGTGATAGAAACTCCATTTAGGTAAGTACAGCAAATAGCACAGGGCTCCCTCTTTCTCCAATTCCAAGTCAAGGACTGTGGTATCTTCCCGGGAGGAGCAGGCCTTGAGTACTTCTCATCTTTCCAGGTTCAAGTGGCAGAGGCTAAATCCCAGGAGACTGTAGCCAAGAGGTTGGGAATTCTGGGAATATACTAAATATATACTTTTGTCCTTAGTCCTAGGATGTGGCTTTTTTTTAGGGCATAATTTTCATTCCCAAGGTATAGTCTTTCTGTTGTTTTAAATGAATGCCTGAGGTGCTCAGTGAAATCTCTCTATTCTCGTTGGACTATAACTCCAACATCACCCAGTCCAGTGTAATTTCAGGAACCTGTATTCATCTCCCAGTCCTACAGTAGCCCCTGTCTCCTAGGCCTCATGTCAATTTGAACACATGTACAGCTCAGCTCTATTCCAAGGATCTCTGGGGGAACTCCCATGCAGACTTCGGTCTCTATCACACAACTCCCTTTTCTCTGGTACTCTGCTCCACAAATTCCAATCACTTTAGCTGCCTTGAACTCTGATCTCTATATTCTCAGCCTGGCAAGACCACCATTCTCTACTTCAGCCCGACCTCCCAATGTCAAAGTCGAAAAAATAGCCCTAGGTAGAATGATGAGTAATTTATAAAATGCATATGCATATAAAGCATGATGTCTTAGTATGATGTCTGCCCAGAGTAAATGGGCAATAAATGCTAGGTTTTATCATGAAATCTATATTGATATGACGTTATATATTTATATATATAATATTTTATTTAGGAAAAAGTCTATTATAAAATAGTATATTTAGAATGGTCTCATTTATGGAAAACAAACTTGCATTGGAATAAATCTAAAAGGATATCTACCAAATATCATTACTATCAAATAATATTTTTACCAAACTATATAATTATTGGTACTCTTCAGTTGTTAATAATTGATCCCATTATATTTTTTAGAATAAGCATATGTTACTTTTAAAAAATGAATGATAAAGATAATACCAAAGAGCATCCAAAAGGGTCTGTGTTAAAGGAGAGAGGGGCAAATCCCTCCTCGTGGCCTTGGAAGGAGTGAAATCATTTACGTATTACTGCCATGGGGCCCCTGCTTTTTCAGACCTGTTTGCTGGAGGTTCTGCCTTTTCTGCCCAGTAGCCTCTGAGTGAGGCTGAGTTACTGGCCTGGATCCCTGAAAATATACCACCATAGGAACACTTCTAAATTCTGTGTCAAGTTTAAAAAAAAATAATAATAACCCTGGAAAAAATTTAGTTAAGCTGTCAGCCAGGCTTATATTTTACTTTTAACCATATTTTACTTTTAATCATGTTGTTATATTATGATTAACATAATATACCAAGGATTCAGATACTTTTTACATCCAATACCCTGTTTTATCCTCTGCATATACAAGTGGAGGAGTAGAAGATAATCATGTATCACTATTCCCTTGGTCCTGACTGTTCCGCCTTCAGCTGGATCTCCCTGGATCACTGGCTAAGAAAGCACAACGCCACCAGATTCTAACGATTGTTACCATGTTCATTCAGGAAGTTGAACTGGCCGACCTGGATGGCTAGCGTCTCTCTCCCAAAGACTTGGGCTTTGCTCAATAAGGTTACCTTTCCTCTCAGAGGAATATGTTCTCTGGTTAAAAGTACAGAAATATCTCTACTAGATTAAGGTAAAACATGCATCTGCCTAATTTAATATGTTCTCAAGGGCCCCACTACATGGGCCAATTTAAAAGTAAACAGTGGTCAGTCAACTTGTTCTCTCTCCAGGGAACATAATAATCAATTTAACTGAGAAAAAAATGTTAACCCTGTTTAACCTTCACCTACAAAGACTCCAGACAAATTAAAGGAGAGATGGCACAGAGTTCACTACTACATTAAGTGCCTGCCGATTTCTGAATGTCACAGGTCCACAGGCAAGTACATATTTTCTTGATAGCACTACTACACATGCTCTCACTGTGAAGCGGGAAAAATTTCAAATAGCATTTTACCTGCAATTTAAAAACCTGAAATACTATAAATTCCCCACAAGGAGGCTCCATTATCAAGTACAATTTTCAAAAAGGGAAAAGTATCAACCATTTTAAAAGCAGCACATCATGGTGCTTTAAACTTGCATAGTCTTTAAATGCTTTAGCATTCTTGATTACAGTTTGGTTCTCATTTTCATAGAAAAAGTAATGTATCATCTTAGTGCTATGCAAAGTTAAGGCAAATCTATCACACAGTAAATCCATAATTTAAATTAAGATGAGCACACAGAACAAGACAGAGGTTCTTTTTTGGGGGGGGAGGGGGAGAGGGAGAAGGTGGAAGTTTGATAATTATAATAAAAAGTAATTTCCTTTTGCTTCAGTTATTAAATTTGATCCAAGTGTTGTCACATAGATTCAACTTTGGCTTTATAGTCAAATAAGAAGATTAACCTTTGGTTAAAATTCTTTCCCTTTGTAAGGCAAAACGTTATTACCTGTTTAGTAGCTTTTTGCCTGATCAATAACACACATGGCCATGGCATTGTTTATTGTGACTCTAAAATTAAAGCAGTGAATACTTCTTGTTGAATGATGTAATATCTTAAAATATAGGTAATAATATTTCTAAATGGTCATAAGTTTATTTGAAGCCTTTAAACTGGAAATATAGACTAAATACATAATAAAGAATTTATACAATTAAGATGTTTTTCAACATATGATAATGCTAGATGTATGATGTAGCACTGTTGGATATTAAAACTTTTTCTAAAAAAAAAATAACTTAAATATGGCCAGTGCTATAAGTGTTCAATTAACTTTATGTTCAAATCATTTATTTCATACTCTATGATGTGTGTATAAAATATATCAGGGCATCACGGGATGTGGAGTATAGTGTGGGGAGTGGAGTCAATAGAATTGTAATAGATATGTATGATATGGGGGGGGCAGTGAATTGGGGGAGGGGGTTGTCACTTTGTGAGGGGTAAAAAGTATAACTATTGCATTGTTTTGTATGCCTGAAACTAACAAAAAAAAAAGAAAGAAAAAATATATATCAGGGCAACTGAGAAATAAGGCAAATTTCTTTACATGGAAAATAGAATTAGGTTTGTAATTTGGGAGTTTTAGTCTTCTAAGACTTTATTGCTTAGAGAGTAGGATTTTGACTGTAGCTAAGCATTTATTGAGTGCCTCCATTAGGTTCTTTGCTTATATTATTTCATTTATTTCATATCTGTGGGCTACATATTACTGTGTGTGATCTGTAGATGAAGATACTGAGACTCAAAGAAAACTTGAAGATCACATAGCCAGCTAAACATCAAGTGGCATTGGAAGTGATGGTATTGGAACCCGCAGCAGGGATGGATGGGAGAAGAGGTGGATAACGGAGTTTGGGGAATCTGAGAGTAAGGAGGAGACAGGATGAAATAAAATGAGGACTGAGTTTTATCAGGGAGCTCATAAAATGAGTGATTTATACCCCTTATTATGCCTCTCTTGTCCTCATCAGCTCCTCTGTGGTCAGATGGGTCTCTCTTTTCCCAGTCAGTTGAATTTAAGCATCAATATTATGTTTAAAATGTAAGAGTGCAATTCATTTCCTGTGATCACTTTTTAAAATGTTTACTGGGTGCCCAGGCAACCAGCTCTTGAATGTACAGTCACTTTTCCTAAAGGTCAGGACTGCACCTCACTGGCCCTGCTAGTAGAATAGAAGAGATTTGGTAGCTGTGTCTCAGGGCAGCCTGAGCCAGGTGGTCAGGATTGCAGACTCACTGATGCTCTCTGTGCACCTGGAGGACCCTGGGTCCCTTGAGGACGCCCAGGCTGCCTGAATAACTTCACATAAGAGTCAAGAGTGGATTTTGTTTTAAATCAACAATTGGGATAGATACAGGACAAAAATAATCCAAAATTAAACATAGAATGTTGTATTTAGCATGAAATGGATAACCAGACAGCCTATCGAAAAAAAAAATCAAATACTCTTGTGTACCAAAGCATTTAAGTCGATAACAGAGGTGAACTTGAGGTCAACGCTGTCAAATAAGTTCTAAATAGATTCCAGACTGGTTCTTTGTCTTTGGTGCCAAAAGGACTAATCAACTTTGTGTAGCTACAACTTACTTTAAATTATCAAACCACATGAGTGATACACGAAATATTTATCAACCAGTATGGCATGGACACAGACGCTTGCTATACACGTTTAAATGATTTTTGGTTTTTTTTCAAATGCATCTTGGCTGAATAAATATTTACCCTAACTATGGAGAAACTGGTAGGTAGTTAGCATGGAATGAAAATTTCCCCTTGGTCCATTAAAAATTAAGCGACTCCTTTGGAAGAAAGAGTTGGTATGGGAAAAGGAGAGAGGACATTCCTCCCGAACAGATTCTTCACTTCTGGAGAACTTCCCAACATTTCTGAAATAATGTGTTGGCTTTCTTGTTGTTGAAAAGACGTAGAGGATACAATCTGAAAACAAATGTCAGTTTGTTTAGTATACACTGAAATATCAGTAGTCCCACTGTGAGACACTTGGAGAAAAAGGTCAAAGGGTGGAGACTTCAACTGCTGGCTTCCCCAAATGGGAAAACCTAGCTGTGCTTTTGGACTGCATTGCAAATAACCCCAAGTTCTGCAGGAGGCAGCGTTGCTGTTGTACAACGGGGAAAGAAAGAATAGGCTTGGTTCCATGAGATCTACTGGGCATTTTTTTTGCATTCCGCTGCCTAATTCAACAGGGAAGGAACAAGTGCAGCACCTGGCCCTGAGCAGGGCACAGTGACCAGGGGTTTAGTTTGAATAGTAATGAGGGTCAGGGTCACCTGGCCAGGGAAGCCACCTAGACTAGCAGAAGTCCCAGCCAAGAGTGAGGAGAATTTAGGATGGGCAATGGGGAAGGGGAGATGTTGTGTATTAGCCTGCAGCCCTGAAATCAACTGCAGCCGTGGGGATGATACTTCACCCCACTAACTTTTCTCCTGTAAGGTTCCTGAGGAAAAGAGACCAACCAGAATCCTGAGGAAACTACCCAGATGGAATGAATGGTTTACACAAAACAAGTGAATCCAGGCAATGGAAGGCGTGACCTTTCATGGATGCTGTGATATCTTGTCCACATACGCCTTTCTGGACCAACGCTCATAGCTAATCCCACCCTAAGAATTGCCCTCAGATGAAAGGAATTGCTTCACCCAAGGTTTTGTCCACTCCCCAGGAGCAGCCCATATCCAATGACTAGTCAAGGTGAGGATACAAAAATCCAGTCCTCCTACCTTATTTTGGGGCAGCTCTGAAGGACCATCCCAGCCCCTAAACTCTATGGTATCTGCGGAGGCCTTTCTTGCAGTTACATCATAGTTCACTGGATTTTGCCCAATCCTGCTTCCTTACACCCACACAACCTTTATTCCCGAGACCACTCTGCAGTAAACTCCCTGTATACAATTTTCTTTCCTGGAAAATATGATGTAAGAGAGTTTCCTATTAACTACTTTAAATGTATGTGGAAAAGTGTATGTATGTGACACATTTTATCAAAAATATGCTAGAAATATACTATGCTTGAGCTTATGTTAACTAGTTTGGAAAACCTCAGTAAAACAAATGTAAAGATTTAGCAACAGAATAATATTTGGTAATTAGTTCTAAATCACTGGACAGGCATTCTAAACATGCTATTTTGAAGGCGATGTTTTAGTTTTAAGTAATTAATACATGTTTAGCCAAGCCAAATAAACTGCTTAAGTTCTTTTCATAACATTTGAGGTTAATAAAATAAACACCAATGATGATATGCTTTCACTTTTCCATGTTTTTAATTTATCAACAAAATTTTTAACTAAGGTTTGTAGTCATGAAACACATTTCAAAGCCTAAGGTTTATTATTTTTCAACCTCATGCTTTCAATAGTTTGGTTTAATTTGTTTAATATGACAAGTCTCAGAATTTACTAAAAATTATTATGTTGAAATTTCATTTCTCTAAATGGGAGATTCTACATCAGACATCTTGAAAAGTTCATTACGAGACCCGAGGGATAGTAAATGATAAAGCAAAATTGTAAAAGCTGTTCAGCATCTTTGTTTTTTATCATGGCTTTATTGAGAAATCATTCGCATACCATACTATTCACTCCTTAAAGTGTACAATTCAGCAGGTTTTAGTATGTTCACAGATGTATGCAACCATTACCACATCTGACTTTAGAAATTTTTCATCACCCTAAAACAAATTCCCATACCCACTAGCCGTGTCTCCCTGTCCCCTTCTCCTCCCAGGTCTGGCAACCACTAGACTACTTTCTGTCTCTATGGAGTCTACTGTGGGCATGCCATATAGGTTTACCCATGTTGTAGCATGTATCAGTACTTCATTCTTTTTATTGCTTTCTTCTTTTCATTGCTGAATAATATTCCATTGTATGGGCAGATCACATTTTGTTTATTCATTTATCTGTTAATCAATGCATTGTTTTGGGGTTGTTTCCACTCTTTGGCTACTATGAGTAGTACTGCTATGAACATTGTAAGTTTTGTGTGGACATATGCTTTCATTTCTCTTGGGTATTTACCTTGTAATGAAGTGTCGGGTTATATGGTAACTCTATGTTTAACATTTTGAGGAACTGCCAAACTTTTCCAAAGTTGGCTGCACCACTTTATATTTCCACAAGCAGTGTATGACTGTTCCAGTTTCTCCACATTCACACTAACGCTTGTTATGGATTATTGTTTTGTTTTTAATATTAGCCACTCTAATAGATGTGAAGTGGTATCTCATTGTGATTTTGATTAGCATTTCCCTAATGACTAAATAACTGTCCTGTGAAAA
This sequence comes from Hipposideros armiger, assembly GCF_001890085.2. NCBI lineage: Eukaryota > Metazoa > Chordata > Mammalia > Chiroptera > Hipposideridae > Hipposideros > Hipposideros armiger. The sequence continues at coordinate 2,802,317 of NW_017731355.1, forward strand.
ATAGTGAAGAAAAAATGGATATTTAACTCCAGAAAACAGAAAGATTTTTGGCAGGAGAGCCTGATAGCTATCTCTGAGTTTTAGACTAGAGGCAGATGAACAAAGAGTTGACATTAAACAGAGACAGAGTTTAGCTCTGTGTTAAATAGAGGCATATTTAGCTCTACGTAAATGAAATGTTTAATGACTACATTGAGCAGGGAAGGAAAGGTTCCTATTCTGTAGGGATATGCAAGTAGATGCTATAGAAAGATTCTGTAGGGCTGCTCTGATGTACTGTTGTTTGTAAATTTCTGTGGCAAATTATAAAGTATATGGTGATTATTTTTTAAGCCACACGTATGTAAGCTAGGCAAGAACATTGTTTCTAAGCAAGTCATTTACACAATAATAGGTACTCCGGAACACGGTATTGCACCAGTTGGAGCCTGTGGGGTACAGAATACATTGGGACAACAGAACTCTTCAGCAGCTCCTATGTTAGGTGAATCCCACTCCACCTGGATTAATCGTGATAGAAGCCACCGGAAAACCACTTTGCTGACTCCTGAGGATCACATCGTCTCTAAACACTTTCAATCCACTATTTAATAATGTCCTGAATAATCTTTTTAGAGCATGATATCATGTTACAAGATTCACCTTTTTGAAAATCAGAATTTTCACTGTTCTAATACATCTACTATAAATAAGGGGAATAATTTATTTCAATAAAATTAGGCAAGAGAGTAAGCTCTTGCATTATTTTATTTCTCTGTCTTTATTTTCTCCTCTTTTAAATTATCACAAACTTTGTGACTTAAGACAACATACATTGATTGATTCTTCTCTTATAGTTTGGAGTTCAGAAGCCTGAAATGAGTCTTACAGAGCTAAAAATCAAGGTGGCAGCAGGGCTGAATCCTTCTGGAGGCTTCAGAAGAGAATCCACTCCTTGCCTCTTCCAGCTTCTAGCGGCTTCCAGAATTCCTTGGCTTAGTGCTACATCATTCCGATCTCTGCTTCCATCATGACATTGCCTTCTCTCTCTGACTTCTTTCCTCCCTTTTGTAAAGACCCTTGTGATTCCATGAGACCCACCTGCATAATCCAGGATCATCTCCCCACCTCAGAATCCTTCAGTTAATCACATCTGCAAAGTCCCTTTTACCATGATAGGTAACATATGAGGTCAGACAATTAAGTTCACGAACTCATACTATTGTAGAAGAAGTGCTACATATTTCATTGCTGAATATCACTACAGTCAACTTCGAAGTACTCCCCTTGGAAAGCTATGCACTGATGCCAGTGCCCAGTCCACCCTTCGAAGCAATTTTGGAACTCTTTTTCTGGAATGGCCATCAGAGCTGTTGTCGTATTACCCTTGATGTCCTGAATGTCATTTAAATGTCTTCCTTTCAATATTTCCTTTATCTTTGGGTAAAGAAAGAAGTCACTGGGGGCCAGATCAGGTGAGTGGGGAGGGTGATCCAATACAGTGATTTGTTTACCGGCTAAAAACTCCCTCACAGACAGTGCCGTGTGAGCTGGTGCATTATCGTGATGCAAGAGCCATGAATTGTTGGCGAAAAGTTCAGGTCGTCTAGCTTTTTCACGCAGCCTTTTCAGCACTTCCAAATAGTAAACTTGGCTAACTGTTTGTCCAGCTGGTACAAATTTGTAATGAATCATCACTCTGATATCAAAAAAGGTTAGCAACATTGTTGCAATAAGTTCGCAAACTTAATTGTCAGACCTCATATTCATAGGTTCCAGGGATTAGGACATGAACCTCTTAGGGGGATCATAATTCAGCCTACCACAGTATATAATATGTATTTAAAAAATAATATATCCTACATCATTTTTTTTTTAGTTAGGTAGGTACGTGCAACCAACCAACCAGACCACCAATCATCTCTTATTAGTATTATTTATCTCTTGCTTACTTTCATTCCCTAAATTCCTACTCAGTTAAGACAAGAAATGAACTTTAAGAACCAGCAGTCTCATTTCCAGCACTGAATCCTGTGTTGATTCACGGCATCTACTCCAATAAGTGCTTTTGACTCAATTGGAAAGGAGGAAAATTGAGCTTAATAAACTGGTGCCTGACATTTGTCTAAAAGGCCATCACGACCACCTCCAGAGTGATGAATGGATCAGTTCTAAACAGGATAAAGACACGGGCATGTGACATCCAAGTCATAGCTGTATGGGACTACTCAGAACCATAGACACAGTATTTAGAGAAATCAACTTTGTTGATGGTTTTTAAAAATGATTACTAAACTTTTCATTGCAAGAAAATTGCAGATTCCCATGCAGTTGTATGACATAATGGAGAGATCCGTATACTTTTTACCCAGTTTTCCCCCAACAGCAGCATCTTGTAAAACTATAGAACAACATTACCACCAGAAAACTGGTGCTGATACAAACAAGATACAGGACATTTTCATCACCACCAGAATCCTTCATGCTGCTCTTCTGTAGGCATGTCTATTCTCATCCCATCCCTATAAACCCTGGCAACCACTAATCTGTTCTCCCTTTCTATAATTCTGTCAGTTTTAGAGTGTTATATACATAGAATCATACAGTATAGAACCTTCTAGAATTGGCCTTCTTCATTCAGCATAATTACCTGGAGATTGATCTAGTTTGCATATATTAATAATTGGTGGCATTTTATTGCTTAGTACTACTATTCTGTAGTGTGGATGCACATTCATCTGTTGAAAGACATCTTGGCTGTTTCATTTGGGGGCTGTCACAAATAGAACTCATATGAACATTCATGTATAGGCTTTTGCATGAACAAAAGTTGTTATTTCTCTGGGATAAATGCCCAGGAGTATAATTGTTGGGTTGTAGAATAGTTGCATGTTTAGTGTTTTTAAGAAACTGTCATTATTTTGCAGAGTTGCTGCATCATTTTATATTCCCATCAGAATGCATGAGTGATTCTGTGTCTTCCTATACCGGCCAGTATTTGGCATTGTCACTCTTATTTTAGCTATTCTTATTGGTGTGCAGTGATATCTCATTGTGGTTTGAATTTGCATTTGCCTATGGCTAAAGATGATGAACATCTTTGCATGTGCTATTTGCTTATTTCACCTGCTGTCTCCAGGGAACCCGTGGTGTTACTATGAGGAGGACATGACAGCCAAGAGAGCTAGGCTCAGGGCCTGTAACCTCTGTTTCTGCCAAAGCTGCTCCATTATTATTATTTTTTATTTTGCCCACTTTACATATTGAGCTACATAAGATTTCACTTTAACAAGGTTTCCTTTGCTAAAGGGGAAAAAAAAGTATGAAATCAACTTCATCTATTGTTACAGGTTGTTTTGTAGGAAATGCCTCGATGTTTCAAAATCCTAGACAAAAGCTAAATTCAGAATTAGAAATAAATACACTAAAATATATTTATATAAAAATATATTCTAGGGGCAGCCAGTTAGCTCAGGTGGCTAGAGCTCAGGCTCATAGCACCAAGGTTGTTGGTTCGATTCCTATATGGGCCAGTGAGCTGCACCCTCCACAACTAGATTGAAAACAATGACTTGACTTGGAGCTGATGGGTCCTGGGAAAGCACACTGTTCCCCAATAAAATTTTATATATATATATATATATATATATATATATATATATGTATATATATATTCTAAAGCAACTACTTAAGCCAACACATGCTCTTAGTTATTTCTTTACAACGAATGACTTCAGGATGACTCTAACTTTTAAAAATGAAAATTATATCTCTCACTAATTTAAAAATAGCTAAAACATCTCTCATCAATAGTCTGTAACACAGTTTTCTTTCATGCAGGACCCGCACACCAATCATTCTTCTACAGGTCAGGCAGGAGGGGAACTAAGTGTGGAAGAATAAAAGGAAGTAAAGGCTCTCATTAACTTGGTTGTACTACCTTAGAAAGAAACACAATACACTTGTAACATCTAACAATGATGATGAATCCATGCAAAATGCTTGCATACAGTCTGATTTTATGATTCTATAGATTAGTTATTAGAAAATAAACCGTTCCCAGGGAGCATAGTCGTGCTGTAATCTTGTAATCCTTGGGAGGAAAGTTCCCCTAGAGAACCCAGCATTTTTAGCCTTTTCTTCCAATACTCAGGCCCTCTTGCTTTTTCATTAAGTAGAGATGTTTTCTGCACAAGGCTAGAAAACTTGTCACATTAAAAAAAAATCAATAACAAAAACAAACCATGATATCCATACTACACTTTTCCTAGTAATTTTTATAGCCCCGTGGTGGGAATATCAGAGTCAGTACTCCTGGAGGGGAGGAGGGGGGCGTACAGGAGGGCATTATGTAGCCAGGTGGATGCTAGCTTGCCAGTAACTTAGTTTGTCTCAGTGAGGCCATCTGAGGTGACAGCACGGGCTGTGTGAGCCGCATCCTCCCAGAGGACCGAAAGACAGAGGTCACTCCATCCCAGACCCCAGGGAGCAACATGACCTCCCCACCCACTGTGTGAACCAACCAGGGCCCTCCTGCTCATCCATGTGCACGCAAACGGCTCTCTGGAGGAACACAACCACAGCAGAACATTTTTCTCCCATGTTATCATCCATCCCTATTCTTCCTCTGGGAAATCTGTGAAAAGTCAAGGATCCACGGTCTGGTAAAAAGAAAATCCAAACAAAGTACGTTCGTGCTTCTTCATTTTGTACATGTACCTTCCTCCAATACTGTGATCCCCGCAGCTATATGTGAGGGCTTCATACATGGTGGTCAGGAGGCTCCCTGGAGAAGTTCCATGCTATTGGCTTGTGTGTGGTTTTCTTTTTCTCCGTGTGTGGTAGAATGAATTAGTTGGGGTGGGGGGTGTAATCTCTTTTGGAATAATATGTTTTATGGTCCCGTTGGACCTAGGGTTTGAAAGCCCAAGTAAGTGGTTAGAAGGAGTATTTGCATCAAGGTAGAACAGAGGCCTGCTGGCTGACTGGACCCTGGGGAAGAACTTGTGCTACCTCAGCTCACGCTTCATTGGCTCCCCCTCCCCAGACCCACTCGGGACCCCAGCAAAACTGGAAGGCAGAAACAGGGTGCTGGCCAATTTCATCTTTCCCATAAAAAGCTAACGGCATTCCCACCAAACTCACTTTAACACCAGCCAGAGGACCCAGGGCTGGCCAAACATTCACTCTTTTTTCTAGAGCGCGTAGAAGGCCCAAGTGCCTAAGAAAATGTGAGACTTGAGCCCATCCCCAAATAATTATGGAATCAAGGCAATTATATTATAGTATCCATCTGGTCCTGATCCTTCCAAAATAAATGTGGTTGTGAGTTTTAGCAGAAGAGCACTGTTGTTCTAAAGCAGTATACTATCAATCTGTGCCCTGGACTCAAAATAATCTACATGTGCCGACAGCCAGAGAAGTGACACACTTTAAAAAAAAATGATTAAAAGCTGGGGTTGAGCTTTCACAAATATCTCATTTAATTTTCATAACTCATCTATCAGGGAGGTATTCTTCCAAGCTCCAGTTTACATATGTGGGAGCTGAGGGGTGGTAAGGTTAAATTGTTTTCCCAAAGTCACACAGATAGCAAGAAGTGCTGGAAATTGAACCTAGAGTTTGGCCCCAGAGGTCTCACACTTAACCACTCAGCAACACCACCAAGAAGACCCACCACAGAGGCTTACAGGGGCTCATGGGAGACAGACTCCCAGATGGAGGACTGAGACAGAGAGAATTCTCCTAGGAGTCAAAACTTGCATTCAGACCTGAAAGCAGAGAAGAAGTTAGAAAGGTGGAAGAACGGACAGAGGTGGGAAATGGGAAGATAAACCCGGACAGGGAAACGGGATGTACAAATATACAGAGGCAAGGAGGAACGGGGCAAGGTTGACAAAAGCTGAGTGGGGCAGCGTGCTCGGATCATTGCACTTCAGTCAAACTGAACAAGGGGGTTGGGCGCGGAAGTAGACGTAAGAATTAAGACTGGAGAGCTTTCTAAGTCGTGCTAAAGAGGACTGAATTTTGAAGGTTACGTAAGGGAAGCCAGTAAAGGATTTTAAGCAGAGATCAGGGTGACAATATTTGCTTTTCAGAAAGATCACTGTTTGTGTAGGGAATCGCTGGCAGGAAACTAGGGCCCCAGGGTGTGGCCACAGAGTCAAGTGAGGGACCTTGAGGCTGGTTGGGTGACAATCCAGTAAGAAATGACAAGGGTCTAGACTAACAGAGTGGCAATGGGGATGGAGAGGGGGAAATTGACTTGAGAGATGTCAAGGGAAGGGGAAGGACTCTGATGACTGAAGGTGGAGAGTAAGGGACAGCGAGTGTCAATGATGAAATAACATTTATATGTTTCATTCATACATGATGGTGGTATTCATTCAGCTGGGGAAAGCAGGGTGGAAGAAGGGGACAGGGCTGGGAAGGACAAGGAGAAGGAAAAATGAAAGCAATTGGCAACATGTTGATGTTGAAGTAACTATGGGACATTCAAACAAATATTCCAACAGGTGGGTGGCTAAATGAGCCTGGAGCTCAAGAAAGGTGCCTGGGCTTGGGCAATGGGCTTTGGAATCCTCTTGTAGTATTCGAGGTTATGGGGTTGGGCCAATTTTTATCTCTTGATCCAAATTCACCCAATAATCCTCTATTTCAGATGATGGATCTGGGACTCCATAAACCACAATTCTACTTTGCCAGCTGCCTCCTTCTTAGGCTCTGCCAATAGAAGGAGACTGCAGTGCTGGAGAAGGGAGGGGGGTGCGAGTCCCCCTCCAGCCTTGCTTCTTCGCTCCAGACGCTGCAGTTGATTCCAGTAGCAGCTGTTGGGTCTAGTGTGCAATTTTTCTAACATTTGCAGAACCGGCTCCCTCTTACCTCCACTTAGAGCCACCAGCAATACCCAAATATGCCACCTTCCCGAGGTCTGTGTCCCGCCCATGGGAACTCTTATCTAAGTTCTAGTTTTAATAATTCCAACCTCTTCCTTTGTTCCTTCAGCCCTAGAGGTAGAGTTGCTTCCTGTGGGTGCTACTTCTGTCATATCTTCGAGGTCCCTTTTCACCCTTTCAGTCACCTAGCTAAGAACTTTATGCCTAATTAACCATTCTTTGTATCAATTTCTTGAGGTTAAAATAACTGACTATTGTAGGGTGAATATGGACACCCAAGGAAAGTAGCGAGAGTAATAAAGAAGAGAGCTTTGGAAAGAACCCTGAGACCACCTACATTTAAGGGCGATCAGCCCAAGAAGTGAGCCAGGGAGGTGCCAGGAAATCCAGCAGATTCTGTGTCTGCTAAGGAAAAGAATCAATCAAGAAGGAGGGAGAGAACTGTCAGGCCAGAGAGATAATTATTAATGGAACAAGATTCCTGAGACGGTGGTAGGAGTAAACTTGTTCCTTGAAATGAAAGGAAAGGAATGAAGGTGGGTGATGAGTAGATAGACTTTCGAGTGGGGAGGTCATCTACTGAATGTGGAGAAATGATGTGGTCTGAGGGAGGAGAAGGGAAGGGAAGGGAAGGAAGAGGAGAAGGAGGCAGTTTGCAATCACCTCTGAAGAGGATGGAATTGAAGGCTGGCCATGGGCACCCTGTGGGACAGTGCTGAGGGCTGTGGGGAGGGGAACAGCCAGAGAACTTGAATTTGATGGGCCTCCAATCCACATAGCTGAGTGTATTTTTGTTTGTTTTGTACTATTAGGGCATAGCAACCCTTTGTGTGGCATTGAAAAGTAAGACAGTGGGATTCATCCAGGGACGGAGTTTGCCAGGCTCTCAAAAGAAGTGTGGGAATCGGCAGGAGAGGGATTAGCATGGAGGACCTCAGGCGCTGGTTGGCTAGAAAATGAAGCAGAGCTTCTGGGGGGTGATGTACAGAAGCACACAACTCAGTGTGAGCTCATGAGGGTGTGTACAGACAGGGCTTAACTCTGCTCTTTGACTAAAACCATAAAAGGAAATGTTTTCAAATGTGCTTTGGCCAGAGAGGAAAAAAAATCCCCCACAATGACTGGACACTAGTTTTAATCTTAATAAAACATGGTGGCTCATCCTTAGGTTCAACCTAACAAATTATCCTTGTCGAAATGCTTGTAAATCTGCAATATATAAATGCCTTATTTATTCTAGGGAAGGAACCGTTTGGGGGAAACAGTGTGATAAAGAGCTTAGAAAACTTTAGAACTCCTCAAATATGAAGGATCAGGGATATTGTTGTAATGAGGTAGGTCTGCTTTGAATGCTTTTATTACTTTAAATTTTCTTAGGGCTGAGATCAACTCTGATAGGCACTTTAACTAAGGCAAATAATGATGGTAATAAAATATTATGCCACTGCAAAATACACTAAGTGCCCAGGCTTCCAAACTTTTCCAATTATTTTCTTGTAAATGCATTTCTATGGGGGTAGTTTCCCCTTAGGACAGAACATAATTTTAAAAACTTGTATTCACTGCAGCCCTATAAATAACTGTTTCACCTTAATGTTGGCAAGTAGTGATTTATTTTGTAAAATTGTTACTTCACTAAGCATGCTTTACTGTGTATGCACTTCCCTGGGGCACACAAGACTTTTTTTTAGCATATTGTTTGGGGAAGCATGAAAGCTATTAAATTCATAAATTAATTTACACATGAATTCTTAGTTTACTATGATTTGTCACATTTTTTGGTATAAAATGGCTGTTATATTTGCATTATCCATAAGCAAGTAAAATATAAAAACTGTTAGTAATTCTTATGTTTTCAGAATAGAGCTTTCTAGTTGCTAAATATCTTCAAATTTATCTTTTTTCACTTTTGCAATTCTGATTATGAAAAGGCACTTATTAATGTGATATCTAAGACTCACCTTTTCATTGACATGGAATTTATTTTAACCCTTCTCTCATCACAGATTTATCAAAGAAGGGCGTAGGAAAATGAGTTAAGCTGAAATCGAAGTAGTTTTCTTTAATTCAATCATGAAGGCATTTGAAAATAAAATGCATCCAGAAAAAATATATGGAATAGTAAATATAGCATAAAATGGAGAAATGTTAAATGGTTTAAGGGGAGAAGGGGTCCAGTACCATGAATTTTACCTACTCTATCATCTGAAGTGTCAGAATTATAACATCAGGGACTGTGATGGTGAACATTGTAGGAATCATCACAAATCCAACAAAAAAGAAGTTATTTAGTAGAAAAAACACTTGAGTCAGACAAATATAGGTTCAAAGTCTAGCTCAGCCACTTACTAGATTTTGACCTTGGTCAACTTTAACTTTTCTTAGTTACTGTTTCCTTATCTGAAAATTGGAGATAAAGTAATTACCCCTCAAGGGCCTCATGAGGAATGGCTGTGATTACAGGTGTTAATTACTGGCACCTTGGGAGCTAGCACTGAGACCTCCTGCCTTTATGGTCCTTGACTTCTTCTTGCCTCAGGTTCTGACCTCCCCAAAAACCATCTGGGGAGATATCAAGTAAGATTTTGCTAGAACTTAAAGGGCAGATGCCACCAACAGGCCATCGTCCTTTGACTGATTACAGATTTTAAAATGCAGCACTGTTTCTGCTTTGAAGAGCTGATGCAAAATGTGTGATGGAGAAAACAAGTTTGTTTTCGAAGTTATCTCCATTAAAGAAGGAGACAGTAATGGCAGCATAATTGCTATACCAATGCCTTGCCATAGAAGCTCCCAAGCATCATTACTTAATTTGGAAACATGGCTGAAAGGGCAGACTCAAAAGGCAGTTGGAATAATCAAAGAAGTTGGAATGATCAACCCCATTATTTGAAATACACAGGAGCAAATCCTCTTGTCAAAAAAGCCTGCTTGGGGGCCGGCCGAGTGGCTCAGTTGGTTAAGAGCTCGCTCAAGAGTACAAGATCTGAGCAACAGTGGTTCGAGTCCCGGCCTGAGCTGAGCTGCCATTGAGCTGCCAACAGGTGGCAGGATGTCTCAGCTAAAAACAAAACAAAAAGCCTGACTGTCTTACTGAAAGATTGACTTTTGACATTAAATGCCTGGTTTGTGTGGTTTGTACATCTGATGACATAGGCGCTTTATAAAATAACCAGCAGACACAGTTGTTGACCAACTGATTCTTCTTCTGTAAGTCAGAGGTGAGTTATTACCAATTCTTGTTTTGTGCAACAAATTATGTAGGGATGTTGGCAACAAAATGGACTCTTTGCTAAGTCCATGGGAGCAACATGACCAGTTATGTTATCTGCTAGACACTGTCACACTAGTGTCTCACAGGGACTTTGAACTGTGTGTCTTAGCTATGAACCTGGAGTGACCTCATTCGACATTAAAAAGCAGTCGAATTATACGACCCAGTAATTCCACTCCATCTGAAATATATGGAAGCACATGTCCATACAAAAATTTGTGCAGCATTATTCGTAACAGCCAAAAAGTGGAAACAACCAATGTCCATCAACTGATGAATGGGTAGACAAAAGTGGTATATTTACACAATTGAGGATTGTTCAGCAAGAAAAAGGAATGAAATACTGATACATACGACAACATGGGTGAACTATGGAAACATTATGCTAAGTAAAAGAAAGCAGTCATAAAAGACCGTTTATTGTATAATTCCATTTATATGAAATGTCTAGAATTAGACAAACCTAAAGACATAGAAAGTAGATTAGTGGTTGCCTAGAGCTGCAGAGGAAGGAAATGGGGGAAAATGGGGAGTGACTGCTGATGGGTGTGGGGGTCCTGTTTTGGAGTGATGAAAATGCTCAAAAATTGTGGTGATGGTTGCACAATTTGTGAACATATTAAAGCCACTGAATTGTATACTTCAAGTGAGTGAATTGTATGGTATGTGAATTATATAAAGCTGTTATTTTAAAAAGCAGTCAAATGGTATCAAGGATTATTATGGGGTGAAGAGATATGCTAGTCAATGGTACATAAACTGATAAAAATTCTTTTTGAAAGAGAAAATTCGATATTTGAATAGGTACCTACCAAACTTTCTCTTTCTCAGAACAGATTATAAGCAAGCAGAAGAGATGAAAAGAAAAACATATTTGGTTCTTTGCTCAGTCCCCTGGGACACTGTACTTAAATCAAAGATTATGCTTTGGTTTAGATCAGTCAGAAAATACTTTTTAAAAATAGTTTTACTCTTCTGTATCTCAAAAAGGCAAAAATGAATATTTTATCATTTGGATAATGGGGAACTTTTATTTTTAGCTTCAATATTAATTTTGGAAGGCACTTAAGACAAATGAGCATTTTTACCCAGCTAGATATATGTGTTTTAACACAAACGGGTTTAAACTTATCTAAGCCCATTTAACAACTGAGCTGTACATGGAGACTATAACAAAAAAAGCAGCTGTAGTGTTAATGGCTGTTATGTACTCCCGGCCATCTGGGACTTGACAGAACACTGGGCCACAGAAACCAGCTAAGTGAATAACATGGGAAACAGCCTATCAATAGGAAGAATATCAGTTATTTGCCAAAACACACAGATTTTTTGGTTTGACCACACAGAGAGGAGTCGGAACGCTATCAGGATTTCTGACAAACTGTATGAACCTTGGACACAAAGACAGTAATAAAGATATTATGTTCTCCTGAGCAGATGGTAGGGGCTAGCTTACACCACGTCTCTTACTTTGGTGACTTTCCAGCTCTACAGAAGTGGAAAGTGGGGCCTGGGAATATTGCTTCCCTGAGAGTGAGATGGACTTTGGCTCTTGAGCTGGGGTCAAAGCACAGGAATGGGGTTGGCTGGTTTGGGTTGACGGGGACCAGCCACATGCTTCAGAGATTCTATAAGAGTCTGGGAGCCTGGAGACCCCTTCTGACCAATGTGCACGCAGCAGAGCGGATTTGTTCTGCTCTGCCGTCCTGAGGGTGATGCATGTGGCCTGCGAGCTTCTCATAACAACCTATGCTCCAGTCCCACTGACGTTCTCATCATTTCCAAACATACTTCGCTTGATAGGCCTATGTTTCTGGCACATACTATTCCTTTTAGTCAGAATTTCCCTCTTCTTCATCTGGAAGCCTCCTACTCATCCTTTCAAACTCACCTTTTCTGTGAAGCCTCCCCAGCTCCCTCGGGCAAAATTAGTCATTTCCACTTCTGTCCTCCTAAAGCTGTCTCCATCATAGTCCTTAAACGATCCTTCCTCCCAGACAGTGTCTCAAATATAAGAATTATATCAATATTTTAAAAATCTCTATTACTTAGCAAGTCTGGCATATAGTAAGTACTTCATAAATGTTTGTTGAATTCTGCTAGATAGAGATCCTGATAGGTGGCCTGAGAATAGCAAGATAAGTAAGCCAGTAACCTGGCCTAGAAGGAGCAATGAGAGAAAGAGAGAGAGAGAGAGAGAGGAGAGAGAGAGAGAGAGAGAGAGAGAGAGAGAGAGTTTTGTTATTATTAATTAGCAGATTATTAAACTGAATAGCCAAAGTCAAAAGATTGACTGTCTTTAATGGGGGTACTCCAGGCACCGAGGGGAGAGAAGTTTGTTTAAATTGTTCAAATCATAATATAATGGGCGTATTAGTTCACTAGGGCTGCCGTAACAAAGTACTACAGACTGGGTGGCTTGAACAATTATATTCTCATGATTCTGGAGGCTAAAAGTCTGAGATCCAGGTGTTGGCAGGGTTGGTTTCACTGTGAGACCGTTTCCTAGCTTCTAGGCATCTGTCTTCTCCCTTTGTCTTCACATGGTCTTTACTCAGCGTGGTTCTGTGTCCTAATCCCCTCTTCATAGAAAGACACTAATCATATTGGATTAGGGCCCACCCTAGTGACCTCATTTAACCTTAATCACCTCTTTAAAGGCTTTATCTCCAAGTACAGCCAAATTCTGAGGTACTGGGGTTAAGACTTCACCATGTGAATTTTGAAAGGATGCAATTCAATCTGTAACAGCAGGTAACTACCTACTTTGCCTGTGAGGTTAAGGCTTGCTTTATACATCAGTTCTGCAAACTCTTTTTACCTTCCTTGTACTTGACCTCCAGATCTAATCAATGTTGACAGAGCCCCTTTAAGCGCACATTGAAACGGTAATTGGAACTGTCAATGTGGAGCCTGGATGCTAAAACTGATAATCTTCTTGCTCGTCTCAATACTGCACATGAAGGGGAGACAAACCTGGGGACCCTTTCACAGGATGTCAAAAGATGCATGGTTCCTGACTCTGCACGCTGCAGCCTGTATTTCCCAGGCTGCTTTTATACTACAAATGAATGTGCCATCAAAAGTTTATGCCTACAAAAGTCATACATATTCCATTGGATGAAATCTTTAATAATAATAAATAAAAAAGGTCTATGCCAACATTTGCCATCATTGCTCTCTCGTTAGCACCACCCAGCATTAACCCAGATTAGAGCTTGTGCATGAGTTTGGCTAGGGAAGGTAACCAGCCAAGGTCTCCGTACCATCCTGATGAACTAGAATTGTTACAGCTGAAGACACCCATCCCCAGGGCTGGACTGGAAGCTAGGCCAGTCTTAGCTAGCTCTGAGAGCAGATGTTCATTTCAAAATAGACCCAAAAAGTCATTATAATATTGTGAAACTGTTCAGAATGGATTCCCCTTGGAAAGAGCAATACAGGAGTAATTTCCTGAGATAAAATAAGCTTGGGTTTATAGGGCTGGCACTCCAGAGATGTTCTGCAAGACAGTCTTTAGTTTAATATTTCTCCAAGTGAGGTCCTAGACTGCCTATGTTGGACTCACATGGGTTCTTTATAAAAATGGAAGTTCCTATGCCTAGCTAATGCTGACTGAATTAGGATGTCTATGTGGATCTAGGAGTCTGAGTTTTAACCCCTGCCTTGTGTACTTCTTATCCAAGCTAACATGTGCCAACCACCGACCGAGTAACTGCCTGGCAATGTAGGAGACGCACAGCGGGACTGTGGCCCGCTGACCCACTCAGCCCTCTCATGGGTCTGGTTCACTGAGGCTCAGAGAGACTAAGATAGTCGCCGATCCAGCTCTTGATTCACAATCCAGGGCTCTGCCCACAACTCCGATTTAGTTCTCTTTCCTATCCCTTTGCTCTTTGAAGTCACAGCTTGAATCATCCCTAATTAAAAAAAAAAAGTGCCTAAAAGTTTTCTAATCCTGGTATTACTCAATGCTGATGACAGTGTGGTTAGTAGAAGGGAACTCTCACACCCAGCTGCTGGAAATGTAAACTGGTACAGTCCTTTCCAGAGGGCATTTTGGGAATCTGTAGTGAGACACTATGAATTCTATTTCCAGAAATGAACCCTAAGGGAAACATGATTCTGTCAAAGACTTATATTCAAAATATTCATCAGAGCCTTGTTTATAATAAGTGATAGTCAACAGATAGGAAACTTGTCAAATCCATAAAATTAAAATATTAAGTAGTCGTTAAAAATTCTGTTGTCACACAATACCTAACAGGTGGGAAAATACATTTTATTACATTTCTTAAAAAGTAAGGTGGAAATCTCTCTATCTAATAATTCTAGTCCTCCCCCCTGCACCCCAACCCCACACACAGATACATTTCTGTATCTCTGTCTGAAGAGAAATCTATGTAGCTGTTAAAAATGATTATGTTTAGGTCAGGGGTTTCCAGAGGGAGAGAAAAAAAACAGGAACCCTGAGAATGACAGCACCCAAATCTTCAGTAAACTGTCATTAATCTATTGAGCCTTCCTCTTCACTTGAGCTGAAATCAGCCAGCTTGAGCAAATAGAAGTTTGGAGTTGGGGTGGAGGTGGAAGCAGCAATTAAAAACCAAAGCATAATGGCTCTCAGCCTTCAGTGTGTAAAGGGATCCCCTTGGGGACCTGGTTAAAATGTGGATTCCTTGGCCCCACTTCCAGAAATTTCAATGTAAGAGGTGGGGTTTAGTAATCTTCATTTTAATCAGCCCTTGATGTAATTTCACTGCAGGTGACCTGAGGGTAGCAGCCCCTGGGGGAAGTGAAAGCCAGGGGGAGAGCCTCAGGGGAGACTGAGGGAAGCAAAGGGCCCTGGGAAGCTGGGTGAGCAGCAAAGAAAGACATGTCAAAGTTTAACATTGGTCCTTTCTTTTCCATATAAACTAGGACTATTTACTAGCATACTAGGATTATTAGAATAGTCTGAAAGTCCTTTGTAGACTAAAGTTGAGGACATGGCTATCATTTTAAACACAATTTCCAGTGAAAAATATGTTTCAAGTTAAAAACTAATTACCATCTGAACGTTTGGAATTCAACTGGTTCCTATCCTGACTAACTATGTTACAACCCCATGTCATCAGCCTCCAGACTAGAATGGAAAACCAAGCAACCTTGATATAAGTATTTAGATGCCCTTCAGTTTTTCACATTGATTTTAGCTCATTTAACAAAATAGCAAGAAGATAAACCTATTTTTGAGGGAGAAAAAAGGACAGATATGCACTGTTAAGTATAAGATTACATTCAATTTCAAACCAAAAAGCTACAAGTCAGATTTGAGCCTCTATTTTTTTTTTTTTTCACAAAGATCTTTGCATTCCCACCTTTTTGGAGAGGGATAGTATGAGGAATAGGGAATGTAACTTGAAAGTTCTGGTCTGCTTCTTTAGATTTAGTTTGAATTCAGAATAGTCCTGTAATATTTTATAAATTTCAAGTTCAATAAGTCTAAAGAATAAATTATTGAACAAATTTCTTTTAACAGGCATGGAGTAGAAAAATAATAAAAACTTACAGAGCTGAATATGTTACACAAACAAATGTGCCATTGTACATGTACAATTTGGCGATAATAATACATTGTTTAAAGGGAAGTTCAGATGTGCTTTGGAACCAGGTTTGAAAAAGTTGTCACCAGGAGGTGAGCTGGGCTGCCAGTTGTTTCCCATCTGTCTCAACTGAGTACATATAGTGTGAGATTAAAGGGGTTCCTAAAGAGCCACCCTCTCCCCACATTTGAATTTATTTGCAAAATACATGAATATAGCAGCCAAAATAAAAGGCCCCAAGAGCAGCACTATATGGTCCCAGTTTGAGCTACAACGGACTGAAGGTACTCGAACGAAATTAGTGATGCTTCAAACTTTAATAACAAAATCTTTGTTAATAACAAGCAGAGCCCGTTGGCAGAAGCGGAAGTGGAGACCTGGTACTTTGCTTGTCTGACCTCTCTGTCCCTTGAAAACTCCCAAATTAGACCTTTGTGTCAATTAGGACTCTTCAGTTCCAAACAATAGAATCTGACTTTGGCCAGTTTTCAGAATTGCTGGGAAAGCTGAAGAACTAAGCTTCAGAAAGGACTGGAACCAGGGAAGCTCCTGAGTTCTGGGAGGCAAGAACTGTGTCTCTTCAGGGGTTGTCATTGGAACCAGGCCTGGTATTCCTCAGCTCCGGTTGCCTTGTTTGGGTCATATGTTCATCCCCTGATCTGGGGAGTGGGAACATTTTGAGTGACCATGAGGCAGGAAACTAAAACGTGTTCACTATAGTCTTTCGGGTCCCCTCTAGCCCCATGATTCATGGCTACTGTTCCATTATTAGAAAATTCTCCCCTTGCAAGTGTGAATCAAAATGACCTCAGAGAGCTAGCCACAGGCTGTGTTCTAATTTCAAGTTTTAATCTCAGAGAATAGCAGTGTCAACACAGAAGTGAAAAGAAAGGGGGGGGGGCGGGGAGAATAATGACGGTGTGTTTTGTAATTCTTATTTTGTTGAATTTTTTTAAGGGATCAGACTTTTGGTCAGATTATGGTAGAATTTTGTATGACCCTTGGTAAATTTCTTAATTTTCCTGAGCCTCAGTTTCCTCACCTGTAAAATATAAGTCACTTTTTTTTTTATTGGGTTCTTTTATGGAAAATGCTTATTACAGTGCCTGGCCTTAATATTATTATTAGTAGCATTATTAGTATTATTAGTATTATTAGTATTCCATAGGGGAATTTCCTCTCATGTGTTAATCATGGAAATTTGTATGGTTATATTTTAATGAGCTCACTTTCATAAATATATTAAAGCTTGGAGA
The DNA here is from genome assembly GCF_001890085.2 of Hipposideros armiger. NCBI lineage: Eukaryota > Metazoa > Chordata > Mammalia > Chiroptera > Hipposideridae > Hipposideros > Hipposideros armiger. The sequence continues at coordinate 2,819,307 of NW_017731355.1, forward strand.
CATGGTGAACAGATAGATATTCTTGGATTCTCAACAACCAAGCCCAAGGGACTAATAAAATGAATGGTGGCAATTCACCAAAGCTGCAGATTTGTGTTCCGTGAACACAGAGACATTTCATAAGGATTGTGTCCACATACATAGCTGATGTTTATATTTGATAGCAACTGAGGCAACACTGTAGGAAGAATATTACAAATGCTCACTATGAAGATTTACCCTGGCTTTTCCTGAAAAAGTTTCCTTTGCAGTGAGTTCCACATAATGTCGTGAGTACCATATTTTTGTAGAATTTTGATATACAATCAAAATCTGTACATCCTCTGTCATTTGGCAAACTTGAGCGGTTGCTATGACTCTTTGGCACATCATCGTGATGACTCAGGTACAAATGAGTTTCAGGCCAAAAGTGTGTATTGGGGCTTATGAAAACACATGCTTCCGGAAAGCCACTCACTAAAGTCGGAGTTTAAAACAAAGAGGGACTCAAGTCTGGGGAGAGAATTTCACTCGCTTAGTTCATCACAAGCACCTTATTAGAAATGGGAAAGGAGGAAAGGAACTGTTTCCAACGCAGATTTACAAATTATCCCGGTGTGACCAGAATTACATCTGAGAGGGAAAGCTTCCTGACCCTTTGTCAAACACACTTCCTTCCTCTGGAGATTGTGAGTTGGGACGTTTAGCTTTTCCTCCCTGAAACAAATGCCAGTGTTCAAAAACTCAGCATCAATCCTCCAGGATTCCCCCATCTTATTATTCTAAAACTGATGAACCAAAAGCCTTTGTTGACCCCCTACCTACCTCTTTAATAATCACCATGCTGCCTACTTGAGCTCTCAGGAGAAAAGGGTGATTCACACTTCTAGACTCTACTTTGGAGAGACATGTAGACACATGAACTACTAAACCCAAGTGGAAATCAGTATGAAATGAAACCTAATTTCTGTGGCTCACAGGTCCAGTGGGGATGGACAGCTTTGTGAAGTTGGCTGCACACTTGGCAAAACCCCTTGTTCACAGCTGGAGGAGATTTCAATCAGCAAGCTTAACGGTGCCCAACGGAACAGTGTCCAAATTTGTCACTAGACCATGCTTGAAGGCAATTTGTTGAAATCATTTCGGATGCAGGAAATCCTGTGTTTACTACCTAGGAAATATTACATAAAGATTTGGAGTTTTTTCCCCTTATAATGCCTCTTTCAAACTGAAATTTGGCAACAGAGCCACTGCTGATAAGAAGAATGCTGCTCAGGAAATGACAATACAGTGGTAGCCCACCATATGCAATAGGGCTTTTTTCTTTTGTTCCCATCCTGGTTCTCAAAGTTAGTTGATAGAATCTCTTCCAGTTAGGGAGTCCAGTCACTCACAGGTTTATGTCTCCAGTACTGAAGCCTTTAGGGAGGCACTGCTATCTCCCTGATAATGTCTAAAAGGACAATGAGAGAAATGCCTTGAAGCCACTTGACTCATCTGTAAAGATGCAGAGGATAATGTATAAGAGAGACAATGAGATTCTTGAGGTTTCAGCTAATCTAACTAAATCAACTAAGTGGACATAAAGTATAGGTCTTTCTTAAAGTCACCACCTTACACAATAATGTCTATACTTGTAACTCAAGAGCTTCCTTATAGTTGAAAGAACAGGAGCTGTAGACAAAATCTGAATGACATTACACAGCATGACAGAGATGTGTGGTAATATATTTAAAAGGAAAAGACATCAATAACAGATACTGATGAGCACCTAGAAGAAGGGTGACCAGATGTAGAGTGTAGTTAGAATGTATTCGGCACTGTCCAAGAACCAAAGTTCCTGGTGCAGTATAATCTCATTGGCAAGCCTATAACTAGAATGGGAAAGGGTTCCTCCTTTAAATTAACTTAGCTGTGAGATATTCCTTTAGATTATTTACTTTTACCTTTTTTTTAAATTGTTTTCTCATTTTTAAGTTAAAAATTTAGTTTATTTTTAATCATTTCTCTTTTTAAAAATGAAGGTATTAACAAACGTACCTTTGCCTTTGAGGACAGTTTTGTCTGTATTCTGTGTGTAGTGGCTGCTTTTTATATGTAATGATGTTATATTCATTATTTTATAAATTAGGGTTGCCAAGTTTAGCAAATAAAAATATAAGATCTCTAGTTACATTTTAATTACAGATGAATAAGAGATAAAATTTTAGTGTAAGTACTCCTATGTCCCAAATAGTGCATGGGACATACTTATATTCAAAATTATTTATTATCTGAAATTATAATTTAACTGGGTGTCCTGTATTTTATATGGCAGTCCTATTAGATTGGGT
>NW_017731355.1:2822842-2841198 GCF_001890085.2 Hipposideros armiger
CGCCTTAGGAAGATCAGAAGCATCTTTCAGAAGAGTCATGGCTGCCTGGACCATAGCTATGGGGGTGGCTACGTAGCCAGGCTCTGGTCCTTTCACTTGGGTACAAATTCTTATATTTGGTTTGTTCTTATCGGGACAAAAGTTTGGGCTGTATCCTTGACCAAAGAACGTCGTTGTAAACGATGTGGCATCCATCTGTTTTTGTGTTGGACCTTGTTTTGAAAAATAACCAAAGGAGAAGAGCCTTTGAGAATTTTATGAGAAGCGGCCTTCCAATGACAAACCTTACAAAGAATAAAAAGAAAAGTCCTGCAAACATCAGCTTAATGACAGAGGTGATGCCTCCCACGGCTACATAAGCAGCATACTGAACAGGTGATTGCTCTAAATTTTCATACAAATAACGATGAGTCTGCTTCACAACAGACACATCCAATCCCATGAAAGGAATGGAGTAGCTGCTGAGCTCTCTGCAGTAAGAAACTGGCCACCTTCTTTTCAATTTTGGACCAACAATTGGAACACGTTTCAAATTTGACTCCTTTCGTAGTTTTTTCAAACTACTGTGCTCTCCAAAACCATAAACTGCTGACTTCCAGGTACCATCATGAAAGCACATCCCCTCAGGTCCTGAATGTAGAGTTAGGTAACTTTCCACAGCAGTCAAAGTACCTTTCATTTTATTTCTGGTATATAATACTCCCAGATCTGCTGGAATGGAGTCAAAGCCACTACTTCCAATGATATAAACCCCTTTTTCTGCAGCTTTCTCATGATACTTCCAATATATTAGTTCCAGAAACTGAGGTTCTCCAGAGACGTCAATACAGCTAGTGCCATTTTCAACACATGCTTTTACTACAGGTTCTCCATAAAATCGATAGGGTCCTACACAATTGACGACAAGTGTTGCCTGTTTAGCCATTTCATCAAGTGAGGCTGGATTACTGATATCACAAATTATTATTCCAACTTCAGATGACAGTGTAGGTCTTCCCAGCTTCAGGGCAGCCCTCTCCAGCATGCCCTGCAGCTTCTCCCGGGAACGGCCAGCCACGGCCCAGGGCAGGCGGCAGTTCCCCTCGGGGTCCACCTGCTCCCGGGCCACCTCCTTGGTCACAAACTGGCCTGTAAAGCCAGAAACGCCGAACACCACCAGGTGGAAAGGCCTCTGCGCGGTCGCCAAGACGAGCCCACAGCGAGCAGAGGCCTGGGTGGGTCGGAGTCCACCGAACAAATATTATCGAGATCCTCCAGTATACTAGACGTTGTTCCATGTGCTGGAATACTCGGTGAACAAAATACACATCTGTAACTTCATGGAGTTTTTATACTAATGGGTGCGGTAGGAACAGGAGACATAATAAACAAATGATATACAAAATATATGATACTAAGTGTTCTGAAGAAAAATAGAGCAGAGAATAGGGGTGGTTGCTGGGATGAGCATGGGTTGTACTTGTACACTGAGCGGCGATGAAGTCTTTACTGAGAAGGTTACATTAGAAGAAAGACCTGGAGTAAATGACAGAAAAAGTGATGTGATGTCTAAGGGAAGGTTGTTTTAGGCAAAAGAAATAAAAGTGCAAAGACTCTGATGTAGGTTGGTGGTTGATATGATCAAGGAAGGGGAAGAAGCCAGTGCAGCTGTAGCAAAGGGAGGAAGAAGGAAAGCAGTGAAGATGAGATCGGAAGGGTGATGGTACTGGGATGGTTTCCAGATCATGCAGCGTCTAGGAGGCCATTGTGAGAATTGTCACATTTACTTCTAAGTGAGATAGGAAGCCTCTGGAGAGCTTAAGCAGAGTGACATGATTTTACATGCATTTAAAAGCATCACCTCAGCTGCTGTAATAATACATTACAGCAGAAAAGGCTGAAGCAAAGAGACCAGTTAGGAAGCCATTGTCATAATCTAGAAGAGAGATGATGGTGCTTAGTCCAGGATAATAACAATGGAGATAGTGAGAATTGACTGAATTCATTAGGCACACTTACGCATAGCTGGTGGGAATGCAAAACGGCACAATCCTTATCAGGGTAATTTAGCAATCTTTAACAAAATGACCCATGTGTCTACTCTTTGACCCAGCAATTCCACTTCTAGGAGTTTATATTGGAAATATATCTCCAACAATAATAAATAGAGATGCACAAGGTTATTCACTGCAATGTTATAATTGGAAAATATTGAAGATTGGTTGAATAAACTATGCTGCCTACACACAATGGAGTACTATGCAGCTGTAAAAGAAGAATGAAGTTGAAGAGCCGAATGAATTGATACAGGGTGATTTCCAGCAGATATTAAGTGTAAAAGGATCACTTCAAAAGAGCGTATTTGTAATACACTACCTTTTGTGCAAAAAAGGAGAAAAAAAAAGTAAACTTACATGAACTACATATGTCTTTATCACTGCAAAAGAAACAAAGGAAAGATAAAGCAGAAAACATTAAAGTTGGATACCTACAAGGTCGAGTGAGGTGAAAGTTGTACGAGAGGGTGACACACTTCTCTGAGTACACCTTTCCATATAGTTTTGACTTTGAAGTATATTAGTCTGTATAGCCCCAAAATAAAATTAAATCAATAAGAATTAGAAGGGGACAAAACCTAACTAAAATGGGAAGAAAATGGAAACAAATGAATCTAGGTATTTCACATGATTATTATAACCATACTGAAGGAGAGGGAAAAAAATAAGGACAGAGGAGATCCAAAATGGTGGAGTAGATAAACGCTGTGTTTGCCTCATCCCATGAACACATCAATATTACAACTAAATTATAGAACAGTCAACCTGGAGAACCATGTGAAGTCTATATCCTAACTAAGGATATAAAGAAGAAGCCACGGCGAGACTGGTAGGAGGAGTGGAGACGTGGAACAGGCTGGTTCCAAACTTACGTGTGGCGGTTGAAAACCGGAAGAGATATTTTGGCTACAGAGGTCCCCCATGAAGGAGTGAGGGACCCCAGCCCCCAAACCAGGCTCTCCAGTCCAGAGTTCTGGTACCAGGAAGAGGAGCCCCTGCAACTTCTGGCTGTAAAAACCAGTGGGGATTCTGACCATCTGGGTGGCACAGAAGGCTGTGGGAAACCCAGATGTTTTCTTAAATGGCCTGCACACAAACTCTCTCACTCACAGGCACTCACCTTGGGCTCCAGTGGAGGGACAGTAACTCAGGGTGTGTCAGAGGACAGGAGGCAGACTGAGGTGTGTGGCTCGAAGCAAGGGCTGGAGGACAGTCGCCATTTTCCCTGCAAGGAGATCCTCCTCCGTTCAGCTGGGCACCGTCTTTCCTGTGTTGAGCCCGCCCCACAGGCCAAATCTGAATCTGATTGGCCAGATGAGCTCCACTGCTCCACCCTGCTGACTCACTGAGACCCTGACTCACCTAACTTGCAAACCACAGGAGGCTTTATCAGTGGCTTTTTTCAGAGCTACCCAATACCCAGTACTGGTGGCAGCTGTTTTCAGTTCACAACATGGCCTGTCCCACATGCCTCCAGGTATAGCACAGGCATAGAACAACTGTGGATCATTATGTAGCTCCTACTAGGTACTCCCTGGCTGGTCACAGGCAGTGGGTGACCTGGGTCTGCATTGGAGCCCCTTCCAAAAGACCCCTGTACCAATATGCTTGGAGGTTTACTTCAGACCACAGCAGACACCACCAAAATAGTGCCACAAGTGGCACACACAAAGGATGATCTCAACAGGCACCAGAGCCTGCTGGGGTGAATCCCGCTCCCTCCATGGGGTAAGCCCCACACACAGCAGCCTGTTAGTTGTGGACATGGTCAAACACCACAGCCAGTCAGCCTGAGGGTCAATTCCACCCACTGACATGCCAACAGCAATCAAGGCTCAACTATAACAGGAGGGTACACACAACCCACACAAGCGACACTCTTGGAGCACCCAGCTCAGGTGACCACGGACACTGTGCCACTGGGTCCCACAGGACTCCTACTGCATAAGGCCACCTGGCAAGACAGAGAGACATAAGCAGCCCTACCTAATACATAGAAAAAAACACAGAGAGGTAGCCAAAATTAGGAAACAAAGAAATATGTCCCAAATGAAAGAACAGGAGAAAACTCCAGAAACAGAACTAAACAAAATGGAGGTAAGCAACCTACCAGATACAGAGTTCAAAACAATGATTATAAGGATACTCAAGAATCTTAGTGAGAACTTCAAGAAAGAATTAGCAAGCATAAAAAAGGACATAAGAACCATAAAAAAGGACCAGTCAGCTGTCAGAAGTGAAGAACATACTGAAATGAAGAATGCACTAGAAGGAGTCACCAGCAGACTAGATGAAGCTGAGGATTGAATCAGCAATTTGAAAGACAAGGTAGCAAAAAACACCCAATTGGAACAGTAAAAAGAAAAATGAATAAAAAAATGAGGATAGTTGAAGAGACCTCTGGGACAACACCAAGCGTAACAACATTTGCATCATAGGGGTACCAGGAGAAAAGAGAAAGGAAGAGATTGAGAATCTATTTGAAAAAATAATGACTGAAAACTTTCTTAACTTGGCAAAGGAAATAGACATGCAAGTCTAGGAAGCTTAGTGAGTGCCCAACAAGATGAACCCAAACAGTCCCACACCAAGACACATCATAATTAAAATAGCAAAGGTTAAAGACAAAGAGAGAATTCTAGAAGCAGCAAGGGAAAAGCAGTTAGTTACCTACAAGGGAGCTCCTATAAGACTGTCAGCAGATTTCTCAACAGAAACTTTGCAGGCCAGAAGGGATTGGCACAAAATATTCAAAGTGATGAAAAGCAAGGACCTACAACCAAGATTACTCTACCTAGCAAAGCTATCATTTAGAATCGAAGGACAGATAAAGAGCTTCCCAGACAAGAAAAAGCTAAAGGAGTTCATCACCACCAAACTAGTATTACAAGGAATGTTAGAGGGACTTCTCTAAGATAGGGGGAAAAAAAATGAAAAATATGAATAATGGCAATAACTACATATCTATCAACGATTGCTCTCAATGTAATTGGATTAAATAGTCTAATAAAAAACATAGGGTGGGACTGGCCGAATGGCACGTTGGTTAAGAGTTGGCTTGGGACACCAGCTCTGAGCAGCAGGGACCCGGTTCAGATCCTACATGAAGGCCAGTGACACAGCACCCTCTACAGCTAAGATAGTGAACAACAGCTCGACCTGGAGCTGGACTGCCATGAGTCACCAGCAACGGTGTAGGCTGCAGTGGGGCTGGCCAGCAGCTGGTGTGTGCTTTCATGAACTGCCCTGAGCCGCCATGAGTGGCTGTCCAATGGCCAGCAAGCAACTGCCTCACCCAGGAAGAGCTCAATGATCACAATACCAAAATGGGCCAGTGAAGCGATGTCCTCCACAACTAGACTGAAGAACAAAAGGACAGCAACTTGTCTGTTATCCTTCCCCCAATTCTCCAATGCTGTTCCTTTCCCCCAATTCCCCAATAAAAATCTTTAAAAAACCCCCAACAACATAGGGTGGCTGAATGGGTAAGAAAACAAAACCCTTGCATATGCTGCCTACAACAGACTCACTTCAGAGTGAAAGACACACACAGACTGAAAGTAAAGGGATGGAAAAAGTTACTTCATTAAAATGGAAACAAAACAAACAAAAGCTAGGTAGCAATACTTATACCAGACAAAATAAGCTTTAAAACAAATGCTATAACAAGAGACAAAGGACCCAGTAATCCCACTTCTGGGTATTTATCTGAAGAAACCCAAACACTACTTTGAGGGGACATGTGCATCCATATGGCATTGTAGTATTGTTTGCAATGACCAAGATGTGGAGCCAGCCCGGGTGTCCATCGATAGAAGAATGGATAAAAAGGAGGTGATACATATATACAATGGAGTATAGATTGGCCAGGGAATGGAATGGGTTCTTGCCATCTGTGGTGGCATGCGATGGACCTTGAGGGTATGTGCTGAGTAGATAGAGTATGTCCGACAGTAAAAGACAGATGCAATGTGATTTCACTTATATGTGAAATCTAAAGGACAAAATAAACAAACAAAACAGAAACAGATTCAGATACAGAGAACATTTTGATGATTGCCAGAAGGGAGAGGCATTGGGGTGGTGGGTGAAAAGGGAGAAGGGATTAAGAAGCACAAATTGGTTGTTACAAAGTAGTCATGGGGATGTAGGGGATAGCATAAGAAATATAGTCAATAATATTGGACTAACTACATATGGCGTCAGATGAGTACTAGACCAGTCAGGGGGAACACTTCTTAAATTATATAAATGTTTAACCACTATGCTGTACATGTGAAATTAATCTAAAATAATACTGATGTCAACTGTAATTGCAAAATTAAAAAGGGTGGGAAATGGTGAAGGGGAATAAGAGGTCCAAATTTCCAAGTAAAAAACAAATAATTCATGGGGATGTAATGTACAGCATAGGAAATATAGTCAATAATGTTGTGATAACGTGGTATGGTGTCAGATGGTTGCTGGACTATCATGGTGATCACTTCTTTAGATATATAAATGTTGAATAACTATTGTATACACCCAAAACTAATATAATACTGTATACTAACTATATTTTCAATAAAAATCTTTTTAAAAAAGAGGACAGGACCAATCCAAGTAATTTATGAACACAATTTTTGATTATATACTTCAGTCTGGAAAAGAGTGTAACGTGGGAGGGGAAGTAGAGAGGCAAGAAGTACAAATTTTGCACTCTCTAGTAGGGTAGATTTTTTGGTAGTGTTAGGTAAGAAGCAATTTTGACACTCTTTTAGATTCAACATAGGATTGAACAAATGGGTAAATGTGTTACGTGGTTGGGAGTTAGTGTTCTCATTATGGAAGAATGCACATACAAATATGGAACAGGGGAAAGCAAGGGAAGACCCTGTGGGGATGGATTAGGTATTGGTGTGAAGTCATCATTTCTAAAACAAGTGTATATATATATATATATATATATATATATGTTTATGTGCACATGCATATTTGTGTGTATGTGTGTTATATGTATGTACGCATGTATACATTTCCTTACTGTCTGTGAAATGGGTCAAGAAACAAAGTTAATCTCAGCCTCTAATACCATTTCTCACTAAAAGCATCAGAGTTCCTTGGATAAATGGCTCACTCCAAGGCTGGCAGGGTAGGTACAAGATAAACTTGGAACTATTGTTATGCCAGAAAGTTAAGAAATACTTTTTAAAAATGGGACATATTACATGGATACAGGAGCAAACTTGAGACAGCTCCCTCAGCCCAAATCTGGAATAATTTGAGCATAAAAATAATTAAGTCGAGTAATGAATTATAAGCCACTGGAAAAAGTAGGAATTCATGAGCTCATAATGATCAGAAGTAAATTAACAGCGGAAAGGTGAGAGAACTTTTGCTTAAAGTAAAATGCTGAGGCCAACTGGTAATTGTGGAGAGAGTGTTGGAGCTGAACTATATTATCATTTTTCAACCATTATAGTAAAGATTGGTGCACGTAAGAATCATTAATGGATGCTAAATCTAGGGGGAAATTTTGATGAGGAGAAGACAGCTTATTCATTGCAAGAGAGAACAAAACCCTGTAATTATACAGAGAAGAAATGGGTGACATCTTGACTGAGTGATGAAAATTTATGCTACCTATGAGGGACATAGATGTGATTCCCTGATAACACCTATGCTATTTTCCAGACAAGAATGCATAACCTTAATCTAACAACAACAACAACAAAAAATCAGACAAAGTACAAGGAAAATTACAGTTAAAGGAAAAAAGGTGGGTGGGGGGATTTGTATTCTTTGGCCATGGTGCCCTTCCATCTTCAAAGCCAGCAATCGCATTAATTACTCCACCCTCTGCTTCCTTTCTCACATCTTCTGACTCAGATCCTTCTGCCGCCCTCTCATAAGGACGCCTGTGATGACATTGGGCCCATGTGGGTGATCCAGGATAACCTTCCTGTCTCGAGATCCTTAATCAAAATTCTCTTTGCTATGTGAGATAACATATTTGCAAATTCTGGAGGTTAGGACATGAACATCTTTGGGGGCCAATATTCTGCCTATCACAGGACTTTGCTTTAAACATGTCAATGTCATAAAAGACAGAGATGGGTTAAAGAGTATAAGAGGCTGAAAGGAGAGATGACAACTGAGTACAGTACCTGATCTTGGACTAGATCCTTTTCTGGATGGGGGAAAATGCTATAAAGGACATTCATTATTTTATCAACTGACAAAATTGGAACATGGATAGTTGATCAGATAACAATGTCGATATAAATTTATGAAGTTGATAAATATACTAAAGTTATTCTTAGAAATGCCCACTGGAGTATTTGGGAATTAAGGGCCATGCTGTATACAACTTACTCTTTAATGGTTCAGGAAAAAAGATCATGTGTATACATATACACAGACAAAGAGAGAGCAAAAGAACAAATGATCAAACAAATGGGGCAAAATGTTAACAACAGTGATTCAGGGGCACATAGGGTATTCCTTATGCTATTCTAATTTTGCATTGTTCTTGTAAGTTTGAAATTATTTCCAAATAAAAGGTTTTTAAAAATCATTTATTCAACCTGCTACTTAGTCCCAAACTTCTGACAACATGCCTGATATGATGGGTAGTCATCAGTCCCTGGGCATCCAGTTTAGAGGTTTGACTGTCTCTAAAGATGGGCATACTCAGCATCTTACGTGGCACGTTTTCAATTGCTGGCTGTTAAAGGAGTTTGAAAGTTTTCTACAGGTTAAGAAAAATGAAAACGCTTTGTCAGTGACTTTCACCCATTGGTTGTATTCCTGACGTCTGGTGAAACACAAAGTAAGTCTTCTCCTTGAGGTGGGCTGTCAGACGTCCTTGCTAATTTGTTTTGCAGGCTAAAAGTTTCTTGTCAGTGGATGCTTCGGAGTCAGCTTTTAAACCTCCTTACCAGGATGCATTTTTGTCTGTTAGTGTTGCTCTTAAAATGCAGCGTCCCTGAGAACCCAACACTCCAGCTGTGGCCACTCCAGTGAAGACAGCAGTGAGCCCATCCATTTAGTTTGATTTGTTCTGCCTTTTCTCCCAACCACACTCTTTCTAAGTCACCGCAGTCTCTACAGGGAAAAGCCATATTAATGATATACATTGATTTGAAGACTAAATCAATGCACGTGGTTTTGGTGCAAGACTGATGAGGCTCTGAGGATCCATGTTACCACAGTTACCTGGTAAAATAAAAGGGAATCCTGAAACGAGCCTCTTTAATGCTGAAACTGCTCTAAACAACTGCCCTTCCACCTTTCCCCTTCCCATACAGCCAGGCGGAGGCCGGGCTTCTTGGCTGTGGCCGAAAAACAGTGCAATCAGGAGAGTGTCTAATTCTCGTTAGTAAGTGGGCTGCAGTGAATCCCCAGCGACTAGGTACTGGGAACCTAAGTCAGGACTGCTACATCCAGTAATGGGAAGCTTTACAACTGTTCTGTCCAGCTTCCAGAAAGGCAAATAAAGACGTTTAGAAGACTCACCTAAGGTCACAGCTCATGTCCAATGGCAACAAACAAATCTGTAACTCAGAGTTATTTGGTTCTACTGTGCGGCTTGGCACACAGGAGTTTGGGAACGGTTTTCTGTGGGGAATGCTTTAATGAACATAGGTGGTTTTAGGATTTATCAGGGTCACCTTTGCCACATGCTAGTGAGGTAAAGTCAAGGCCAATTGACCTCAAAGCATCCTTTCTCCAGATCCTGTGAGAGGCTCCTTTGCCCATGGCATTAATCCCTGAGCAGTGACCCCATGCCTAGCAGTGGCTCTGCAGACACTGGAAGGCCAAGCTTTCAGTGTGAACTCACCAGCATTAAAAACGTCAGGTCACCAAACAGCAGCCGCATTTTAGGGTCAAATATCTCACATTCGAGGCAGTAGGAGAGGGCTGTTTTCTGCAAAAGTTCTTTTAAGAGAATTCCTAATAATGAAGCCTTTATGACGATGGGAAGGAGCTGGTTTGAGGAAAGAAAGAGAAGGAGGAAGGACAGTATCTCCTTGTGAACCTTCTAATGACAGTGAACTTGGAGAAACGATCTTAAACTGGAAATCCTACAGGCTTATAATCAGAACTAAGTGTGGCTAGCTCACTAGAAAGCAACCTTTCCTTTTAGTTCTTCCCCCTGGCTTCTGAAGTAGAGTTAAGAAATGGACAGCATGGTCCTATAGGTCTAAGAGTTGCCCAGGAGTTTTTAGAGGTGGGGCTGAAGTCTTCAAGGGTGGTGGTCTATATGGAAGCCCAAGGAAGTATAATGAAAAGCTACCCTGTTGGGCTGTTTTTTGGAGCTATACCCAGAACTGGATAAACTGGGGAAGGCAAGGAGCACATAAGTTATCAAAGGGAGTTTAGCTGAGGGGACATGTGCCAGGGAGCAGGGCAGCTTAACCTGACCTGGTAGGAAAGTGCCTGGCCATGTATACAGGCGTTTTTCTCTTTTCAAGAGGCTGGTAGAGGCACTTCCTTCTCTCCCTTGTGCCTGTTTCCCTGAGTCATTGCTCAGCATCACAATCACCCCCTCTCCAGGCACCCCTTCCCATTCCGGAAGTCATGTGGTCCCCAAATCTCATTAGACATAGGGAAGTTTCTCTACACTGGAGGTAGGGGTGGGGGTGGGGGTGGGGACACTGACAATCACATGGGGGACTGCAGACTCCTTTGCCACAGAAATGTCCCCACATGACCATAAGGGCGTAAATGAAATGGGAGAAGGTACCGAAGAGCAGTATTGAACTGTTTCTTTTCTTCCTTCTCTCAAAGAAACCACAGGCAGAGAGAACAAATACTTTACTTCATATGACATGGAAAAATTATACTTTGAAACCTCTTTCCCATGAAAAACATATAAAGGTTTGATAAAAACAAGGATCTCTTTTGTCAAAAACCCATAGTGAGCAATCCTGTGTTCATGTTGTTTGTTTGACACCATGGAAACACAGTTGACTGCTGTAGACAAATGCATATCAGGGAAGAGACCAAAGGTTAGCTCTGAGGTTTTCCCCACAAGACTGATGAAAAATAATTTTGATTGGTCTTTGCTATGGAAAATGTAAAAATCCTGATAAACAAGAAACTCTTTCCTCCAGGTTTCCAAACTTTCTCTAAGATAAAATATAGACTTTAAGCCATGTTGTAATTATGGACTCAACAGGTTTTCAGACTTCAGTACAGCTCATATTAACAGGGGGAAAAGAGCTATACTTAAACCAGTGTAGACCATTTAGAGAAAATGGGCACCTAACTCAGCGTAGTGATGGTCTAAAAATAACCCCACTGCGAGAAGCCCTAGAATCTTGACTTTACATTTCTCTACACATAGTCCAATGGTTCTCAAAGCTAGTGTTCATGGAACTGAATGGTATCAAGTAACCGTTAAACCTTGAGAGTTATTTAGGTTTACCACTTGATAGGAAACAGCTGATATTAAAGAAAAAATCTCATGAAAAATTCTTTTAGAATTCAGTCTTTTGAATAATTGTTTACACTAGTTTAATAAAGATTATCCTTTTGTCTCACATAAACCCATGTTCAGTTACAGAAAAGGGGCAAAGTTCTCGAGGGATTAAATAGCTTCACCTCTTGACAGAAGCACATTTTCCCCAATAATGGTTATTAGGGGGGAACCAAAGACATAAAAATAAGAGTAATGATTGGAAAGTTTCATGTTTTCCCCTATTTCTATCAATACACTCAGAGCAACTGAAGGTCTAGATGGCTCTGTATGTAGCTCCTCACTCAAAATGTACAAATAGGCAATGGTACTATATTCCGTTGGTGGGATGGAATATAAAATTCATCCCAACATGCACAAGTCTCTCCCATCTGAATGAGAACAAACCAGCCTTTGGATACTTATTATGCATTACCCAGCGCCTAGATGAAAAACAAGAGGGTTAACAATTATAAGAACATCATGAGTCCATTCCAAAAATCAAAAGGGCTTGTGCCCTTTATCAAGGGCAATTTTTCAGCTTGACTTCAAACTGGGCTGAGGACAGCCAACCAGCCAGTGATGTGGAGCCAAGAAAACCTGGTTTTCAGAGGATGAAATCCACCTTCCTTGTTCTGTACAGGTGACACTTCCCATATTGACCTATATCCTAAGTTACTTTTTTTTAAAGGAAATGCTTCAAATGGAAAAGGTTTTGTTTCCAGACTAGAGAGTCTTTTCAGTACTTTCAGTTGAATAATTTCATCAGTAGCCCCACCAAGAAACTGTGTAACTCAGAGTCATGCAAAGAGGTTACAGAGGGGCCTGGCAGAGTGGCTCAGTTGGTTAAGAGCTTGCTCAAGAGTGTGAGCTCTGAGCAACAGGGTCGCTGGTTCGATTTGTGGCCTCAGTTCAGCAGCCATTGAGCTGCCAACAGGTGGCAGGATGGCTCAGCTAAAAAAAAGAGAAGAGGTTCTAGAAAGAGGCAGCCTATGGTAGTCTGTGGACATACTGAATGCTGCCATAGTAGAAAACTAAACCCTTCTAGGTGCAGTGTGTACAAGTTAAAAAAAATATGTATATAATTCTTAGTAAACAACTAGTAATATTTAAATTTAATGGTGGAAAAGTGCAAAGAAATTTGATAATGCTATTTTAATAACTCATAGAAAGCATATGCATACACCCAATGAATTCATCTCTTTATTGCATATTGCTATTTAAAAAAAATGTACAATCTCATAACACATACAACATTTTTTTCATGGTACTGTAACAACAGTCTTGCACCTAAAGACTAAGTGGTTCCAACTACTAAGCTAATAAGATACAAGACATATAATTAAGTTTACAAATTATAATGCTTCTTCTTTTTGGCATTAATTTAAAAAAACAAACAAAAAACTTGAAAATACACACCCAAGAGAGAAAAGTGGCTACTTACACCAGCACCAATCTAAAAAGTAGATTTTTTTTTTTTAAACAATGGCACATGGAATTACCTGCACACAGCTTTTGGGGAAAGAAATGAAAAATGGAAATGGCAAAGAGGGCCTACCAGGATGGCCTTATCAAAATGAGGATGATGCCAAAGGGGCAGGAGGGACATGACACACAAATGTGCTGCTTTACGTGACTCTCCATCCACTTGTCCATTCCTTAAACTGTAAAACAAAGCCATTTTCAAAATCCAGTTCCCCGACTGAGCCAGACCAAATTTCTCCTGCTATAAATAGAAAAGAATGTACATAGAGGCACTTTAGTTAAGGAATGGACAAATCCATCGGCATATCCCACTCCTCCGCATCTCTAAGCCTTTTCTGAGCAACGTCTCTGCTGGCACCTTTAATACGGTGTATTTGCAGACCTGGGTAACTGGGTGGGGGGAGCGCATCCTCTGCTGTGTATTTATGACTGTTTCACTTGCTAGACTCGTTTACTTCCATAATGTGTAGAAAGTCACTAAATGTTGCAATGAGGGGAAAAATGTAAAAACCACAGCTCTTGACAACTCTTAGAGCACTATTTCACAGCTTTCACATAGCGCAGAGACCGCGTCGTCTGTGCTAAGCATTATAGTTTATACAAATTATCTTTAAATAGCACGATTCCTGTACAGCGCACATTGGTATTCTGTTCACCCCTCAATATCCCCATTAGAACGTGAGCTCCTTGGGGGCAGGGGTTCTGTCTTGCTTACCATTGTAGCCCTACTATGCCTGGCACACAGTGGGTATAATAAATATTTGTTACTTGACTGAAAAACTCAATTTAGTGAGTAAATAATGTTCTAGTGCAACAGGACAAACTACTCTCTCCACAGGAAACCCAAATCACAACAGATCAATGGAAAGAAAAAAAGAGAGCCTTAGCTCCCCTCCCCCACTACAAATAAATAAAGCAAAGCAAAAGAAAAAACAAAGTAACAGTCCTCTTTATATATCATATAATTTAAGGATATTAAGAGTTGGTAGGTTAATGGTAAGCATCTATATTTTATTTTCTAATGTCCATTGTTTTTATTCATTTCTCCCTGAGAGCTTTATCTTTTGGACTGAAATTTTACAGGTAGCTTTACTGACACACAATTTAAAATGACAACATATAAACAGGAAACCACTTCAACCATACTTGGAGATAAATAGATCTTGGCATCTCTGTTGGTGTTGTTGACATTTTGTGCATTTACTAAGTGTCCTCTACTCCAGACCTATATTTACAGAAGACGCAGCTTGTCCTACAAAACAGAAAATACAAANAAAAAAAAAAAAAAAAAAAAAAAAAAAAAAAAAAAAAGGCAACCCATAAAGTTTTTTAAAATAATTTTTATCCCTTCAGAGAATTCCTCCTTTTAGGTGTTGGGTGGGGAATTTTATTTTTAAAGCTTATATATCTATATTCTTAGAACAACATGCACATTCTGGCATCCTGTTCTTTAACAAGACCACCGATTGCATTTGGATGAATCATGTGCCTTCCAAAAGCAATGTAAAGAAATCATCAAGAGCACTTGGCAGAGAACTCGATGAAGTTGGGGGGGTGGTGGGGGGGACTGATGTTCAAGTTTTAAATACATAAAAAAATTCTGAATGACATTCTACATAATTCAGATTGTGTGCAAGATGTCCTCAATAAACATTTACAGACAGTATCCCCGCACCAATGTCAGAAATTCGAAGCTGGTCCTATCAGCTACTGATGCAATGCACCGGCATCACATTGTCAACTATCAAAAACCACTTTAAATCTATATTTTTCCAACACCAGTTTCACCAATGAAAATAATTTCAAAGTATACCAAGCTTGGAAACCCTAAAATATTTCTCAAGCTTGTTTTCTTCGTCTTTTGTTTTTGTTTTTACTCTAGGGAATGTCTCTGTTATCTCTTTCAGGAGATAGTATTGTGCTTCTGAACAGTCACGGTGTTCAGGGGAAGAAAATGAGCCACACTCAATATGAATGCATACACAAACGGTTTCCGAGCACATACATTAACATAGGTTTTCTTTTAACCATACAGATAGGTCTCCAGACAACACTCAGACTTCTATATACACTTTTTAATATACATATACACATACATTTACATACACACACATTCACCATTCACTCACAGATGAAAGAAGAAATTGCCACTGTTCGGGTTGCAAGGCAGTGTAATGAAAAGTTCTAGTCACTTCAAAGGACTGCTAATGAGCTTTCTAAAAAAGTATTCAAGGAAAATTAGAAATTAAGTTTTGTGACTGGTCTCTCGCGGCTGCTGTCCGTCATCTGGTTGGTGATACGTTTGCGATTCCGTTTCAGTTTAGAAAGGTCTTTGTCAAATACTTCTCCTGAGCGTAAAGCTGAAACCAGGTCATCGAACTCTCCGCTTTCCTCGCTATTCTCTTTTGCTTTCCTCATTTTACGCTCCCTTTCCCGTTGTTCTTTGAGCTGCAAAAAGAAAGCAACCTCTTAGGGAAGTGCCGAAGTGTTGTATTTTGTTTTCAGGGGCGATGAATTCTGTGAAATACGGCAAAGCCTCAGTCACACCACATGTTCATCTATAACTGCTCACGCCCCTGCATGTCACGAGAGGGGTGACTGGGACAGAAGGGCTCATTGTGGATGCAATGAATAAAGAAAAGTCACCACTGCTCGGTGATTCGAATCTAGGTACACATCATGATATTCTACCGTAGTTAAGAAAAGAGCCCTTGAAGCAATCTGTATTTCCATAATGGAACAAGAAAGTTGTTGCTATTAAACAGACCCCAAATACTGGTTTCTTTGATGGTTCAGAAAGACTAAAGCAAACACTCATCAGGCCACTCTCCTTACATCCAAGGCTTAGTCTGTATCTACTGTGGATGCCTGGAACTTGCCATGCCACGTTACTACCATTAAAAGCCAAATAATACACATATTCTATAGAAAATTTAGAAAATTCAGATAAACAAAACCAGAAATAAAATCATTCTTAATTCTAGTATCAAGAGGTAACCATTGTGAACTTTTGGGGGGACTATCCCACCACCATTTTCTATATTAACACTTATTTTAAGAAAAAAAAAAAGATTTCATGTAGAAATCATTTTGTAATCTTTCTTGCATTATTACGTAAATAATCTTCAAAGACATGACTTTCCAGGGCTGCATCAATATTCCATTATGTAGCTATTACATCATTTAGAACTAATGTTTGGTTGGTAAGCATTTAGGTTGTTTCCAGGTTGAGGCTATTATGAAGATCGCTGCTCTCTTGTGCAAATTTATGATTATTTCTTTAGAATAATTTCTAAGAAATGGAATTCCAGATCAAAGGATGTGGATATTGTTATTCGGACTTTGGATATAGACTGTCAAATTGCCCAAGAGAAACTTTATACCAATTTAAACTCCCAGCAGCATTCGAGAGAAGACTTTGGTACCGTCCTTCTTGCCAGCGCATGAGAGCGCTGTTGACAAACCAAAGAGTTGCAGCAACCGAACTTCCCAGAGGTGGGATTGCCAATTAATCATTCTTTTACCTGGGCTTCCATGCGAGCTCGGCGTTCCTCCTCTTCCTTCTTCTTTCTCATGTTTTCATTCTCTTGTTTGGCTTCTGACACAGCTTGAAGAAACTGATCAAAAATGCCGAAGAACTCATCTGGCTGTATTTTGCCAGCCTCTTCCCCAAAGTGTTTCACTGCTTTGGTGAACTGGAAAAAAGGAGGTTTTAAGAAGGTCAGTGTTCCGAGGGCATTCCATGATCAAATATAAATCTCTCTAGAAGGACTCAAGCTCAAGTTCAGTCAAGTATAACTTGCTGGATTTTAGTGAGCCTCGATTTATCTTTGGCTGCCAGACATGTCTATCAGTCATTTCTAAAGTAAACCATTTAATACTCCTCGGCTTTTGAAACCATTTATTCTTGTCTGCCTCATTTCAGCCTAACATCTATGATTACCGCGTATGACATTTTATTAACTAAACAGTAGTAAAAACAAGAAAGCAAAATATCATAAAACAGAACACTCAAGACATAAAACTAATAGCAACCTCAGCAGGGGTAGGGAAACTTTACTTATAACTTCTCTTTGAAGTAGTTTAATATCATTTATTGGTGCCATATGGTTAATATCAAAAGCAAATGGGACCCGGTGCTTCTTAGATGCTTCTTTAAATCACAAACAATGCTGGTATTGTTATATTTCTATATTTCCTGGGCCTCAATTAGGTAACGATAATTGATTATGGAATCATTAATGCAACCCACAATTATGACTGAGACTATAATTTTCTTTCAGATTCTTTATTTTAGAACCCCTTTCAATGCAAATCTGTCAAAAATGGCTAAAATGCAAAATATTAAGGGACAATTTTTAAAAATTATATAAAACTATGTTTATGTAACAAAATAGTATTTTTCAGACTTTTTAGTTTTAGCTGTTTCTAATTTTAGTTCTTCTGGTAGTTATCTTCATAATTGCGATCACATGCTTTCAGGGGTCTTAGCATTATTATGACTATCTAAATGTTTGATGTTTGTGAAATTGTTAGAATTTTTCTTCCTTCTGTAGGATCTAATGCTGTTACTCCTAAGCTACTAAGGATTGTATTTCTAGCTTGAAAGTTAAATGAATTCTCATTACTGATCCCTAATCAACTACTTAAAATTTTCCAGATTTTCAATTTTCTGCATATTTAGACCATGAAGTGTCTATGCAGTCCTCCCAACCAAGAGTTTCTAACTGCTTTTATTTTTCTTGCATAAGTTTTTCTGATATTTCAGTGATACTATCTACTTAAAGGAAATGTTTTCAGTATTTATTCTTTTATATTTTCCCCCCATTTTATTGAGGTATAATTGCATATAGCACTGTATAAGATGTGCACAGCATAATGACTTAACTTATATAAATCGTGAAATGATTGTCACAATAAGTTAACATCCATCATGTTATATAGATACAAAAGAAAAAAAAATGAAAAAAAATTTTTGCTTCTTGCAATGAGAACTCTTAGGACTACTCTCTTAATACCTTTCAAATACTGTAATACCTTGGTTTGCGAGCATAATTCATTCAGGAAACAAACTACTCATATTGCAAGACATCGCTCATTTACCAAGTTAAAATGTATTAGAAATGTTTGCTCGTCTTGAGGAACACTCGAGACCAAGTCACTCGCAATCCAAGGTTTTACTGTATAGCATAAAGCAGTGTTAACTGTAGTCATCATGTTGTATATTACATCCTAATACTTATTTATCTTATAACTGGAAGTTTGTATTTTTGATTACCTTCTTTCAATTCCCTCTCAATATTTATTCTTAAATAAACAATTTTATTATGTTATATATATATGTGTGTGTGTGTGTATATATATATATATATATATATATATATATATATATA
>NW_017731355.1:2841419-2850356 GCF_001890085.2 Hipposideros armiger
TTGAGCAAGGTTGACCAGTGTCCACTTGTACATTTTTTGGCACCCCTGGTATACATAGAGGGTGCCAAAAAAAGTATTCACATTTTAAGAAAGGAAAAAAACTATTAAAATTGTAATACTCAATATATACCGATAACAAAAGATGAATGCAAGTCACGTGTATACATTTTTTTGGCACCCCACGTATATACACACATCATAATTTATAAATATTATTTCATGCCTTTAAATTTAAAATAAAAATGTTCTTTTACCATTCTTTTCCTTCACTGAGGAGCTGTTCTCAATGTTTTACTTATTTGGAAATATTCTATCAGAAGCCAGAGCTCTTTAGCAAAAAAAAACACAACATTCTTCACACGCCACATATATAGCACTCTAGCTGGTTCCATGGTTTTATAAGCTAATTTCTAAAAGTTCTGGTATGAACAAAACAGCAATAGACAGTCTACAATTGAGTTTCTAAAATATTCAAGTTCATGCACTTCAAGCCATCCTGAATGATCTTTTTATCTAGGAATTCTAGTGACAATGAAGTCATGTATATTTTAGTCTTAGAAATCTGAAGAAAACTAGTTCCAGACTACAGTTCCCACGCTAAAATAAAGGAGAAAAAATAGGGTGTGTGTATGTGTTGATTCTTACAAAAATGTTAGCGCCCTTGATGGAGTAGGTACTATATTGTGTAACTTGGGGTGGGGGTCCCCCCTTCCTTTATAAATCATATTCTCCAAAGTAGTGAAGCATACAGCATACACAGACATGGATGGAGGCTATCCCAGCAGAGGTTGCTGACATAGTTGACTGATTGCAGTCATGAGATATCAGAGATTAGACCTCTAACAGCATCATTTGAACATACATTGTCTTTTCATTTATTTAATAATGCTGGAAGTGGGGTTTAATATTGAGACTAAAGTATTTTAATGTAGTCTACTTCTGAACTTTAACCAGTATGTGTATACACTTATAAAAATAATCATCCATACCTATAACTGAACACAGAAATGGCCACAGAAAAATGACATCCATTAATCAAGTTTCAGAGGAAAGGTTCAAGTTAAAGCCAAAGTTGTGGCAACTGAGAGATGGGCAGTATTGAAGTACTCAGTAGGGCAGGGTAGGGGCTTAATATCATCTACAAATGAGAGAATGTGTTCATATATATATGCAGATGAATGTGTATATATTTTGGAAGAGGAAATAATGAGAGACAGAGAGAGAGAGAGAGAAAGAGAGAGAGAGAGAGAGAGAGAGGAGGAGGAGGATTTAAGGGTCTTGGTTATCAGCTAACAAAAACTTTTCCTTTACAGGGAAACAAAATTTTGAAATAACAAAAATCATAAAAAGAAATGTCTTATTAAGAAATATTCCTACTGCAATGAGGCTGTGAATGAATACATCTTATTTAATAAGCTCTGCTGGGGATTTCAAGAGGGAGCAGCCTGTCCTCCTGACTTTCCATCTCAGGAGAGCATATTACTTACAGGTACGGAGGCACATGGCCTTGGTCACACCTGATCTCACATTTCATCCTGGTTTTTCATAATCTATTTTTTTCTGGTTTCCAGAGATAAGTACTTTGATCCACTATCAAGCAGGAGAAAAACTGTCAAAGCATTTACTGGTTTTACACCATTCAGATACTTCATGGTCTTGCTAACCTAAAGGCAACACAGGCCAGTTAGACAAAACAGGTGTGTTTCAATTGATCCCAGTCCTGGAAATGAAAATATACATATAGTATAATATGGGAAAGTACCAGCCCTGTCTGACAATACTCAGTGTGCAAGGGGAAATTTACCAGGTCTTTAGCTTCTGCTAGAAGGTCTTCAACATCTGAGAAGCTGAAGCTGGCAACTGTGATGAACTGGCTGACAACGGACACAAACTTATCTCCAGGCTGCGGGGGCTGAGACTTCTGGTATTCCAGCTCCTTAAACACAGGAAATGGATCATGTCAACGGAGGCTTCAAATGCAGACACACCTTGTCTCATTTTCCATATGCCTCAAATTTAATCAATCAGAATGGCAAACACATCGAAACTTGCCCTGCCACGTTCTGTGACGCTCCACACCCTTCCGCCCTTCTACCCACCATGCTAGAGCCATGCCCACGTGCACGCACACATTTGCAAACAGAAATTTAACTAACCATCTGAGTACTTTATCAGTGTGATTTCTGATACTGGCTTTAACTTAAGCAGATTAGTATTTGGATAAAATTAACAGAAGTTAAATAATGGAGAGCAAACTGGGTTCAAGGGTTACGTGACTGAAAGCAAGATAATTTCATAGCTGATATTCTGTGCTCAGAATTCTGGTTCCTTGATGTTTTTCTTCTTTCTCTCTTTGCCAAGTCTATTTACTTCCTAAACCATGATGTCTGGGTCAGTAGAATTTCAACCGTCGCGCCTGGCACCATAATCAGCTACCATTTTTCTTCTTGTCCATACCATTCAGTTTTTGTGACTAGGCAGGTAGGCGTATTAGTGTCTTGTTAATTATTTGCATTCTCCATTACACACAGATTATTCAAATCTAATTTTAATAATTAATTTCAACCATTGTCAAAAGCACTTTCATTCCAAAACACCTCTATGAGTGAAGCATTATCCCCATTGCATGGGCACGTAAATTGAGGTTGAGAGGGTTTAAATTCTTTGCTCAAAGCCAAGTAACTGATACATGATGGAGCTAGAACTTGAACTCAGGTCTTCCTGACCCCAGAGTCCCAGTAACAATTCTGCTGTGTACCCACTGACTTAATCTGGATCTACTTTCTTCTGCACCCGCTTTGGCAGAGGCGCTACCCAGCGGGAATGTAGAGGTCACGGGCTATGGGTGCTGATGCAGCTGGTTCTACCCCTGACTTAGCTCTTATCCACGACAAAGAGCCTGCGCCTCAGTTTCTTCACTCACGAAAGGAGGGCACGATCCACATCACTATGAGAATCAAATGAAACAACAGAAGAGGAAACATCAAGTATGGGGCTTGCTCTGACTGCAAGAAATTGCCGCGATTCTAGTACTTTGGCTAGGAAAGTAAGTATTGTGCGTGTGTGAGGTACAGAGACATGAAAGCAATTTTAAAGTGTTTCATTAATGTACAATTTCATGAGAATTCCATCTTCAAACAATCTAATCAATTTGTGCAAATCACCATCAGGATACACGAATATTTAGACAAGCCAAGGTCTGTCTCTCTCCCTTTCCATGCTGTAACTTGACACTTAAGCTGCTGGGGGGGGGGGGGGATGCTTCTGTAGCCCCTTTCTTATGAAGAGTGTGTTACAGTGTGCATGATGCAGGGGCTGGAGAGGTTTCAGCAAAGCCACCTTTAATAAACCCAAAACTTCCTTGGGCCCCATCTCATGTCTTGTTGTGAACTAGCTTAGATCCGAGGGTCACAGCCTCAATTATTAGGCTTTAGGGCTGTCATAACTGCCATGTTAACCTCAAGAAAGCCTTCTATTGGGAGGAAATAAAACAAGCCTCATCCCACACTGCCCTTATCCAGCTTGGCCTCTGAAAGCTGAAGACTATCTTACGTGCTCACTCACAGTCTCTCGGCCCACTGGGGCTGGGAGAAAAAGAGCTCTCTCAATTAGTTTATATCTTTTTCTTTTTTTTTTTTAATTTTTTTTTTTTTAATTGGGGAATTGGGGGGATGGGAACAGTGCTGGGGAGTTGGGGGAAGGGGAACAGACAAGTTGCTGTCGTTTTGTTCTTCAATCTAGTTGTGGAGGATGTTGCTTCACTGGCCCAAGTTGGCACCATCATTGCGCTCTTCCCAGGCGAGGCAGATCAGTCGCCGGCTTCTGGACGGCCGCTCACTGCGGCTGCTGGCCGCTCACGCTGGCTGCTGGCCACACACGGTAGCCCATGGCAACCCACTGCCACAGGGACTGCAGCCCACGCCGTCGCCGGCGACTCACGGCAGCCCAGCTCCAGGTTGAGCTGTTGTTCAGCATCTCAGCTGCGGAGGGCAGTGTCACTGGCCCTCATATGTGGGATCCGAACCGGGGCCCTCTGGCATCCCAAGCGAGTTCTTAACCATCGCGCCACTCGGCCGGCCCTTTTTTAAAAATTTTTGATTACATTTATTCAGGTGACATTGGTTAATTAAATCATATAGGTTTCAAGTGTACAGTCCTATAAGCTATATCTAAAAATATGTTTCCAAGCCACATATTCCTCCTTAGAATTCTGATTACCAATTCTTTCTACAAGTGGAAAGCAGATGTGTTAGGATCATTTTTTTCTATTTCTCTCTCTCTCTAGTTATTTAAAGCTTTCTTGTCATCAAAATGCCCATGTTATCTCCTTTTCTTTTTGAACAGCACCACCATCCTCCCCCGCCCCGCCCACCACCAAGGGAAAAAAGGAAATTTACATGCTCCTTAATTTATTAAAAACAAACAGCAAAGATTAGATGTAACTTGGAAAGAAGGAGGGGCCCCATGGCGTCACTGACAAATGATTTGAAAAATACTTAAGAGAAGGACAGCTTTCTGAGCTGCCTGCAAACCAGTCTCCTTCACCAAATGCCAGACTAGAGCTACGTCCATTCTCCTAAGCGAGGTTTCTCATCCCCTGACCCGCCTCCTCACTGGTGGCAGCATTTGTGCAGGACCTATGGGGCACTGCGCCATCACGGTCATGTTTAACTCCACCGACTCCTCCCCTCCAGCAGTCTGACCTCCTTCCTTCAGCGGAGCCCTGGGCCCAGGTTGTCTGTACACCTGGGACAGCCTCCCTCCCATGCACCTGAGTTTACCCCGCCGTCCTTCTCAGCCTCAAGTTCATGTCCTCCAGGAGAGAAGATTCCTCTAATACATGCCAATCATCCCACAAGCCTCAGACGAACCTAAATCTACCTCCTTCCAGAGGCACCTTTGTCATCACTGTGTTTATCTGGGCGTGGCCAGGCTGAGTGGCCTGACTGCTCTTGGGTATTGCGACACCAGCAGGGCAAGGATTCTGAATCATCGTGACCCCTTGCCTTGAGAACGGACTGTACACCCAAGTGTGTCTGTTCAGTAAATACTCCCCAAAGGACCGACTCAAAGACAACAGAGAAGTTCCACTGCTCTGCTGAGGGTGGACGTCATTTATTAACCGAACATGAACCCCCTGAGGGTCCTGGGGATTATCGAGCCCAGTGAGCTTGAATGAGGCCTGCTGCACAGGCAGGAAATTGGCAGAACTTTAGGCCCAGTGTCCCAGCTCCGGCTCCAGTGAAACCCCCATGGCGTCCTGCGGCCTACAATCAAGCTGCCTGGTTGACACAACCAGTCTTTGCTTCTTCCTTGTTGTTTTTTCTTGTTTTTGAAATCAATAAATGTTTATCCCTGGCATACCATGTGCCAAAGCAACCAGCCTTGCGTCTGCTGGACATCATTAACTAGCGCCAGAGATAGCGATCAGACTGGGAATGAGAACAAGAAACAAATACTCACCATCTCTACTGCTTTCAGGCCACTTCTCAAGGTGTTTATTTCTTTGTCCAGCTCAGTCATGCTGTCGTAAACAGCAACATTTTAGTAACTAACATGAGATGTACAGGTGTTAAATGTATGATGGGTTTACTAGCTCATGCTTGGAAGGCCATCTTAGTTTATGTTAAATGTTTAAAATTCGCCTCAGTGTTCAGATCTTACAGAAAGACAACATTTTCAACTTATAGAATTTAGGGATGGAATTATGTTTTTCATATTCCACAGCCAGCAGGTATATTTCATAGATTACAATTAGAATAAAAACACCTTTCCATCTGTACAAAAATCTCTCATGTTTCAGTCTCACAAAAGTCTCACTTAAGTAAATCATTCTATGTGGAGATAAATTTGAACCGGTGAAAGGAATGGGCTTATCCACAATCATATTCACATTGTGTTTTTCATGATTATTATATTGCTTTTCACTATCGCTCTGGTAATATGAAAATTACAGAATGATGACTTAAATTTCAATCAACAATGATTTTTCTTAAAGTTACGCCAACTAGTTTTCATTTTCATCGCCTTTTTAACAAAATTTTTTAAATATAGAAAGTTTCCTGGGCTTCTTTCATAATGCCGCCTTCTATTTGATAACATCAGAAGCTACTTCGGCCTCACAGATAATTCATATATAAACAAATTCACCAAAACTTCATTTACTTTAACATTTTAATTTTATATCTTACATGGTACATTTCTACCACACTCTACAGAGGGGAAAACATTAGCCTGCTTATCATACTTTTCAAATTCACTGCAAAAAGATGCAGTTTAAAGTGTGTGTGTGTGTGTGTGTGTGTTTTAAGGCCAAAAGGAGGAAGGGAGAACAGCAAGGAAAACTGCCTGCTCTGAAAAAGTGGTGTGAAGTTTGTAGTGAAAGTTTGGCAGCTTTCCATTTTTTTTATTTTTAGTTTCTTTATTTGCATAAAGACTGCTTTCCATTAAAAGGTTGCCTTGGTTTCTGGGTGTGTGTGCACATGTGAACATTACCAGCTACGCCCTGACATTAGCTCTTCTATTTGCTTAACTGTCTATCCTCATTTAACTAAGGGTACTCCTACCTGTATTTTAATAGAACGGCCTTTGAAAAGTACTAGTGAGACCAACCACATTCCTTAACTTGTAATATGTACTCTGTATAAACTCATAAGATTTTGTGGGAGCCAGACATTACATGCAGGAGTATTCCAAAGGAGCTAGAACAAATATATACGAGTATATACTCAAAACCATGTAATACATTTGAGAGATTTGGATAAGATTCAAACTGTATTTCATATATCGGTATTCAGGGGAAAGCAAATAGGAGGACCCTTTTCATGCAAAGCTAACTATCTCGATGGCTAAAGGACAGTCCAAGGGATTAGAAAAACTGTAATACTTACTTTACTTTTGCTGCTTGAGGAATGTCCCGCAGTTCTTCATTTAGATTGAGAACCCTGGGGTATTTATTTTCCACAATAGTTATAAGATAGTGTAAAAGTGTAATGTTCCTACAATTAAAGAAGGAAAGAGCATTAACCATTGTTCATATCTGCGTATGATTTGTACATTCAAGTGGTGGATCCCACGAGAATCCTATACTGCTGCATTAATTTCAAAATCTGGATGTTCCTGTGAGGCAAGGATTCTCAAGAGAAGGGGTGAGGCTACATGGGATTTACATAAATGTATGTCAAAAGGAAGCATGCATCCTCTGAAAGGGAAGAGCGGGGGATAACAATGACTTTTTTGGCCCATGAATATCCTTCAAAATCTGGGTAACGGGATGGGTGATGGAAATGAACCCGAACCACTGCCAATGGGGACATACCTAAACAGTGCATCCACCCAATGAAGAGGTGTGCCCCAGAGGGCAGAACAAGCAGGGTGGGGTAGGGTGGGGAGTGAGTGATGTTTAATGCACTAAACAGGGCAGCTGTTTTCAAGTCGAAAGTACAGAGCAGCCACTCACTGATGACAATTATTAATACTTCTCATTTAAGGTTTCTTTCAGCTCTGTAACTTTTTCCCCCTCTGACTCATTTGTTTTGCTGTTGCAGCAAAGCGTACTCAGAAAGTTAGAAAGCCCCCTCTTTTAGGGCCGGGCCTGGAAGTGGGCCAGGACCGTGCCATCGTGAATATGTTATTCTGGTGGGCAAGAATCCACATCCTAATTTTAGCAACGCTTCAGCTGCTAACCCACCTCCCTCTTTGGTGGTGACAGGGCTGAACCCTGACTGACCTGGACTGAAAAGGCAGGCATCTGATAAACACTATCTATTAGGCAAAGCTGTGGCAGTCTGGTCCTGTTGTCCCTAACTCCACTGCACATTATAATCACCTGAACCCCAGATGCCTGGGCCAAACTGAGATTCATTAAATTAGAATGAGGTAGGGCCGCGCGTGGGTATTTCCTTTAAACTCCCCAGTGACTCTAACAGCCAGGATCAAGAACCAGCAGTCTACTGAAAGTTATCACAATCAGTAGGACACAGTATATTTCTTTGAAAACATTTCCATAATTTTCAGGCAGTTTGCTAATTCACAATGCTAAGTCACTACAGTTCCACCCATCTCCAGCTAAAGTGAAGCAGAGTTGTCAAACAGTTTTTTCCCCCATAACAGTGAAAACCATTTCTGGTTACCCTTGCAGTTTCAAGGTCAATGCAATTCCTGAATCAACTGGCCCATGTGAAAAAAAAGAGTCCCTTATTTTTCTTGCTCTCAATCATTAGAAAACAATTGCTCGGCAAAGTAAAAAGTGGCTAAACATTCTGGCCACGTATTTTGCAGCTGTTCAGCTGTATCATTGCCCTTCAGTTTTGCCCTTCATAGAATCTACATGCCTCCCATATGCCTGCTGATCCCAACTACCATCAAAGAGAAATGCTTTGTTATTTAGGGAAAATAAATTTAGTTAATCGCATCTACCTCTCTTACTGAAGAAAGGCTTAAAGCCAGGTCAGAGCTCCTACATATGTTTGCTATCCAAATAACACCTCATTTGACCAAATATAAATTCTTGAAGAATAAAAAACAAGCACTAAGGCACACGTTGGATTATCCTCTAGACATTACCAGAAACCAGCCTTTAACACAGAGTGAATACACCCTACATGTGGACTATCCCGCCCTTATGCAGTTTTGATTCGATTTGATTAAACATTTAATGAGTGACTGCTCACAGGTAAGGCACTGTGCAGGTACTACAGGTTTGAAGACACTAGTGCTACTTTGGGGGACCAAGTATGCACAGGTGAAAAGAAGGGGAAAAAGAAAGCGTTCAGAAATGCTTTTAATTTATTGGCTTTGAAGTCTTGTGCATTAAATTCTGTAGTAACTTCAATAAGTAGATAATCACATAGTAAGTGTAAGGTTATCAGTAAATTGAGGGGGCAAAGGGTATGAAAGGTGTGTGTGTGTGTGTGTGTGTGTGTGTGTGTGTGTGTG
>NW_017731355.1:2850386-2854527 GCF_001890085.2 Hipposideros armiger
AGAGAGAGAGAGAGAGAGAGAGAGAGAGAGAGAGAGAGAGAGAGAGAGAGAACATTTTTCCCTAAAAAGGCGGCTGCTCTTAAAATGCAAGTAACATGCAGTAATTACCTACTACAACCTCCAATAAAATCCATTTTTTGGTAGGTGTCAAATACCTGTAAGGCCCAATACCCTGCTTGTTGTGACCTTGGGCAAGCTAAATGAGCCACCTGAGCCTGCCGCAGTTTCATCATCTGACAGTAGGCGATACACAGCACCTGACCTATGTACTTCACAGGCTGTTGTGTGACAAATGTGAAAGTGCCCTAAAAAGGACCTAGTACGCACATTAAAAATAATGTGGCAGTGATAGAACACAATGGCTACATTTTGTTCACCTATCCCTACATGATACGAAAATAAAGCTTAGCTCTATCATTTAACACACTGCTTATTTCTTACAGGATTGGTTGAGGGTGGCCACAATGCTATGGCTCACTAACCCTATAGAAAATATAGAGTAAAAAGCCTCACTGGTTAGGAATAATGAAGGTGAACTGCCCATATTTCAAAAAAAGAGAATTCGGGTACAGAGAAGTCCATCTTAGAAACAACTGTGCACGTTCCTTTGAAGTCAGTGAGAACCTTAGAGAAATACGGCTCTCAAGGAACCTGGAGTTAATATGCCCAATGACCCGGCCTGCTAATGACACCAGAGCATTTCCACACCTCGGTGTCTCTAACAAGAATCTCTTCACCTAAAATGCACTCTTGGGGAAGCATTTTAACCAGTCTTGGGATGAGCAGCTGAATACCGACAGCCAAAACACATTTACACATCGTAATTTTTTTCACACAGCTGCTAGCTTCAATTTATAGAGGAAAACATAATCTAAAAACCCAACAAGCTTCAGATTCTATCGTCAGCTGTCAGATTTTTTCTTTTCCCTGGAACACGGTTCTCTGTGGGGGCTCGTGATGGGGAGAGGTCATGAGCAGACTCCTCGAGTGTTGGGAGGGTTCTGTTTCTTGATCGGGGCACTAGTTATACAGATGTGCTTAGTTTGTGAAAATTCATCAAGATGTACATTTATAATTAGTGAACCTGTCTTTAGTGCATGGGATGAAAATAAAAAGTTTATCCAAAAAAAGAAAAAAAAAACTTGGACTAGATGATATTCTCTGGACTGAAAATGGATGACGGCTAATTGGCCCAATGGGAACTTGAGGATATTCATGGTTGTGACAGAGCTAAGAGATGAGTGAGAAAGCTAAGGGCAAACCAGACGCTGCAGTATCATGGAGGCCTGGGGGACCAGCGGGGTACAGATTTAAGCCCTGACCTCAGCATCAGATCCTCCCTGTGTTGGAAGAACCCATACTTACTTGTCAATGCTGGATTTTGTGTCGGCAATCTTGTTTAGGCTGGATATCTTGAATCCATAAGCATTGCCTCTCTGGCCTTTATTCATGTAATTTCCAAATGCCAAAACCACTTCTAGTAGCTGCTTCAGGGCACCGCTCCTAAACACCTCCTCTGAGCCAGAACGAATTGCTTCAAAACAAAGCATACACAAACACAACTATTACAACCAAGCCTTTCAGCGATACGTCCACACACCCAAGAGCATCTATTGAAGGCACAAGATCAGGTTGGATGACCAGGCGCACTTTCAAAACACCTCAACAAGAAGCAAAGAGCAAGAGGACGATGGGGCGAGCCAACTAACGTTGTTCACGAGGCCCCCAGGCAGCTGCACAACAATATCGGCTCACAGTCCTTGTCTTGGCTGGCTCATCAAATGTACGCACTTGGGAATACACAGGCCAGCAAGTGCATTTCCCACATTCCTTTGCAAACACTTTCTTGCCTGGACAAGTCAGATCAATAGGATGTCTGATCAATTCCATTGATAGAAACACTGGTAAAATGTGTTACATGCTACAGATTGCAGGCATCATCAAGAACCAGGGCTCAGGCAGGGTTCTGACTCCAGCCTGCATTCTGGGGCTGGGCTCTTCGGTTGTCTTGACCACACTGCAAACACTTACAAAAGTAACAGAGCCTCAAAATCAAGCCAAGTAACAGCCTCAGACCTTCCCTTAGAAAAATCTAGTAAGGTCCTGTTGCAAGAAGGCTAATTACAGGCTTTATGCTAATTGCAGTCAAATAAATTCCTCCCCGACACCCATGTGGTCAAAAGCCCAACCCGGTGGAGGAGCCCAGGAGGTTATGCTGTGAGCTCCAGAACCCAGGCCAGGCCAGTGAGTCAAGTACCCGCCTTTAGTAATTATCCATCAGGATTCCAAAAGATTTCGAGTGGAAAAAAAAAATCAGCAAAGGAATCCTGTTGACTATCTGCACTTGGATGACATTTGTATATGGGCACTTAAGATGAACATCACTTCCCGTCTGGGCGGCTTGACTTTACCTTCTACTTTAGGTTTAACTTCTGCCACGCGCTCTGCAAACTTCTTTTTGAAGTACAGTGACTGCAGTCTTTGCTGATAATGATTAATTCTGTAAGAGCAAGCAGAGACTAGTGAACATTCACTTAATATGTCTATGTTCACTCAATGGATATGGCGGTCCAGGTACCTCAGAGTGCTATGCCCCCCACCCCACCCCCAACACACACACTCTCCCTCTTTCTTTCCTCGACAGGAGCACAGGGCACAGAGGCCAATTTTGCCTGGAGGGCTCCTTTCCCTCTGACCTTTACAGTGGGTATTTGGGGAATTGCAGCAGGGTCCTTAGCTCTAATCAAATTAGGCAACTGCTAAAAGAGACTGGCTGCTCGTGACTAAAGCCCTCTTCCCTTCTGCTACAAATAAAGGGCTGTTCCCTACACTTCTCCCAGGCTTCTTAACTTTCCACAAAGCTTGCCTTTGGCAAAATTGTAGAGGAAACTATCTCCAGCATTCTCTCCTCATATCACCCTCTTCTCACTCCCATTCCCAAGCCTTCCTCTTTCTTCCACAGTTATCTCCTTGTCTGCTCCCTCAGGGCTGGCAAGCTCTGCCTTCCAAGATAGCAACCAGCTACCAGAGATAACAGGGAGCCAAAATGCCCTCTGTAGTCGCCACCAAGATGAGCTGCTCTGTGTTGCTGAGGGGGTGGGGGTGGGCATTCCTGCCCTAGCCTTCTGAGATCACTGCCTAACCTGCTCTCGGGTGGAAATCTCAGTCCAGTAGGACTGGGGATCAGCCACTCCTCCAAAACTACACCAGGTAATCAGACAGACCTGGGTTTGCAGCCCGGGTTCTCCTCTTATTAGGTGATCTTGAACAGGTACCTGAACTCCTCCATGAGCTGGAAAAGAACAGCTCCCTACCTCATAGCCCTCCTGGCAGGGCTCACAGAAGGATTAAGTGAGGTTATGCAAAGATCCGGACAGTTACTAAGTGGCAGTTATTATAGGTGGCCCTCCGGCTTGTCTACACTTAAGTAGCTGAGCACACCTGTCAAAGTTTCCAAACCATCCTTTGTCCCACAGCAGTGGGCAAGTTGAGACAGAACGACCACAAACGTAAGTCTGGACGGGGCAGAAATGTACTGAGAGGCACATTCCCCTTGGCGACATTTGTTGGCCTTTGGAACTTGGGAAGTGCTCTGCCCTGGGGTTTGACTGAGAGTTTCAGACCACTGGTCCTTCTCTAATGCAGAGCCAATTTGCTAGGCCTGGGATGGCACACAGGCTCAGCTCACATGCCAAACTCAATTAAGGAGCAGTGGCTGCCTCAGGGACATCTGGAGAAGGGTGGAGAAAGCTTGCCCAGGCTCCGTGGGAAGAATGCCACGATCGATTAGTGATGTCCGCATGTGTCAGGATTTGACATCCAGACCCTGGCTGTTCGGTTATGTGGGCTCCAGGCTGACATCGCGGCCTATCCATTTTTTTTTTTTTTCTGTTTAACAACAACTTTGAGAGGCTGAGGTCTTAGGAGGAGATACAATCCCAAGAAATCCAAGTGGTGAGGAGAATGACACTGACTGGGACCAGGAAATGTTATGAGTTGATTAGGTCAAAGCATTTGAGCCCCAAAGGCCCAGAAATAGAGATAATTGTCAAGAAACCCTGACTCTGGCTCATCCATGGACAAAGAACTCAATTAAACAAAATAACTTCCATACAACTCAGACTTGAGGAGATTGTGGAAT
>NW_017731355.1:2856751-2864119 GCF_001890085.2 Hipposideros armiger
AGCAAAATTACAGTTATAGAGTAGCAATGAAAATAATTTTATGGTTGGGGGTCACCACAACATGAGGAACTGTATTAAGGGGTTGCGGCATTAGGTAGGTTGAGAACCACTGTTCTAGAGCTATTTAGGGGGTTTGAATAGAACTGGCCCGGCTTGTTGGTAGGAATTATAGTAGATGAGGGTCAAAAGGATGAGGCCCAGGCTTCTGGCTTAGGCAAAAAATGTACACAGAGTATAACAAGGAACCCAGGAAGACAAGGTTGGCTGAGGGTGGGTGGGGAGAAGGTGAGTTTAGTGTTTAAAATACTGGCAAGGGAACCCAAGGAGAGATTTCTAGTACGCAGATGGACAAATGGGTCTGAAATCCTAAATAGATCTGTTTGGAAGACAAAGCACTGGTGCTGGTTGTAATATGCATGGATGTGAGTGAGGTGCCTGGAGCCATCAAGAGAAAAAAAAAAAAGCAGGGCTCGAGAGAAATCAGCATTTAAGGGATGAGGACAAGAAAAGGAGGAACCTTCAAAGGAGCCAATGGAGGGGCCTCTGTGAAATCACAGGGCTGGAGGAAGAAGGCGTTTCATCGGGAGCAAGTGGCCATTAGTGTCACACACTACCAGGAAATCAAGGAAGATAAGGACTGCAAAGTGCCCCCTGGCTTTGGCAACAGGGAATTTGTGTGTCCTTAGTGAGAACAGCTTTAGGAAGGCGAGGAGGACAGACTCCAGTGAGTTGAAGAAGAGTGAACAGGAGGGAAGTGGGGACAAGTTCTCAAAAACTTTGGCTGCATCAAAACAGAGCCAGGGCAGCAGCTAGATGTGTGTGTGTGTGTGTGTGTGTGTGTGTGTGTGTGTGTGTGAGAGTGAGAAAAGCTGAGGCTTAAATAAGTTACATGGCGAGAGGGAGAGGCGAAAGATCTAGAGGGGAGGGGCAGAGGAAGGGATGGGCCAGGAACACTCCTCTTTCCTGATGGGGCAG
Organism: Hipposideros armiger; assembly: GCF_001890085.2. Classification (NCBI taxonomy): domain Eukaryota; kingdom Metazoa; phylum Chordata; class Mammalia; order Chiroptera; family Hipposideridae; genus Hipposideros; species Hipposideros armiger. The sequence goes on from NW_017731355.1 coordinate 2,857,727, forward strand.
AAGCAGGGGAGAGAAGACAGCACATGTCAGAGAGTTCAGAGGTCTGGTGGTCTGTTAGCTTCTAGTCACTTATGTTCCCATGTTCAAGTAGTGACAGTGGACAGGACGAGAATCTTCTTGTTCTTCCTCAGTGCAAGAAAGGAGGGAAGGAGGAGGAGGAGAGAGAAAGGCTTATTCGTTCCCCCTTTGTCTGGATTTTTACCTGCTGGGCAAGGAAATTTCAGGCATCACCCCCCAGGTAGTTGAGCTGAGCCCAGGCCCCGTTCCTGATTTAACACAATCACTACGTTCTCTTTCGTTACGTGCAAGAGTATAGCGAGAGGAGCCTGCTAAAGGCTCAGTCCTTCTCAAAGCAGAGTGGAGTATCAGACAGTGTGCGAAGAGGGGAGAAGAGTTGGACCTGGGAACACCTGGGAACAGGAGAAAGGTATCCATTCCAAGAATAAGTATGTGGATCTCAACTGAGTTCTGAGCCCAGCAGCTCAAAGCAGCAGGAGCGGAGGGAATGAAGGGGCCTCAAATGCGAGCCACAGAGAGGAGCACAGGTGTTGGCTTGAGTGCGTGTCTGGGAAGGGTGCTGTCTGAAGGGAAAGGAAACAAGACGGGGGATGTTAGAATCAGGAGGAAAAGAAGGCGCATGCCAGATGAGACACACAGAACTATCAGGAGAGACCAGGTCAAACGTACCCTGGTTGGCCAGGCTCTGCTTCGGTAGGCTCATTTTCCTGCTTTATTTATTTGAAGTACATTCTATTTGCACTGTAAGTCCTTTTGGCAAGCTTTTGAAATCCTTTCCCTCAAGGAAGAATTTTGTTGGATGCAATTTCACAGTAAACAGATCTTGTGGAATTTTAAACATATGACCTTGTCAATAGGGGCTGAAGGCCTAAGGATGAAAGCAGCTTTCTGCACAGCTCTTCACTCTGGGTGAGCAACGTCTGATGCCGACAACTGCAGCGCAGGACCACCTGGGGGCCGGGGAAGGGCAGAGGGCAGCTGGCTGCACTGTCTCGGGGTAGAGACTGTTTTGACTGGTGTACAGCGAGAGAGGGAGCTGTAAAATGCTCTGAAAAATGAATTTTAGGTTTAAGAATTACTTTTAAACTATTCATACACAGAGCATCCTAATAGACTTGGGAATGCAGTCATTAACTATTTTGACAACTAAATCAAACCTTCGAAGGTCAGCATAAAAAGTTATTCCACTGTGAGGTGTGAGGGTTTTCACCTAGGACGATTACAGCTGTAGTGGCTTCAGGGAGGGCAGGTCCGTTTAGATGTGGTGACACTGCACACACCACTCCTCCCTTCTTTGTGTCTGGGACCTTTAAGGACACCAGTAAGAACCAAGAAAAATGTACACGCAGACAAACAGGCACCCCACCTGGGGCAGCCTCGCCCCCCAGGGTCACTGTTAGAAATGGAACGTATCTCTTGGGAGCTGGGCACGCCTACAGATGAGACCTCAAGTTCAACCTGGAATCATGATTGCTTGTGTCCACTGTCAACCTTAAGTGGACCTGGCTCTAATAAACATGGTCCACGTGTCCAAAATCATTCAAAATATGATTCTGTCCCAAGGATGATGAGACAAGCAGACAGAGCAGTCTTCGAGCATTCTGAGACTATCTCTACAAAGCAAAGGAAAATTTAGGCCCAGACCAAGAGACAGGTGATAATCCCTAGAATATCTGCTAGTTAACAACACTGTCATTCAGGGGACAACTGAGCAAAGCTGCTGAACAACACATAACACAGTTGGAATGGCTACACAGATCATGTTATAGAAATACTGCATGAAGAGAGAGAGGCCATGTCACCACATTCGACTTGTTGCCTGCCACGGATAATACAAATGATCTCCAAATACCATGGACAAGGATGTGTGTTGACTGCGTGTAAATCCATCCAAACCTGCTGGCCCCAGCACTTGAATGTGCTGCCATTTATGACACAAGAGGAGTGCCACACAACTTGGAGACAAGACTTAGCCCCAAGAAATTTGCACCCCACCTTATGACACATACGAGTATTTTGATGTAGATGACAATGCTAGGGGTTTAACAGGGGTTTTTATTATGGGAGCGGTGAGCTGAGACCAAGACACAAGTTGCATTACGGATTTAGCAATGGATCAGTTTATGTGGTACAGTGTGTGAGCTCATTGTGCTAGTGAGTCTTGATATTCCTGTGAAACAAATTCTCCACTAAAGCCAGTAGGTATACATGATCTACTGAGGCAGAGTAACTTAATTGCAGCATGAGGGACAGGGCTGGCATTGTGGATTGCAGGCATTTGACAAACTTGTCACCTTTCTTCTCACCCAGCATGATGAGGAACAACGAGAGAATAAAGCCATAAAGTCTCCTAACAGAGTCGCATGGAACCTTGGTTCAACCTCCTCATTGCAAAAATGAGGAAATCATCTACCAGCAGCAACCGGATTTTCTCAGTATCTCCCTCCCTGCTGAAAAGTCAGCGGTCCCTTGTGCACTGAGATGAGTCTGACAGCTCACCTGTTCCAACATATCCTTAGGCAGGTCTTCTTGCTCGTCCATTGTGAGAATTGCCCGTTTGATTTCATCATTGGATAATTTCAACCTGGAGAAAGAATATTTTATTTTGTTGTTAACAGTGCGGGCTTGAGTATTAACATTCAATGTAAGATAATTCATTTTGCTACTCCAACTGCTGATTGTCAAGTGCCATTTTGCTCAAAATCTCTCAGTAAAAGCTTATTGCCTGACAATACTACACAGAAAAGTAGTATTTTGAAACTGCTTTAACACGCTTTCAGGGCTTTGTAATGCTCTGCTGACACAGACAACACAGCTGTTATGTTTTGTCATTTAGTTTCCTTACGCAAGGGGTTGGGGGATGAGAAATGGGGACAACATCCATACAAATGTATCCATGAATTGCAGGTGAAAGAGGACTAAATTCTCAATTTTATTATATATCAGAAGTGTTTAAAGTTTGGTGTCATATTAAAAATGGGTTTTAAGGTTAGAATCTACCGTATGTTATTGTTAAAAAATTGAACAATAGTTAATATACAAAATAAAATTTACAAGCACTTCATAGCTAAGGACTTTTCACGTGATTTTATCTGAACTTCAAAATACTATGATGGTCATTTTTTATTAACAGAGAAAGAAACTGAGGCTCAGAATGGGTAAGTGATTTGCCCAAGGTCAAACATGTAGAAAGTGGCAGTATCTAACACAAACCCAAGATTCTTTATAAAAATATTGCTTATCTAATTAGTATCTCCTAGGGAAGGATTTACGCAAAAACACAAATCTGTTTTCTGTCTACCATAAATTTATATGATTTACTAATTTAATTAAGGATTCATGGCTTGATTATGTCAGGACAACAAAATGTTGACTGTAAAGAGTCATGAAATGAAAACATATTTGTAAAAAATGTGTTTTTAGTAGACACAACCAACAGTCTTAACCAGGGCAAAAGGTCTTTAATCAGATTATTAGTTGTAACAATAGAGTCACTCTTTTGTTCTATTTGTAAGCATTAGACCCAGATTTACTTTAAAAATGTTACTTCCTTACAAGCTAATGTGGCATATTCACATTACTTGTGCGAATGTATGTGTATGTGTGTGTAAAAAGTGAAATAATAATGCATGTACAGTGTTTAGCATAGTGCCTGGCCATTGAAAGGGCTTCTTAATAAACTGTACATGTACCCTATAAGGCAGACTTTTCTACCCCAGAATTAAAAAAGCAGTAGTACTTATGGAACCCTAATATTCATGGGAAGCTTTTGATCATTAAACAGCACTTAGTAGGGTTATTATGAACACTTCCCAAAGCACTCTCATACCCATTATTGCACCAGAGTTTCCTCTCTGCACACAACACCCATTAGGCCGAGAAGTATTAAAAAAAAGAATGAGAAGACATGGTATTTATTTTAAAGGTGGTTATAATGTTTGGGGGAAACAAATGATAAGCGAAAACACTCAAAACACAAGGGCATGTAAAGCACGCACGCTCACTCACGCTCTCACAGATCAACAGAGGGCTGGATGAAGGCAGGGGCGGACACAGAGGCCACGGAGGGAGGAAAGACAGCCGAGGGTGGAGCTGGGCGGGACTCAGTCCACTCTGGACACCTCTGGCTTGACCTTTTCTTTGGGTTTTGACATGACCTTGTTAAAACCATCCATCCTGCCATTTACACTGAATGTTGTTTCATGTGCCAACAAGCAGGACAGGGAAGAACACATTTGGGCATCCAGAACCACTTTCTTCTATTTCATGTCTTCATTCCCGAATACAGCATCTAGTCAACAACACGCCCACCTGCCCACGTTCTAAAATAAGGCCCATTCGGGGCTGGCCGAGTGGCGCGATGGTTAAGAACTGGCTTGGGACACCAGAGGGCCCCAGTTTGGATCCCACATATGAGGGCCAGTGACACTGCCCTCCACAGCTAAGATGCTGANGGCCAGTGAAGCAACGTCCTCCACAACTAGACTGAAGAACAAAAGGACAGCAACTTGTCTGTTTCCCTTCCCCCAATTCCCCAGCGCTGTTGCCATTCTCCAATTCCCCAATAAAGATCTTTAAAAAAAACCAAAAAAAACCCCAAACAAAACAAAACAAAACAAAACAAAACAAAACAAAACAAAACAAAAAGGCTTCACGTTATAGTAGGTTAATTGACCGAACCATTTAACATGAATCCAAGGTTTAACTTCCTAAGAAAGGTAGGGGGCGTCTTTCCTTTTTAAGCATTTTTAAACTCACCGGCTCATCTCAAAAAGGAATCTATCAGCCTTGGCCATCCGATCCAGTTCATGTTTATGTTCTTCCAACAGGTCAATGTCACCTTTCTCAGGAACAAATTTCAAGAGCTAAAATGCATACACAATTATTAAAACTGGTGTTCGTAACTTAAATTTCTGCCGTGATTTTCACCCTTGCAGTTAATCCCAAGGTGAAAATTTAACTTTTGTTTAAGTTATAAGCTCTGCTCAAGGGTGATTGTTAAGATACAATGGGAATGATTACATCTTTCCGTTTTTACTTGAAAGTAGTTAAATTGGTATAAGATTCATTCCTGGCACCGTTTTTGTCTTACACAGCTTCTCAAATTAGAATCGTGATGGTTCTTTATCAGGACCCACTTTGCACAGATCTTTAGCGGGATCTTGGAGATTCAACCCTCTCATTAGAAGATAATACAACTGAGGTCCAGAGAGATTAAACAACTCACCCAGGATTATAGAGCAAGTGCGTGTCATTGTCAGAAATAAAACCTATGTCTCCTGGCTACCAGGACTATGCTTTTTTTCTATTACATCATGCTGGCTGGAATGAGTTATTCTATGTGTATTTTCCACTCAGTTTGCTTATTTCTCTGGCTTATCTAATTCCAGCTCATGTTTTTGCTCCATGTAAAGTTGGATGAGAGGAATGCAGTGGGATTTAAAAGTTTTTAAGTCTGTATTTTATTTTGGAGGAAGAAATGAGCATGCAATGTGGAAGAAATAGCAACAATATTTCAAGTTGAGAAAGTAGTTCTGTATGTATCTGATTTCCTTTAAAGGTACAAATATGCGTCTGTGTATGCACAGGCCTGTGTGCTATCATGTAGATCAAATGCCTGTGGACGTATATATAAAAAAAGAAATTACACTGACCCTCTGAACTCCAAGATCCTCCTCTTAATTTGATGCTGGCATTGGGTGGCCATTAGCAGGTTTTCAAATGTTTGTTGGATTTAACTAAGGGACCTCAGAAAAGGCAGTCAGTCTGTGTGTCACCAGCAGTAAAGAACTGGGACTCCAGGGAAGGAGGTGAGTGGCACGAGCTTGGAAATGTATCCCAGGCAGCGTGCATATTACGTGCCAGAGTCTGGAATGGGTAGCACAGCGCTTACGCAGGTGAAAGAGTAGCTGTAATGGCAGTGGGGGAGGGCAGCTGTCGTTGAGGTCAAGGCACAGGCCTTATAAAAAGCGCAGTCTTTATTTTGAGGGCACTGGCATATAACTTGAAATCTTCAATAGAGGAATGAGTTTGCATTCTGAAAAGATTGCTGTGCTTGCAGAATGGAGAAAGAAGTAGGAGGGATGGAAAGTATTAGGGGGTTGTGATTAGACAGTTGATGCTGTAATCCAAGTGAGAAATGATGGTGGCCGGATTGGGTAGTGGAAAGATTCTAGGGCAGCGGTTCTCAACCTGTGGGTCGCGACCCCTTTGTGAGTCGAACGACCCTTTCATAGGGATCGCCTAAGACCATCGGAAAACAAAAAGATATTTACATTACGATTCATGACAGTAGCAAAATTACAGTTATAGAGTAGCAATGAAAATAATTTTATGGTTGGGGGTCACCACAACATGAGGAACTGTATTAAGGGG
>NW_017731355.1:2869364-2892998 GCF_001890085.2 Hipposideros armiger
GTCCTCCACAACTAGACTGAAGAACAAAACAACAGCAACTTGTCTGTTCCCCTTCCCCCAATTCCCCAGTAAAAATCTTTAAAAAAATAAAATAAAATAAAATAAGGCCCATTCGATTGCCTAGTCCTAGCTGCAGTACCATCGTCACTCCTGGGCTGTGGATAGCAGCCCTGGACCTGGGAAGACGTATCCAGATTGTTGTAGTCATTCTGGTGACAATCACTGTCTCATGAACATGTTTGCCAGAATGCCCTGGTGGCAAAGCCCCAAACGTAAGTGGAAGAATTAAGCCAAGTGGGCATGGGTAAACCGCATGGTGGGAAAGCTGTATCCCAGCATCAAGGTCTCCACCGTACAGGCCCTGTGTGGCTCTAGGTTCTGGGACACCCAAGGCTCTTGAGTCAATTAAGGGCAAACACCACATTACGGCCAGACAAGGCCACGGAAGGGCAACATCAGCGAAGGTTGCAACCGCCACGAATGAAAACCAACTGGCTCTGGAAACACCTATAGTCATCATGAGAAAAGCTCTGCTTATAAGAAAAAAAATAAATTAGTTCCTGTGTCCTTTACACACAGAGCTGAAGAAACCACTTTATGGTGTAGTTCTGCCAGAGTCCTTCTGTTTTGCATTTAAAAGAAAAGAAGTTGAAAATCAGAGTGAGAACAATACTTGAAGTATTGGATTTGCATTTCATTAGCTCCCCATATGGAGTGCAGAACGTCTTGCTTTTGAAATTGTATATATTTATGCTCTTCAACCTCCCAGAGGCTGTCTGGACTAAACACTAGCTCTAATTCATAACAATTTTGGTTTCTGTTAATGTGGCCCACAAAGAGACTTGAGCCTTTAATGGATAGTACTTAGGAAAATCTACCTGTCAACATACCGCCTTGCACGTGGCCGGCTGGAGCAGACAAAGAAACTACCTCTGAGGAAAGAGGAGAAGGCTATGCTGCCCTCCGGGATGGTTCCATAGGTTGCCGAGTTCTTAGTATCATCTGTCATCCACAGAATGAGTTGCTAATCTCTGTAATTTAAGGACCCAACCAGTTCTAACCTTTTAATTGCTTTTAAAGCTTGGCAGTGTTCTGGTGTGCTGGAGGGTGGCAACTTGTGAGACATCCACTTCAACTTTCTCTACCAGGCAGGAAACAAACTGGCCATTTAAAAACAGTATTTAACTCTACCTTGCTCTACTCAAGTATTTCAAAAATTTGCCAAGAGAATTGGAACATCCAGGAGTAATTACAATAAGTTAGGGATGGATGGCTAGATCTTAGCTCTGCTTCAGTGGATGTAAGCCAAATCCTCCTACTTTAAAGTAGCTTTTTTGTGGTTTACTACACCCTGGCTGCCATGTTAAGTGAGCATCTGGAAAAAAAGAATGGCAGAACACTTCATAAAAGTGTATGTTAGGTGGGTTCATTTTGCAATATAAACTGACTTCCAAGTTTCTTTCTCTCTCTTTTTTTTGGAAGGGAGAGGTCTGTTTTAGGGAATAAAGCAGAGTGAATTTCAAATCGCCACATATTGCCTACAGACATGCAGAAAAGTTTTTGCTCAATCTGCTTAGGGCCTCTGCCACTCTCTTCTCAAGTGTGGGGGAGGCAGAGTCCCTGGTGGCCTGGAGCTTCTGATTCAAGCTCACATCTTCCAGCTACTCTCTTTCTAGGAGCTGAAAGGGACCCTGGCCACTCATTGTGAGCACATAAAAAGGACATGTGCCTCCTCCCCTGCTTGGCCCCTGGGACAGAAAGGGCTTTCTTTCCGATGGCCTGCTCAGCTCCAGGCGAGGCTGTGGCAGGTGCCCCTGACTAAAGGGTCCACTAACTTTTGCAGTGTGGGGCTAAGGAAGAGCTTTGAAGGATTACCAAACACTACAAACATAGGCATTCATCAAAATACCCCTTATGGAATATGCCGCCAGCTTGCACTGTGGTGGAATGTGGTGGAATGACTGCATTGCCCGGAATTAAATTCCTAGCCAGCAAGATAAGAAGCAGAGAGGGTTGCCATCCTTTAGGAATGAAATAAGCAGAAAAGAAGCAAGATAGTCCATGTGGAAAGGTAAGAAATCTTGACATCAACTTGGAAATGTTCCTATTTATTGTCTTTATGCACAAAATTAGTCTCCAAGTCCTATTCAGGGTTTCTTAGTCTCTCTCAGCTCTGCCTCTCATTAAGTCTCATCTGGACAACAGAAAGAGCCTCCTACCTGAGCTGCCTCTGTTTCCAGCTCTTGACCCCTCCCAACCTATCCTGTAAACCCTTGAGAGATAAAACTTGGAATCTTATAAAAACAAAATGTTCTCCTCCGGAACAAACTGCACCAATATCCGATCCCGTGGGCACATAAACAGGCCACAAACTGAGCAGCTACCACATGCAGCCATCCTGCCAGGTAATGGTTTCACAAGCCCACTGCAAGGCTACCATTGTATTATCTCCATTTTATAGATGAGGAAGGTATGGCTGGTTCCGGGGCTGACTCATGCCCTTACCAAGACACCAGGCACGGATCGCAGCCTCTCCTTCCTGGTCTCGTTCAATCTACGTGGTAACTGTCTGCAGCAATTACAGGGCTCTCTTTAATAGCTATGCTTATACTCCTCCACCTGCTGCACACCTCCTTGGAATTGCCTTTCCACCTGCTGCACACCTCCTTGGAACTGCCTCTGTCCTCCCTGCCCACGTAACTGTTATTACCCTTCGAGGCCCACTTTCCTGGTAAAAACCCTGCTGGTGTCACTCTCACTTGGCTGAGCTCCTGTCTCCTTCCAGTCAGACCAGTCCAAGCTCTGAATTGTTCACAAGTCGTATCGCCTCTGTCATCTTTCTTCTCCAATCAGCCACGAGCTTCCAAAGGCAGCAGTGCTACCATAAGTCTGGGTATGTCCTGTGGCACCCAGCATACTGCCAGGCAAATACAGGCAGCAAAGTGGTATCTCTTTAAGAAAAAAAGTACCAAACACTTTCACAGGGCTCTTCCCTGCTGTATGCCCCTAGCACCTTCGGTGGGTAGTAATGCAGTGCCAACGAAAAGGGGAGAATGAAAGCATGGTAAACTGCTCACTGGTTCAAAAAAACTAAACAAATTTAAATTAAACCTGCTTAATTTCTTTTACCTTTACCACAGCACATATAACGTGTCAGCCCTGTTCTTTCCTGACCAAGAGAGTTAAAACTATTGACCCCTGAGCAGAAAAGCATGTGCTAATGATTCCTCTGTGGGCGAGAAGGTTTTAGAACCTGATCAATAATGCCCAATTACCATAAGGTCGACTGAGACTCAAAATTACTTTGTTATGCACACTACGCTTTTTATTGATGTGCAGTGTCATAACACTTATTTATTAAATTGAATTTTTTAATAGATAATCTAACAGATATGAGGCAAGTTCTAGAACTGTCTTCCAGAGAGAGTTTAGACACATTCAAGTTCTAACTCACCTTGGGCTCCGACACTTTTGAGGTAAGAAGGGAATTACATACCACAAATATGAAATAATTCCTTCAATTAAGGGCTGGGAAATTTGCCAGAAGGAGATATAACCTTATCTATAACTAGTGTAATTACCCTGGTGGCACCTAGTACCGAGAATAATCTGTCTGCTAGGAACTGGGTCATGGTTTTTAGTCCTATGAGCACTTAAATACTATAGAAATTCAAAGTGATAGCTCTCTTTGTCAAGTTGTTTTAAAGTGTCCCTTTGGATTGCAAAAGCACAAAATATAGGGAGAAATTCTAGGATTAAAAAAAAACAAACACAAAACTTCCCAAATTTTAATTTAATCTTGCTATTAAACAACGTTATTTATGAAAAGAAAGTCTAACAAAATAGATTATATATACTACAGAAGGAAAATACGTAGACTTTCAAATTCCTTTCATTGGTGTCTTCCTCAGCCTGTGTTCCGGGAGCAAATGTGGGGATAAATACAGGGCCTGGTCATTGACATAGTTTCCATTCTTCCACAGGCAGAAATGAAATGCTAACAGGGGGTTCATGTTACCTTAGTAGATGTATTAAAATTCAGGGATCTCACTAAGCTTCAATTTCTCTTTCAGTACAAGAAACATTTGCTCCCTAAAGTAATATATATCTGGCTAACAATCAAGCTTCCATGCTGAAAACCTAGCAGCAGCTCTTTGTGTTAAAAGAAACTTACTCTAAGATCATCTAAAAACTAAGGACTGCTACTTTCCCTCTTTACTCCCCCTGAAAGAGAAGTCACCTGACACCAGCCTCAATGCAAATACAACATTCCCTTCCAGAATGTAGCCAATGTGACTTACACTGAAAGCCTCAAAGTTCAAGGTTCTTTACATCCTTATTCACCGCAGAAGCATTGGGTATCTTCGCCTAAAGTGAAAGTCCCTTTTAGAGAAAAGCAGAAACTAGATCCAGAAAAGCTCCTTGAAATGCCCAACACAACCTGACACACTGCCTGAAGCTACGATCAGATTCCAAGCTTCCTTTCTTCTTTTCAAGTTCCAAGGCTGGGATGGTTCACTAATTATAAGAAAGATTTCTGAACAGGGCTAAGCTGGATAAATTAGCATTTCAGTGAGGTTGGAGATTTACATGGCCTTTTAGTCATAAAAATTTTCAGAAAAAAGCATGTAATCATATAACCTTGAAGTATAAAAGGGTGACTATAGAAAGCAAAAACAAAAGAGGCTTCATTGTTGGTCCTGATTCTGTGACAGTGTTACTCAACAACCAAAATCTGGAGCCAAAAGTATGCGAGTACGTCCATTTTACAGGCTCTCTGGGAAACACACACACACAATTGATGTGGGATGTTCTGCTATTTAAATTTAGAAGTTTGTGGAAATTAAGCTCTAAGAAAGTAGGCAACCGGCTCTGATATATTCCAGTAGGGAAAGTAAGTGCTGACAGTCATCCTCACATCAGACAGAAGAGCGTCTGAAGAACCGTATCTCAGCCGAAAAGAATCAGTACAAACATGTGGTTTGGAGCCACATGATAGAGAAGTTGGTCCCACCAGAAATGTTTATTCAACATCAACAATACCTTGATAGAAGGATGTTGCAATTCTGAGCTCTCCGACCATCAATCACCGAAAGCTCTTTGACTTTAAGTTTGGAACTCAGTGTGTCATCGATGGCGTCTGCTTCTTTCTATAATGAGCATGAAAGAAATCCATCAACGTCAAACAGGGACATTCCGACTTCAGACACATACTTTTCCTTTATATTTTCTGTTTACTTACACACACACACACACACACACACACACAGTTAAGATGGTGAGGGGGACAGTGTAGGGAGGTGGAGGAATTGAAACAAAGACTAAAATCTAGTTGACAATAGGGAAATAATAAGAAAAGCTGACCACCCACATTTGAAAAACCATTATTTGGAAGAATAAAGTGCTTCTAAGTTGAAGATGCTAAGAGTGCATAAATTATCAGTGAGTGCCCTCCTTTTGTCCCCCAAATCCCTATGGATAGCAGACAGAAGTGTCACTTTGAATGAAGCTCAGCTGAGACCTGCCAATGCCCGTCCAGCCATTTGCAGTGCACATTCACCCCAGGGCCATTTTCAGCCTGAGCACTCAAAACTCTGAATAAAGACTCCCAAAGGTCTGCATGTGCAGCAGGAAGCTCCCAAGCCCAGATGGTACCTTTCATTACCCTGGAGACTGACGGACAACTGGGGGGGGGGGGATGCAGTTCAAGGCATTAGTTCAATTACTTGAGTTAACGATGAAACACTACTTGCATAGTTTGCTGCTGTACAGAAAGCTGCAAACAATGATAGCCAGTCATGACTTATGGTGGGAAAGACATAAAACAATTACATATATTTATGTATGTAATACCATTTGAGTAAACTGGACATCAAGGTGAAAACAGACTAACTTGATAAACAGCAAGTTTGATTTCATTAGAGGGCAGGATCAATTTTTAAAATAGATCATGGTATTTTTAAAATGTCAGGAAACGACCTGGCCGAGTGGCTCAGTTGATTAAGAGTTCGCTTAGGAGCGCGAGCTCTGAGCAACAGACAGGGCTGCCGGTTCAATTCCCACATGGGCCAGTGACACTGTGCCCGAGCTGAGCTGTCTGTGAGCTGCCAACAGGTGGCAGGATGGCTCAGCTGGTGTAACAAGATTGCCTGTTCGATGGTGGGTTACGCCCACCCGCAACTAAGACCGAACTCGGCACCTTGAGCTGAGCTGCTGCCCAGATGGCTCAGTGGATAGAGTGTGCGCTGTTAACAGTAAGGCTGCTGGTTTGACTCCCGCATGGGATGGTGGCTATGCCCACCCGCAACTAGGATTGAACACAGCACCTCGAGCTGAGCTGCCGACAGGGAGCTGGATGGCTCAGTGGCTAGAGCATGCGCTCTTAACAACAAGGCTGCTGGTTCGACTCCCGCATGGGATGGTGGCTATGCCCACCCGCAACTAAGATTGAACACAGCACCTTGAGCTTAGAGGCCATGAGCTGCAGACAGGAAGCCAGATGGCGACTGGCACCCTCTACAACGAAGATTGAAGAACAACTTGGCTGGTCCCCTCCCCAATTCCCAAACACTGTTACCCTCCCCCAATTCCCAAACACTGTTACCCTCCCCCAATTCCCCAAAATCTTAAAAAAAAATAAAAATAAAAATGTAAGGAAACCAAAGAGCTCTGGAACTGTACAACAGTTTAGGAAAGAAAGACAAGGTGGAGTTTACAATAAGAAGCACACATGATCAAACTTTTCACTGTCTCTCGTCATGCTGAGCTTGACGTACCTTTAAATATTCAGTTAAGAGTTGAAACCCAACATGGAATTACCTGGGCATTATATTACTCTGTCTGAACAATATGGGATAACGAAGACATTTAGAGCTTACAGAGAGCCCAGGAGTTTCTAGTAAAGCAAGGTTTAGGTAGTAGCTCACTTACCTGCTTGGAGTTGCTGTGCACAAAGAAATCCTACAGCCATGGCAGAGGCATGGAAAAGGCAAATCAGATACATGCAGTTCAGAAACCACAGCAACACATGGGGGAAAGTCATGGAGATTAGTGACATAGGGTAAGTAAGAGATGATTTATGTCTGTAGGAGCAGCGATGGAAGTTAATGAAGACGAGAGGGCTGGCTGAAAATGCAGACAAGAGCGTGATACTGAGCATTCAGGGTAGAGAGAAGACGGCACATGCGGAACCCAATTTTCCCTGTTGGCAAATCAAGTTTAGAAAAGGACTTAAAACACCCCAGAAAGACTCAAGCTGTAAAAGGAACAAATCTTCTTTGAAAGGACCATTGGGCGGCATTTATTCAACATGATGATTTTCACTTGCAGCAAAAAAATATGTCAATTCCATCCACTTGAGATTACTTCCATTGCTGTGTACTATCATACATGTATTTGTGGAGTGGACATAATCTCCTGTCTTCTTGTGTCACGAGGAAGAATTACAAAAAGGCAAAAGACTAGTTCAGCAACATAGGTCAGTAATATTAACCCTCAGCACCCCTTCAGAGTCCAAATAATGCCTGTGAGCGCTATAGGTAGGTATGAGGAAAAAGACAGAACATGCAACTAAGAGACAATAAGAGATTCATGTGGTGTTCAGCCATTGGTGGCCTTATCCCAACTGCCTTGGGGCTGTCATGCATACAAAAGTCAAAAGCCTCTTCCTGAAATAATCTCTAGAAAAGACTTGCAGCAAAGAAGAAAAAGAAGAAGAAGTAATTGACATGTTATGAGAAAGCTACAGCTTTCTTTGCATATTTTTGCCATGAGGGAATAAATACAACTTCAGGGTGCAAAGCACACCCCAGCTTTCAGCCCACGACTTGCACAACCAGTATTTGCTCAGCAAATTCCTTAAGGCCTCATTGGTCCTGGCAGCGCTGCCAAGGCCAATTTTACACAGATGAGCTGTTTCATATCACTCCTCTAAGTAGGAAACAAAATGTGTCCTCCCCTAGCTCCACCCATACAAGGAGGGATTGCAAGAATGAATGCCTTTTCCAGAATGGCATTTAAAAAATAAATTGATGTCAGTTTTCTTTTGTCCTTGTAACTGTCAGTTTCTCTACGCTGAAACTCCATAGGACCCTTTCCCTGTAAAAAGCAGTTTCTCCTTGCAAGGGCAGAAAAAAACGATGATGAAGTGAACTCCATGAGGTCTTACCCTACTTTTCTCTTTTAAAGAGACAAGTTGCTTGCTGAATTTAGATCTGGCTCTCACTGTCTGAACTTCAAAAAAGAAACTTCTATGACGTTCTCTGGCATCTCATTTTCCGTTAAGTTCCCACCATCAAGACATGGAGATTTCTGACCTGTGTACTGTAGTGGACTGTGGAATCAGGCAGCTATCAATAACTAGGTGTGTGGCTTGACACTCAGTCTATCTGAAAAATGGGGTCAACAACTGGATTATTACTGATTAAATATGATCATGCATGTGAAGAATTTGGTACAGTACCTGACACATGGCTGTGAGCAAAATACTTGGAAGCTATCACAGAATTATTTTTCAGTCCCTACTGTTCTGAGCTGAAGAACACTTGGTCAAGATCTCCCATTTGTTACCAGCAGCAACAGTAAGTGTAACAGTGAATAGCTGAGTCATGTATTTTATCTTTTCAGAGGTGAGGATGAGGAATGCCGGGACAGTTTGGTTAAGGTGAGAATGAGAACTGTCATGGGAGAATTTGGTTAGTGTTAGCTTTCCCATTTCCCCTTCTTTAAGAGACCTTTAATCATCACATTTTAAATAAAATCACAAAGTTTATTAGATGGGGCATGATAAAAATATCAACGCTTCCAGGCCCACTTCAAATAAGTTAATATTCCTTTTGAAACCTAAATTCTTTACTAATTGGCTTGGGCAAAACATGACGAGAATCATCTATATTAGGCGCTACATAACAGGATGGCTCATTTTTCCAGATGATTTCTGGTGTAGGCTTTTGAGCTTGGAATATAAATAGGATGTTGGGACTTGCATTTTCAGGAACTAGTGCCGATAGATTCCTATAGATAGGGTTCCATGAAATGAAATGATGACTCAATGCTTCATAGATAATAATAAGACTCATATGAATGGTTCTTAATCTTTTTAAGGTTGAGATCCCTTTGTAAATCTGATAAAAGCTGGGAATTCTGTTCCAGAAAAATGCATACACTAATATTTATATAAAACTCTGCATTTGATTAACTCTTACCATGCAGTCCAGTTATAGAACCTCTTCTTTATACTTTAGTCCTGAGAAAAACCATCATTCACAATTTTCTCTTGGCCTTCATGTGCCATAGTTAAGGACCAAGATTATTGAAACAAATATCCTGAATCGAATGATTTTTTTAATGTGAAAACTAGATATACAGAATACTGAAAAACATAAAGGAATTAAAAAGGAATATTCTCTGATTTATAAAAATCAGAAGATACCACTGAATGTTCCAAAAGGGACTCCAAGGATGACCTGTGTATTGCCTATGAGCAGGAGAGATCACGTTTTGGAGTCTGGGATAGCAGTAATCCTTTGTTCTCTAAATCCACGCAGAGAGGCTTTGAAATGTTATTCTATGTGCTGATAATAGGGCCCATAAGAAGGGGTGTCCTCGGGCAAAGAGAAGAGGGGGAGGAATGGAGATAGTGAGCTGTTAATTTATTGCTACAAAGATAGGACTCCCTTTAGGTAAATGTCAAGTTCATTTCCTTCCTCCAACTGCATGGGTAGGGAGAATGAATTTATAATATCTCAAGGTAAAAATTTCCCATAAAACCAAGTTAATATTGTTTGGTTGTCTGAAATAGAATTATTATACAATGGGCTACTTTATGTAATAAGTCTTTTGTGGTTGGCCTGGAAATCATGTATAATATAGTTTTAATGAGAAAAAGGGGTTTTGATACTCAAGAAATTGACTTTCAAATGAACTTTTGGAAATATGAGCAGGGGAATGACTGGACGCTATTAAATTCCATTTCATGTGGCACATAAGCTTACATAATCTGCTCTCCACACCTTTGATATCCTCACTGAAAAAAACCACGAATAGGAATGATCTTGTTCTTAAAGCTGGAGTTAAAGAAAATCCTTTATAAAGCCTGACTTTTGTAGTGAATTAAACCATGGCAGAGGAACAAAGTGAAACTGAGAATTAAGCCACTTGTATACCTGACTGTGCCTCCTGTTTGGACACTGAATACACACTAAACCACATTTTTATTATCTTCACTAGAAATCATACTCACTTCGTAGAACTGATGTGAAGATTAAATTTAAAAATAAGTATAAGAGCTTGAGAACTAAACTTTAGGGTTGATAAGACTGGAAACTGTACATATCACACTCAGTACCAAAACTGATTATCAATTTAGAATATCATCTTTTAGTCTATCTCATGGTTATTTACAGATTTTCCTCATCTCTGCTTTTATATTATAATTTGCATTGTAGGCTTATGCAATACTTTAATACACTTGCATCATTTGAAGTACTTCATATACAAAGCAGACAGTATAAATATTTGTTTTTAATGATACAATATGTCTCAAATCAATGGGGCATATCTCTTTGTATGTGTGTGGGTGTGTACACATATTTATATAAAATCTCTCCTGCATGTCATTAATCAGCATTCACCTAAATTATACTAAACTGATACAGAGTAAAAAAATCTTACTCTGTGTAGCGTTCCTGTTGCACTCATGCAGATAATGGCATGCATGCGCTCCTTCGCCTCTCTGAGAAATTCACGTGGCCAAACAACTGTCCGAAGTCCAGAGAGTTTGACCAGGATTTTATAACTCTGGAGGCAAGAAAGCAGAGATGGCATAGAAAAAATAGGTTCCCAGTGTCCATTTGGGAGTGGAAAAGAGAGCAGTTTAGGTGTGATAATTATATAGTGCATAGCCAAGACTAAATGAAAATGCACAGGTCTGTGGCATAGTCATCAGCTATGAGATGAGGGGACATTCAATGACAGGCACCCCATGTCATTTGCTCTGTCCTACATATTCCTACTAGAATGTCTGTATCTCGATTTTCTGTCTCAACATTCAGTAAGTTCAACTACATGACTCAAATTTCCTTCATATGGGAAATAGACTTATGGTTTAAAAGTTCTCATCTCAAATTCTTGCACCAAGAGGGGAAACATACTTGAATCAAGCAGAGCAGGTGTGTTGAAATTTTTCTCCAGGAAGTGCTATTGAAAATGTAACAAATGATTCTACTTCCAGTCTACTTAGTGTTAAGTACAACTGAAATATTCCGGTCTATCCTGACTGGAATGACTGCTGATTACTTAAACAGTAATTGGTTGCTAGGAGACAATTACTGAATTGCCAAGCTTTCTGCAACCCTGTCTCCCAGGGCTCTTGAGAATTGTCCACATATTTGTCCCAGAGCATTTTGGCAGCATCCTTTTGCACCTTCTGCTGAAAGTCAGTTAATTACAAGTCTTGTAAACTTGGGTCTTTCAACCACCTGCCTTCATAATAAATGCAACCCACATGCTCAGACTCGAATAGCATCATTTGGAATAACTGCTGTTTTTCCTTCCTTTAATTTACTTCTCTAAGCTCCCAAACCTTTACCTTCGGCAACCAAAATGGACTAGCATTAGTGTCTGAAACTGAAGCAGGAAACCAATGGGATGTGTAATGAGGTCAGAAGATTACTTGAATCTATCAGAAAGTTTGCTAAAATATCCTAAGACTTCATGTTGAGGCCCAGAGGACAGCTTCCTGGGGCAAAGAGAGAGGTGGTCCAGCTAATTGGGAATGAATGTGGTCTGAGCACCTGCTGTATATGAGGGCTCTGAACACACCCTTTGTTTGTACTTGGAAAGATAAAGTGTCTTGCTTCCTACTGGACGTCTAACCTTCTGTTCTTCATTTTCCTTTAATGGTGTGTACAACACTGCACAAGTCTGCCTCTATACTTATGTGTGGCCCCAGCTGATGGCTCCTGTTTTCGGGTCATGCTGCCATCACAGGCAACCGCTTGTGTTTTTGTACTTTTCTAAAATCAAATAGAATGCACTGCAGAGAAGCTTCCCTTCTAAGTGAAAATATTTTGGCTAAAGGAATATTACGTTTCCTTTTCAATTTCAGATATATCACAAGGCCATTTTGAAGACCCCTAGTCTTTTGTTAGTCCCCCAGCCTCAGTCTGTCTTCTTTCTTGGTACTTGACAGTTCTGTTGTGAGATACTCTTTCTTAGGAAGCAGGCCAAGCCTAAGCAGGCTAGAAAGTCTGCTGCCTGTCTGAGGATGCCCCACCCTGGGCATGATTCACGCCGGAGTTCAGGGCCTCTCAGCAAAGCCCAAGGAAAGCCCCTGTGCAGATGCCCGGGGACTCAGTTTTTCCCTTCCCAGGTCTCTGATTGACAGTTTGGGACCCCACTCCACCTTTTCCTTGTTCTTCGCAAACTCTCTGAATCTAGCAACCTTGCTGCAACCTCTTTTGGTCCACCCTTAAGAGGCTCTACTAAGATGGGCTCTCGAGGAGTGATAGGCACCATACAGACGTGACCAGGGCTCACAACGTGACACTGACTGCTCGGCCACGTCAGCAAGCATCAAATTGTATGTTCTCGTAACTATCACGAAAGCTTTGCTCACTTTCAGAAGCTTCTCTGGTCCTATCTGCATCCTTGCCACCTGCGCCCTTGCTCAGCCTTCCTAGCCCCACTTCGGAGTCGATCATGTTCATGACACACAGTAAAAACTCCTCTCCAGGTGCCAGCTAGCTGCCAAATCATAGTAATTTTACCATGCCTCCCCTCCCCCCATACTTCTAAAGTTTCCATCTATTTGAAAAAAGCAGTCCACTTCTGACAATAACATATTTAAAGTCAGATAAACTAAAATGACTTCAGAAATAAACACTATGAGGTGACAATACAAGTTAGGTAACTCCCCTACTAACATTTTCTCCTGGTGACCTATTTTGACTAAGCATAGTGATAATAATATACAGAGCCTTCACTAATGGAGACAAGGTCTTGGACACACACCAGCATATGAAGATTACTAACAAGGAGAGTGTATGTCTTCAACATGTTCACACACACACACATTCTCTCCCCCCCCTCCCCCACAGGCCCTTGGACACACGTGTGGATGCATACACCATGCTGCTTTGCAGGAACACGCCAGGGTAGACCAAACAGCCTAGAACGAAGATGCCTATCATATCAAGGTTATGGCAGATGGCCCAGGGATTAGGCACAAGAACATGCTTTTCCTCCTATAGCATCTGGAGGGCACATGCTGTTACCTGCTGTCTTTGGTAAGCAGAGAAAGTTCGTTCCAGGTCTTCAAGATCTAGAATTTTGAAGACCTTCGTATCATCAATTTCGGTCCATACTGTTCCTTCCAGTTTGTTCTGCAAACATCAAGTTAAGTAAGTGTTAGAGTTTACAGATATACACAAAAAGAACAGACGTGGTAATTTACTTTTGAAAATGCTGCTATTCCCAATTTTTCATTCCACCAGATGCTCAAACAACGTGTCCTTTATTTCTGAAGCTTTGTCACTTAAATATCTGAGCTGGTGAGAACCCTGAGTCCACACTAGCAAATGAAATCGCTTAGCGGCCAGGGCTGCTTCCCCGTCTGTGACAGCACAGTGAGCCGGGAATACCATCCAGTGGAGGGGAAATTGGAACAAATGGCTTACCTCGGGCAGCTTGGACCAGTTGAAGGATTTCAGGGCATTGGTGGGCTGAGGAATGTTTTTCTTCTTGAGTGCCAGGCCCAGAGGAGCACCAGGAGGTGGCATGGTTCCCCCCAAGGGAGGAGGCCCTGGGGGAGGAGGAGGACCACCGGGAGGGAGAGGAGGGGGTGGAGGAGGAAGCATTCCACCTGGCAGAGGTGGGGGTGGTGGGGGAGGGTGAGATCCTGGTGAAGAGGAAGGAAAGGGCCCCCCTGGGGCTCCCGGTGAGGGTCCACCTGGGATGGAAGCACAGACAGCCCTCTGAAAAGATAAAAACAGGAAAAGAGAAGATCAATGAAAGACATAAATTCATTGGACGACTTTTCGAGTCTGGAACTTTGCTTAAATTGTACATTACAGAGAAATTCACACTTCTGAGACTGTGACTTTAAAGGGGCAGTAAGTGAAACAGACCTTCTGGGCCTTTGGGGACTCTGCTGGGTCAGACCTTTGTATTTGGCTTATCTGCAAAGCGTTTGCATGTCTCTCACTTCTTGTACCATTGTACAGTTTGGTTTTCATGAAATCAGTTTTCATCGTAAGAAACTAATATGGTTTCCCTTGCTCTTATTAGGGGATCTGTATTTAAAAACGCACACCCCAAACTGCCTCTGCTGCGTAACCTACACGGTTGCAGAGGGAGCCTGTCCCACAGCCACTGTGACGGGTCACGAGGCATTTTAGGTTTTATTCCCCCAGCCTGAAGCTGGGACTTGAAGGACTGAGGGGCTTCAGGATGAGTGGGGACGGAAGATGGGGTGCGCGTGGCCCTCACCCTGCTGAGCTCGTGCAGCTGCGCAGTGAGGTCTGCCACTTGCTGCTTAACTTGCTTGTGCTCAGTGGTCTCCTTTTCCAGCTTCTCTTTCATTTTATTTAAGGTCTGCATCATCTCCTCCTTCTCTTGGGTCTTGGCGTCACATTCTCTCTCTTTCTTTTCCAGTTTCTGTTGTAGCTCATTGTGCTCTGTGCATGAAAACAATCAGACATGAAAACCGGACTCTTCAAAGCTGAAGCGTCTCCTCTGAAAAGCAAACTGACTGAGGACTGGGAGGCTCTTTATTATTAGGTAAATACTATCCCTCTTCTCTACCAAGGGGAGCGAACTCACGGGGTTCGTGCTTGGAGAAGGCTTCGGATGAACAACTTTATTAACCGTGACATTTTGTAAAAGTCGGAAGAAGAAGCCCTTATGGTCACAGGTCTAAAGACGGAGCACCAGTGTGAGCAGCTGCTTGTGGAGGAGAATGGTGCTTGTTAGGTACTTAATTCAGAATCCTGTCACAGAAATAGCCCTGTGGCTATATGGGGGAAAAGGAATATTAAAAAGGCCTCTTTTCACAAATTAGGAATGAGAAGGAGAGGAGTCCAGTGTTTGTTAGCTAGGTTTGCTGGCTCGTGTCCGACTCGCAGAGGAGCTGAGAGGGAGGGCTTTGCACTGTGAAGAAATCTGCTGCCAGACCGAGTGTGTGTCCAGCACAGGGCCATTTCTCCCATTCCCCCTCAGAAGGCTACTTGGGCTGGATGCATTTATACTTCCGGCAAACATTCTTGAAACTCATGAAAGCAAACGTTACCATCTCATCATTAAATATCTTTAGGGCATTAGTATTGGCTGAGCATGAGAATTGCCATAATATAAAGAGGAAAAATATTAGCTCCTCAATGCCGCTATATGGAACAAAGCATCCAATTTAGCATAATGTTTATTTACGTTGCCAATATGCCTGCTGATTCTAGCACTGACGAAAGGGATGAGCTTTGGAAAAGAGGACTAATGAAGTTTAGGCTGCAGATCTTTATTTCAAATACTTGGCCCCAATTCCTAGTCTTTTTATATCAACAAACCCACTGGAGATATAACCCACTGGGGCAGAGCTATACAGAGTTGGTCTCTATGTCTGAATTTAATAACACATTTAAAAATTTGCTTTCTCTGTCTCTTACTTTCTGTCTTCTGAGTCCTCCAAAATCAGAATTTGCAGAGAAGGGTTCAAGGCATTAAAATCCTTAGATTTTACCCGCCTTGGAGTTAAGATAACCATTAATTAACCCACTTTCACCATTCTGTTCAGTCAGAAACACATCTAAAAACTCCCTCACTCGGTCCCCTTTTCCTTCTTCCATCTCCATTTCATTCCTCTTCGACAGCTTTAAGACATGACTTCCTATCATCAGTCATTAGCCTCTGACAAACCTGGCCTTGCTTCAGACCACCTGAGAGATTTTAACATTTCAGGACATTCAGACCCCATTCTAGGAAGTCTCTTCTGTAAGTTGTAGGGCAGGGCTCAGGGATTTGGGTTTACAAATGTTCCTTAGATGATTCTGATGTAATGCCAGGTTTGGGACGCTCCACCCTAAAGGAGTCTCTCCACAAATGGCATCCACTTATCATCTATTTGCTAAGCTTTTATTCTGCACTTTTCTGGGTGTGCTGCACTAAAGAGAAGTCTCCACAGATATTCTCTACCTTTCAGGTCCATAGAAACTTCCCGTCTCCTCACAGCCTCCACCCTCTGACTAATTCATCAGCATGTGCCCTCTTTAATACAACTTGGCTATCACAAGCTTCCAGAAAAGAATTAGTTTTATCTACTATATCTCCATTTTTTTAACTTTACCCTTGACCTCACTTTAAGACATCCTGTTCCTCCTCCTAGCCTTGGCCATTTTCTCTTGTATCACCTAAGCTGTCTATAGTCTATAAAAATCCCTGTCATTTATTGTGCAACTAGCATGTGCCAGAAACTATGCTGAAGTCCTTATATTTGCTTTATCGTTTAATCTTCACCACAACCTGTGATGTAGGTTAAATCTTCAT
Source organism: Hipposideros armiger (assembly GCF_001890085.2). Lineage (NCBI taxonomy): Eukaryota > Metazoa > Chordata > Mammalia > Chiroptera > Hipposideridae > Hipposideros > Hipposideros armiger. Next base: position 2,885,898 of record NW_017731355.1, read on the forward strand.
TTTACAGAGGAGGCTGGAGGAGAAGAGAACATGACTTAGCCTGTCCACACAGTAAGTCAGGGGCAGAGCCAAGGCTCAGACCCAGAGCCCAGTTCAGTGCCTGATAAACACAGGCCCTCAATAAATACCCGCTGAATAAATGACCGAATGGCTCCAAAGCATACGTCCTAAGTTCTGTTCTCAACTTGCATACCTAAGTCTTCATCCTCTAAGGGTGGTGTGTCCCTCAAATATTACTCATTGACTATTTTCTCTTTGGTGTAATCTCTCTTTACCTTAACTTTTAGTCAGGGTTTCTATTCTTTCTATAGCAGTTTCTGGAAATTATTTATAAAAATGTATGGGCAACCTTACTTTTTTGAGAGCAATTGTAATTGCTCTCAAATTGTAATTTTGAGAGCAGTGTAACATGACAGTACTTCACATCTGGTATTTCCTGGTATCAGTGGTGGCCCTGCTTTTCTACTCAATGGAAAGCAACAAATGTGACAAGAGGAAAGGAAACGCTTCAGCATCTCTCGGCCCTTCTTTCAACACAATAAATATTGGGGTGAGTGCTCTTGTATTTCACTGGCTGTGACTGAATAACTTGGACAAGGAACAGGAAGTCGGTGAACCAGCATAGAGAAAGAGCAGTGGCTGGGAGTATGATTGTTTTCTCAAATGGGGCCAACTTTAATTTGCTGGTATTTTGTAGGAGGGGAGAAAGTTATATCCATTTTGTGAGTAGCTGGCACAGTGATGGGCACGAATGACCCTCTTGGTCATTCGATGCTGAGTATTAATATCAAAGACATCCAAACACTCCCTAATAGCTGGCCTGTTAATGTTTCATAACACATATTATACAATCATTAGTGAGTCTCTGCATGATTTCTCTTTATATAAGAGGTGCCAAATTAAGGTCATGTGAAGAACTGGGCTTCTGAAACCAAGTGGCCTGTGTTTCTCTTTTAGAATTCTGGGTAATCCCTGGTGTTCCTTATTACTTTTCTTAAAACCCAGTGTGCTGTAAAGAGCTGTTATGGAGTGGGGGATGAGTTGGGATGGTTAGTGGTTAGGAAAATTTGAATTAATGAATACTGAACAGAAAAAGCAACAAGCTTTTTCAAAAAATTTACATGATTATTATAAAAGGATAAAATATTGGGGAAGCAGCATGACAACTAAAATAGCTTGATTCAAGAAAAACCAGTGCTAGGTGCCCTTAAGACATAGAAAAAGAAAGACTGTTTGACACACAAAATTCAATACGAGACATCAATGAAAATTTCTTGTCAGGGCCTCATCACTTACCTTTTCTCATTTTTTCTGCTTGTTCTTTCCACTGTTTAACTTCATTTTCATTAACCAACCTGTGTAACAGAGGAGTGTTCATTACAGAAAACATAAAAGGCCCACTGCTAAAGGCACTCCTCTCTGGGTATAAAAATAGCCTACTTCAGAGAAAACCCCCGCCATGCTTGAGCCCCCTTTAAACCCAGATGTTACTTAGGTACATGACATGTGGATACATAGGACCTCACATTTGACCTCTAGAACATTTAGGTTCTCCCAGCTGCTATTTTGCAGTAAAATAAAGTAAATGTCTTACACCGTCACTACTACCTTACAGGCAGCAGAATAAGAAGAAACTTACATTCGCACAACATTCTTAATATTAAAGTTTTCCAAAGGTGTGGAGTCAGGGTCCTGTCCTTTGTCATTCTGGATAACTATTTGCTGAATAATTCTGTCGAGTAGGAGCCAGTACTGAACAGTGTTGCCGCTTCTCTTGTCTAAAAAAAAAGAGAAAGAATGGGGGGGAAACACTTCAAGTTATTTCTAAACAGGATGAATAGTTTTCAACAGTGGTCACCTGAAGAGCCAGCCACAGAACCAGAGAGATGTTTGTAATATCTGCACCCGTGTTGCCCCAAGTTTCTGGGATGCTGACATGTGATGATCACTTATTTGATTGAGAGGCACTTTCTACCACTTTATAAATGTGTTGTAAGGCATCTATTTATTTTTAAAATCCAAGTAAGTGACAATTCATTTAGTTGTGAGGACTTCACAATACTCCTTAGGCTGAAGGGAGAGAGGCACACTGGGCTGTCACAAAACCAACCTGGGCTACACCCAGCCTAGTCACCATGGTTCGGAAGACACAGCCCTGTGGACGATGTCCAAACATTCTAAAATAAGCGTCACAGACATACTCACAAGGCATCTGAAGGCAGTGGTGTAGGATGGACATAAAGTGAGGGTAAGCTTCGCTGTGGGTCAGCCTCTTCCTGGTCAGCTCGAACATCTGAGTCGCACTTTTTGTGTCTATGTGAACCTATTTCACATGAAAAAGAAATTGAGGTCAAACACCCATGTTCCTCAATTCCCATAATGCAAGGTAAGCAAACCTCAGGCACACAGAGGCTCATCCTGCCACTTAGATAGCAAAATGTTGGGTTGTCGGAAAAGTCATGACACATTTTTGCAACGAAAAACAGAAAAACTATGTCATGACTTTTCCGACAACCCACTAGAACTTTGATTTTGCTTTTAGGTTACACTGGTCCATGTCAACTCTCTGACAGCATTACAGTAGGGAAATTCCATGGGCGGATGAGTCAAATTAGAATAATTGTATACATACGTACCAGTTCAAATCTTTTGGCAAATTCTAGCTCATCTTCATTTCGGAGCATTTCAAAAAAATCTAAATGCCTGCAAGACAAGTCAAGAGAAGCTATGAAAAGTAGAACATCCTATGAACACAGGCACATAGAAATCAGGACACTAATACTAAACCCTAGAATATGGATTCAGATTGAGTGCCGAAACCCCCACTGCGTTCTCTACACAATATGCTGCTTCTTTCATTAAGAAAGTCTTAATATACAAAAACATCATTAGCCGAACTAACATTCTGCTACAAGCTCCTTATGCTACAGACAGGTCACAAGTGGTTCACACACTGGCACTACCTTCATGGAAAACGCACGAACTACATCTCAGGTCACAACGGTATGACTTACCTATCTAAGGTTGAATTTTCATGTTCCCTTAATTTATCTATTACAGGTTGAATTCCTAACATCAGAAATTCATAGCGCAGATGAAGTCTAAAGTCCAAACTTTCCTGAAAGTAAAAGGGTGATAAAATAATAATTTATGCTTTAGAGACTGCAGTCAGTAATATTTTAAAAAATTATTTTGTAATAATGTATGTTTTAACTTGTGCTACAGAAGAAGGTCCTTACCACGCCTGCCCCTTGGCTCAGCACGGCGTTGATGAAAGACATGATGGCCGTCTTGAGACTCACTTCATCGCGATACCGCCCCGTGCTTTTATCCAAGTCATTAATTAACGTCTGCCAAGGATGCAGGTATAAATCATTACCTGAATTATTACTAACCTTACACTCATTTTATTACTTTTTTTAACATTCAGGAATTAATTTTTAAAATCTTGTGTTTAGTCAGAACTGCATTGATCCATAGAAAGCCACTTTTTCCCCCTTAAGATTAGGCCTAAAAACTCTATTTTCAAAATTCTTAATATCATATGTGTATATATATATATATATATATATATATATATATATAATACACATATACATATATATAATATATATTCATATTTGCATGAATACTAAGTACAAAAGACTGTGCTTTGTTAACTCTGCATGCTTTTTATATTTGAGCATAAATATGGTGACATAATCTCACTATTTATACTGACCCTAAATCAAGAATGGCAACCTGTGAAATTTTCAGGAAACACTCCATTTAGTGGATTCAAAAGATGTGTGCTATATAATGTGTCGAAAGCAGTGCCCCATTTTCAAGGTCAGTAAATCTAACACCCCAGACTGATCAACTACTGAAAGTACACTCTACTCTGTGGTACTAAAACTTAAGAGGAAGGAAATGCTTGGAGTCACAGTGTGAGCAATCTCCCGGGGGGGGGGGGGGAATCTCATCACCTTCTGTGCCTTCCCTGCTTGGAGCCAGCAAGGGCGCCTGTCAGGGGGCGAATGAAAAGTGGTGAGGGAGCACACCCACCTGAAAGCGGGTTCTCTCGCTGGCGTACTTCTGATAGTGCAGCATGGCCTGCAGAACCTTCTTATGGCCCCCGGGAACCAGGCACACGGCGCCCAAGATTTCCAGCACAGCCACCTTTGTTTTAATATTCTCTGTGCTCAGACTCTGAGCAATTACATTTATACTCTCAGAATGAGCCAGGACGTGAGCCCGGCCTTGAGAGTTGTTCATTAGCGCTTTTATACATCCGATGAGCGAGGTATGTATTCGAGACTCCGAGGTCTCGTAGTCCATGGTCTTTAGAAAGTTGAGAATACATGACAGGCCATCCAAGTCGATGAATCTGGTTACAAACCTGTCCGGAGAAGGTGAAAATGGGTCAGACTTAAGTCTCTTTGGAATTTTGTAACAGCCCTTAATGGAAATGATTGAAGGGGCAGGAGAGAGGAAGACCATGTAGTCCCTAAAGTGCCAGGAGGCTTACACTGAGGAAGTCTTCTTAACTCCTGGCCTCTTCCTCGGCATGGACCCAGTGCTCAGGTCTAACCAGAAGTGTGAAAAAAATCTCCTTTTGAGGTAAACAGATCTCAACTGACACAAAGAACCAATTAACAGATCATATAACCACAGAATATCAGGAACAAAAAGGCACTGAGAATAATTGTCTCAGGTTCAGTCATCTGTTGATTCTGCATTATTGTAGCATCCAGCTCCCATACACCTGTATGCGTCAACTACTGACCAGGCCCCACCTCAATGAAGGTCCAAGAGCACCCTTACACTCCAGGGTATTTGCTTATCAATCAAATGATAATCCGTATCCCTAAAGTTTTGTAGCAAAACCCTTCTTTTTTATGACATGCTACATGGAATTCCAATACATAAAACAAATAAAAGCAATACTTTATCACCATACACTAAATTTTATTGATATTTATAGCACTTTTTTTTATTGTAAAGTCAATCAACAAGAATAATTCACAATGCACATCTGCATGTTAAGTCTCTGAAAAGTTCACTAGCAATTTAACCTGTTTATCTGACTACTCCAGAAATTTCCAAACTTACTTAGCCTTGCATACCCGTTAACATCTGAGGATGCAGAAAACACACACAGAAACCCTCATCTAGTCAGCATAGGCTAGAAAAAAACCTATTGTACAACTGCATAGGACTCTTGGTGTATCAGTAGGTTTTTCTTAGCATTTTATAGTCAAATAAAGGAAGGGAATCTTCACTTTCCAGCCTTTCACCCAACCACATGACCCAGATATGACCAAGCTGGTTAAACCAGTTAATTTCATTCATAGCACCTATGGCTAATGAAATGTCCCTGTAGGTCCAACATCCCACCACACCTTAGAGGCATTTCTGGAAGATGAAGATGTGGGACGCAGTGGAAGCTGACTGTTCATCCTCCTTTTAGTAAGTTTTATTGAGATATAACTCACATGCCATAAAACTCACTTTCAAATATACAATTTAGTGATTTCTAACCTATGCACAGGGTTGTGTAACCATTGCCACTATGTGATTTTAGAGCACTTTTTCAATTTAATCACTCCCAAAAGACTATCTTCCCTCTCCCCAAACCCAGGGAACCATTAATCTTTCTGTCTCTATGAATGGCCTTTTCTGGATATTTCATATAAACGGAATCATACAATATGTGGTTCTTTGTGTCTGGCTTCTTTTCACTTTGCATAAACATTTTCAAGCCCTATCCTGTTGGAGTATGTGTCAGTACTCCATTTCGTTTTATGGCCGAAGGATATCCCACTGCATGGTATATTGCATTTTACTTACCCATTCATCATTTGATAGAATGTGGGTTGTTTCTACTTTTTGGCTATTAAGAATAATGCTGATATGAATATTTGCATACAAGTTTTTTGGAGGACATGTTTTCATTTCCCTTGGCTATATACCAAGGAGTAGAATTGTTGGGTCCTACGGCAACACTATATTTAACATTCTGAGGAACTGTCCAACTGTTTTTCCAAAATGGCTGCACCATTTTACATTCCCAACAGCAATGAATGAAGGTTGCAATTTCTCCACACCACCTGCTAATTTGTCTTTTTTTTTTTTCATTTTAGCCACCTAATAGCTGCAGGCATACCTTTTAATTGAAGGAAATCAATTCATTGAAAGTTCAGTGATTAAAGTATTTCATCCATGGTTCAATTGCATGCTTTTAAGAGTTCCTCAAAAGTTTGGGAAGGGTAGAAAAGGAGTAAAAGAAAGAAAAAGAAAAGAGACAAGTAGTCCCCACTACTCAGGAAAAAATTACCTCATTGGTTTTGTCCTTAGTGCTGTCTTCAAACTCTCTATAGTTTTACTTCTCTCCTCTTCTTCTTCCTTCTCTAAAGCCAGCAGAGATTTTCTCTATGCAAAGGAAACTGAAGTTACTTCTTCCAATTCTATGTTTTAATTATAGTACAAGCAAGACAACCCACAGATTACATGCCAGTATCACTTTTAATACAAATAATCAATAAATCTATAACTAAGATTTACTACAAGCCAGAATGCAGAGCAAAAGCACCAAGAATTCTACAAATGTGTTATTTCTACTAAAAGCTCTTTCAAATTTTAAGTAAAACTTTTAAGGAAATGTTTGGAAACCTTAATAGAGATGAAGTTGTCCAAATGTTTGTATAATGCTCTATACATGCACTCTGAGGAGGATATTACTACTTCATATTTAATAGAAAGAAGGTTGAATCTGTAGTTAATTATAGCATTCTGGCAATTAAAGTTAATATAATAAGATTACCACACTATCAAGCCAAGGCAATTCCCTCACCCATCTTTCCCACTCCGCAGCCGAAAAGTGTAATCTTTTACACTTTTTGTCACATCAAATTATTTTTTAAGAGAAACAATTGGATCTGATACTAAGATGGACAATTCCTTCAGAGTAAATGTTTAAGTTTTAGAAATGACCCAACATCTTTGGGAAATCAGGATATGGCGAGGGAGGGAAGAAAAGAGGCGGGGGGGAAGGAAGGGAGGGAGGAAAGAAGAAGCTTAGGGGTAAAATGCTTGTAAGGTGGATGCAGCCATACTAAGGGC
>NW_017731355.1:2893008-2901625 GCF_001890085.2 Hipposideros armiger
GCGGGAACTCTCTCTACCCAGGGACTTGCTAGAGCAGCGCTTCTCAAACTTGCGTGTGGATATGAATCACGTGGGCATCTTGTTACTGTGCACGTTCTGGTTTGGTGTGTCTGGGGTGAAGCCTAAGATGCTGCATTTCTGACTAGTTTCCATGCAGTGCTGACGCTGCAGGTCTGTGGACCTCCCTTTGAAGAACAAGGCTCTCGGGAAGCAGATCTCAGTTGATGTTATAAAGTCATGAATGCTAGTAAAGCTTATAGACTTGATACAAAGTCTTTCCCATTCCTTTCAACCTAGCTGTACTAAAACTATCCCGTCTTATGGCCCCAGGTGCCTCTACTCAGGGAACCACTTACCTTCATCCTACTCTGAACACATCTCATCTAATATCAGTTTTTTTACCTGTTACTAATTCTGATTAAATGTGTGGTTGGGGAACAGCCTGGGGTATTGAGGGAAAAAAAATGTTTGGCTCCTATCCCTGTGTTGAAATGACCCAGTCACTCCCTTTCTTTCTGACCACAAATCATCAAGGGGGTACTTTACTTAATTTTTTCAAGTTAACAGGATCAGCATTAAGTATAATAACTAGATGTTAATGAAAGCCTAAATTTGACTTCACAATTAGGCAGGTAAACCACAAAGCAAACATGTGTCTCAGTATCATTTATGGCAATTGAGATAAAAAAAAATCAGTAAAGCCTTGTTTTTTTAAATTTGTTCCTGTTGCTGCTAAAGCTGGCCTCTCTTGCTGGTGACGAGCCTGGACAGCTGTCACCAGTGGATGGTAGAGGAAGAAGCTATGTGCAGAAATAGCCAGTGAATTCCTTCACAGCTCTGTGAGACCCATCCCCTGGAAAATTCAGCGCAAGTCCAGCCAAGGACGCATAATCTCCTATAGCACAGCTGAACTCCAGACTATTAAACAATCACTTAGAATCTGCAGCTCAGAACCAAGCTTTTTATGAATATCATTCCTTGTTCCTAACCTTAATCCCAGGAAAATATCCCCAAATTAAAGACTATACACCTTTCTTATTGTGGTTCCACTAATGCTAAGTACAGATGCGCGGATTTACCCTGTAAACAATCTCGGAGAGGGTGGTACATCTGCATAAAGGCAGATGTTATTAAGTCTCTCTCTAGTAGAGTCGGGAGATTCATGAAAAATCAAGAAAATTAAAGTGGAATTTCCCTTTCCAATATAAGGACCGTTATTTTCCTCTCAAAACAGAAGACATACTCTCTTTTTTGTATATGATACAGTGAGATTTAAATCTAAGATTGTATTTATTATATTGAGAAAACTGAGGATATATGTAGGTGAACCTAATATTCTAATGTGACTTTTCAAAATAAAACAATGTATAGAAAGTCTCAAGTTTTCAAGCTGCACATCTAGGAAGAAGGCTTAATTTGCAACTTTTGGGGGAAATGGGGAAATATGCCTACATTTCTAAAGAGGGCTGCTATCCCAAACATCCAGCGTGCCACCTTGGCACACACAGGCTAGGCCTGTGATGGCCTCTTTTAGGTGCTCTAGGCGCCTAATACATCCTGGGAAGGAAAAAGCTCATCATGGCAGAGGATCTTCCGGTGAAAGCTGCTAAGGTACACATGGGAGCACGCAGGTCCAGAAGAAAGGCACAAAGGAGGCACCGAAGTCACTGCTGGCTGGGAGCCTGGAGCCAAGCTCCCGTTTGAAACACTTCATTGGTGTGAAATCCATAAGCCAGGCGGCTAAGCGCACTGCATTTCAGCTCCCATCCTTGAGCGTGCACGGAAAAGCCACATACAAGGAAAGCCTAGGTCCTTCTCGAAACTGTTGGGCTGCACGCTTTTATTATACTGTTTTTCACTCTTTAAAAGCCAACAGGCCATTCAGGGGTCCTTTAAAGAACAAAGCGTTCTTGTTATGAGGCTTACGTAAAGGAACTGAACTTGTTCCACAAAGGCTTCACAGGCCACTAAGTGCTACAGTCCTCCACCTGGACGGTTTATCAGGCTCTCAGGGCATCAAAGAAAACAGATGGCTGCCCACCTCACAAAAGCTGGGCGGTGGGGGAGGGGGTGGGATTACCAGGTCTCTTTTACGGGTTTTTAAACCCAAGTCAGCGAGAGCCAAATTGGACAGGAGTCTTTGAGCTCAGACTGACAGGTTTCAATTCCAGCTCCACCACTTCCTAATTAGATGACCTTGAGCAAAGCAACCTTTCTCGGAGTCTCAGACTCCTTATCTATAAATGACACTTTATGGCACATGGTGCTTGTAAGGATTTAACACAACATGTAAAGTGCCTGTTACACTGCTTGTCACATGAGGCACACTCAATAGCGGTAGTCGCTACTGACGCTGAAGACAATGGATGATGACAGTGAGGATAAACGCCCCTTCGACAAGCAGAGAGCCAGAGTCTAGCTGCCAGGACATAGAAGGATTTGAAGAAACTGTGCGCCTTTCCTGTCCCCAGGAAACAGTGTCTCAGGATGTTCTGCTGTGTGTTGTCAGAACTCTTGAATGTAGTCATCAGAGATTAGACAGATCTATTGGAGGAGGTGATGGCAACAAACGTGGTGAGAGAAACAGAAAGTTCAGCAGTTTCTGATCTCATCAGACTCCTTGTTCTTTCATGTACACAGTTAAGTGTCAGGTGTCATTAATTCATGAACTGTCGATGCCTTTTACCTTTAACCCCGGAAAGATGCTGGCTTGGTCCTTAAAGAAGCATCAGAAAGCTTCATTGGGCACGTTTAACACATAAAGAATAGCAAAGTGATTGAGAATTTAATAGCCTTGGGATGGATGTTCTTTGAAAGGGTTTTGGATTAGGAAGCAAATATATTATAATTACAATGCAAATGACTCATGATTGCAGCGAAGGGCTGTCCAAGGGGCTGGACAAAGGAGAAAGGAGGCTCTAGAAGGAGTGCCACACACTGGCACATCGGGGACCCTCCAGAGCAAGACAGGAGCTAGGTTGACTCTGGACAAGGAATGGCTGAAGTCACTAAAGGACAAATTAACCTAACTCCCCCAAAATTTGAAGAAAGGAAAAATCCATAGTGTTTAGTGCTTCTCCATTTATAGAAGGGAATTCATGAACAAAGAAGCAACTGCCCTTCTTAGACATCAAACAATGCTGCCTTAATTAGAAAGAGACAGCCTGCCCAACAGCTTCCGTTTGCCCTAAGAGCCAGGAACAAGAATTCAGAAAATACCTTTTCCATGCCGGAAATGTGAATAGCTCTAAATGATTATTGCTTAGGTGGATGCATAGAAAATCCCTGATGGGTCATCACAAGACTCACGCCCTGCTAACATCCTCATCTGAATGCTAAGATCGCCCTTTCCTCATCTTTGCCACTGTGGAGGTAGGATGTCTTATATGAGGAGGGTTGGGTGGTTATTTTCTGTTCTTTTCTGCTGTGCTTTCAGACGAGAAGCCTGGGGACAAAGCCTCTATAATTTATACAGTCCTGTTCACATTTGCCAGGCTGTTTATTATTCACTGACAGCAGAAGAAGCATCTTCAAAGAAAAAGCTAGAAAAAGGGAAGTTACTAAAAGTCAGGGCCTCTGCAAGTTTAGCAAAAGTGTGAATGATGCACATATTCTAGTCAGTTTTTAACTTTTGCAGCAGCAGCAAAAGGTTTCTTTAAGTGATAAGAAACTTGTTCTTCAAAAGGACTCTGGGGAAGGCAAGAAAGAAAGAAATAAAGCAAAGTATGATGGAAACTATCATCTGCTTGGATAGTATAAACTCAAAAGTTGAATCTAACAGACTGACTCTTAAAATCATGAGTGTGCCCAATGAGGCAAAGACTGTGTTCTACTGTAGGCAGCCTCCAATTCTATCAACAGGAACAGGATTTAAGCTACAAAGCCTCAAAGGTTCATGACTTGTTTCCTGCTGCATATTTTAGCTGGGATCAATATGTGCTCCTCAAGCTGCTCAGAACGCTGACATCACAGAAGCATCCATGTAATCAATATGCATCTTTTAGACATTGGCAATGCATTTTAAGCAACTCCTGAACCAAAAATACATGTACCAAAGATTTCCCAAGGACATCCCAGTGTTATTATTATGCCTTTTCATGAAATTGCTTATACCACGAACTTCTTTTGTTATTCATATAAGTAAATTGAGTACCTTGGTGCCTGGTAAAGAAATCAAGAAACCAGGAAGTAAGCAAGTCCTCAGTAAGAAAAAGAATGGAAGGAGAACAATGAAGAAATAGTTTCATCACACTATTTTTAAATGGTTATTAACTTTTAGAATAATGCTGCCATAACTAAACTCCACATGACTGGTAAAAGCAATTGCAAATTATAGTTGAACATGAGCCAGATTTAAGATTACGTTTCCTCTTATAACATTAAACTCACTTATACTTTAGTGTGTGCTGATTTTATTTAAAACATACTAGAAAAAAATCACGTTGCCAAGTCCACTCCAGCCCCCCATTTCTCCTTTCCCAACATTGGGCATTTGGAATGGAGTTTGGAAAGAGAATGACATTTGGTAGCTCCTTACTCAGGTGAATTTATTGTGCAACCATGTGCTTTGTACTAGACTTCATGTTGAACCGTGTGTCATAGAACAGTAAGTATACCTACAGCAGCCATGGAATTGAGCTGATCGATGTAGAATTCAGGCCAACTTGTTGCTCCCTTGTTTTCTTCCTGCTCCTAAAGAAAGAGAAAAAAAAAGAAGGTGATATAACTACCAGATGTGTACACTGGTCACAAGCACATCTGACTTCCAGAGCATCTCGACGATGGCCCACACAGACTGTTAGAAGACACTGAGATAGAAAATATGTGTTTGTAAATGTTGGCTTTAAGTCATCAGACTGTCCACTTGACTAGGGTGGTCTCCCCGATCCAATTTCCACAGAGAGTGCTGCAGTCATTTAAATGGGAACTTCACCACATCATGGTGTGAAGTTGTTTTCATTCAGGGGCACAATAACACTGGGCAGGGCACTGGGTTTGCTGCGAGGACAGAGGATCTCTAGGTCCTGGGTCACCCTGAGGGCAGTATCGCTGGACTATTTGTCTGGGTGAAATCCACAAGAGATGGAAAGTTGTCTTAAAATTAAAAAACAAAACAAAAAACGATCACAGGATTTAGCCAGTTGTGAATCAGACTTTTTTTCCCCAGTAAGTTTATTCAGACTCCAGCAGACAGTAAAAATTTTGAAGAAGGGTTTCATTTGATGTGACCCAAACTAGGTACTGCTTCAGGTGAGGAGGGAGAATAAAGCCTGACATTGAGTGGAAGGTAGTAAAATGAACACACATTAGTCCCAGACCTAGCCTTCAGGCTGTGACAGATTGTGAGTTTGGATTAAAAAAAAAAATGTAATTGAGCTGGAGAACAGAAACATGAGGAATTCGGGAACCCACTCCTAAGCCACTCCAGCCGGTCTTGCATCTTGCAAACCAAGGTGACTTAGAGCCCCCAGGGCTTCCGTGGATGGGAGATCTGTGCCAGACTGAACCCTCACCTCTAAATAAATAAAATAAAATAAAATAAAATAAAATAAAATAAAATAAAATAAAATAAAAAATAAATCAAGTAGCTCCATCGGAGTCTATCAGAAGATGACATTGTGGCCAGGGATTTCCATGCATGTTTGCAAACCTATGCAGCTGCAAGTCATTTGTGTCATCAAACAAACTCAAAGAGGAAAATTTCGGCTATCCTCTAGCTTCATATTCAGGGAGTACCTTAGTACAATTGATAGATATCGCCTGTCCCCTTAGAGAAGATGCCAGACCAGGTACGCGAAGCTGCTACCTGACAATGAAGTAGTTACTGCCTATTTACTGGTGTCAGAATCCCAATCCTTGGGATCGTGCTTTCAAGCTGGGGCTTTTCACTTCAGTCCTATAGTTCACCTCAAAAAAGACACTTTCTCTAAGCCAATCTTTCTGGGCAGGTCTACTTGGGTAAGATATAAGTAATGTAACTTTGAAACTATTCTTTAAGTAGTCACAAAAGGGGAGAAAGTAACTACTGCTTATAGTACCTCAAAAGCTGGCAGTAACTGATATGTGAACTTTGGCGGTTGCATGAATTTCATTTGGAGACTGAACAAGCCAGATGATGGGGACAGAGGCTATTGCAGCAGCTTTGAAGCTGGGCTGGATTACACTTCCATGGTTTTAAAAAGCTTAGGAAATCTGATGAGTTTTAACACGTTAATAAACAGTGGTAGTGTACATGCCGACCCTTCTCTTCTCTTAAAATGGAGCATTAAAGTTATTAGCAAAAGCCCATTGTTACCAATGTATTCAGCAAGCCAAAATCCATAATGGTATTCCACGGTATTTGAACCTATAAAATGAAATAGAAAGTGCCAGATCTTTTTATTTCCCCAAACTAGGGCAAATTTCCAAAACTTCAACAAAATCACGCCCTGTGTCCAGGGTCCCAGGAGAGCCTATCTGTTATAAGTCATGCTTATGGAACAGAGATCATTTTAGAAACTGAGATTAGTATATACAGAGGAATCTTTACACTTTAGACATGCTTTAATAACATAAGCAGATTAAGAGTAAACCTAGACACTGTAGTCAAAATAAGGGGAAGAGAGACTCATTTTTATTTCACATGCTTCAGTACTGAGAAATCAAATGAGCTCATGTATGTGTAAGCTTCTTATAAATGTATCAAGTGTTGTCACTGTATTTCTGGGATGGGGGTGGGGTGGTTCTTAGAGTCCTTCGTTTTAGCAATGCCCCTCCAGTTTCCCAGGCCCTCCTGGTCCTTCTATACAAAGGTGAGTTACAGTAGCCAAGTGACACATCTGTGAATCAATGGTGTGGCTGCTAGAAACTGTAGCGCCACAGACAGAGGGCCAGGACAGAAGGAGAGGGATGCAGTTGCTCCCCCGGGAGGCCCCTAAGGAGTCCTGGACACGGAGACATACCAAGGGGAAGGCACTGTCCTGAGAAGTCCATGAAAGGAACTGCTGCTGGAACATGTATAATATTTCTGGAAGGCAACTGGGTCCTACGCATTAGCAGCCTCTAACAGGTATTATTCTTTGAGCCATCTGTCTCAATTTTATTTATTTGTTCTGGAGAAACAACTGGGAAAATACACAAGATTGTATAAATTGTATTAGTTATAATGGAAGCACCAGCAATACCCAACACACACATATATATATATATATAGTAGCTTATTATGTGTCAAACCTGTTCAAAGCACTGTGCTCTGCATTTCATCTACCCTATGAGGGAGGTGCTGTTATTTATGTGTACACTCATTTTACTAAACAGGAAAAAAGACCCAAAGGGAAGATGGGTGAGTTGCCAAAATTCAGAGTCCGTAGAAAAGAAATCAGGACAACTTCTTCCAAGATTAGACCTCAGAAACACAAGCAGTCCACATTAAGTGCAAAGCTGGCCTTTCACTCATAACCACTTCACTGTAAGAAAGTCAAACGTGGCTTAGTGGTCAAACATGAGTTTGCCTTTCCCTAAACCCTTATTGCTATTTTTGTCATACTGAACACTTTTGAATATTATTCTAAGGCCTGATGTCTTACCCGCATTACCTCTGATCCTCCTCTCTAGACTCTTTCTATGGGAACTCTGCTGGCGCTCTATTGATGCCCTATCTATCTTTATACCCTTAAGCAACTTTTTTCTAACCTGTTCTCCTATCTGTTACATACCTCCAGCTAAAGGCCATCTTCATGGGGATTTCTCAAGAGCTCCTGAAGATGAGCTGATAGCAGTGAGCAGCTCTGGACACTGAAACTGCAAACAAATCTTTCCCTTCTAGACCGTACACATCTAACTCTATTTTTGGCTACCCCCTTCACCAATTCCATTAGAACCTTTCTCTGGTAGGCATAAATATTGCTTTCACTCTGTTCTTTAAAAAAGTTGTTATTCCCCCTCTTTTAAAACAGACACTTTAACACTTAACTGACACTTAGAGAAGGTTGTTCTGTGGGAATAAAACTCTAGGAATCACATGAAATGTTCTTTTTATTCAACCAACAAGATGGATAATTCACATTAAAACTAAGATTTGTTTCCTCTTGAAAATGTTACATTTTAGCATATATGTCTATCTTCAGAAGGTTTGTTAGGTAGATAGAACTGAATTGATATATTTTGTGTTATTAAATTTTCCTGATTACTGATTACTGGTTTTTGAGACTATTTGCAAACTTCAGTTATTTTCAGGAGATGGTATAGTACAAAACTGACCAGATAGACCAGCTGAAGATGAGATTCCAGAACTTATTTTCTGGTTTGTTCAATCAGCATTTCTTGGTAAGTTTAAACATACCCGGGCCTCATTTTTCTTCTCTACAAAGTAAGAGGGTGAGACCAACTGTTTCTAATGTCCCTACATGCTCTAAGATTCTGCGTAACTCTAACAATGAGATGCCATGGAAATAGTGTGTGCTGTACTTACGTTGAAGGTCCAATTTCTAAAATCAAAAACTTTAAAAAAAAAATTTATGTTGGGCCGGCCGAGTGGCGTAATGGTTAAGAACTGGCTTGGGACACCAGAGGGCCCCGGTTCGGATCCCACATATGAGGGCCAGTGACACTGCCCTCTACAGCTAAGATGCTGAACAAT
>NW_017731355.1:2906370-2934410 GCF_001890085.2 Hipposideros armiger
ATATATATATATATGTATATATATAGTCACAGGACATGGAATATAGTGTGGGAGTGGAGTCAAGGGAATTGTAATAGATATGTATGATATGGGGGAGAATGGGGTGGCGGAAGAGGGTGGGGGGTTGTCACTTTGAGGGATAAAAAGTATATTGCATTGTGTTGTACAGCTGAAACTAATAAAAAACGTTTATTTCACAATAAATAAAAGAAAGAACTATAAATTGCAATGTTAAAACCATACAGCATTTAAAAAATTAAATAAATAAAAAATAAAAATAAATAAAACACATTCTAACCCTAATATCAACTGTCTGTGCAGAGAAAGGAACTGTATGATTTGGACTAAGATTTATGTACCCAAAGCAAGCTAAAATTTTCTGCCATTTCCACACTGACCTACTCATGTGGCAAACAATATCTTGGTAGCAGCTGAAGTTTTTCAGTGATACAAATGGGACTCCAAGTACAGTTTACAAACTAAGTCCTTAACAACTTCTGAAATTACTACAGGACAAAATTTTAATAGGATTATTTTCCAAGTAATAATATGTAAGAATGGTTAGTTTAAGATGCCCTTAGTAAGGCCCAAAATAGGCTGTGCAAAGGTCAATCATCAAGGACATGCTCTGCGGTCATTCACAAGACCACAAATCACAGGCTGAAGCAACAAGCTCTTGGCCAACTACAGTCCCAAGCCTCCAAGTGTACTTTCACACACCCATGAGGTTTTTAGACCATCCTTGTTAGGAAAGACACACTCTTTCCCTTATCTGGGCTGGCTAACACTCCTCTAGCAATGTATACTAGCACTATCAACCCCCCAATACTAGGGACATATTAAGGTTTAACCAAATATACTTCAACACCAGGAAGGCATTATTTCAGTGTGATGATGGTATGAAGGACATTTCATTCTGATCATTTGCATTCCAGGACAAAGACAGCTAATAAAAACCTGCTCCATTTGTAAAGAAAATGCTATGAGAAAACATGTGAACTGAGATTGTGTATACCATCAAGAAATTCTATCCCTTGTTAATGATCAAAATAGTAGCCTGTTACATTAAACGGTCATTACTATTGTGGATTTCATGGGTCCACCCCCATATACTAATAAATAAATTCATGCTGTACCTAGAATTTTTACGGAACTTTGGGCAGAAAGGAGCAGAAAGGTCAACATATTGTACTCTCCTGGGTATGACTCCATGATGCGTGCAGCATCTAATACAGGCAAGTGGGTGACAGACAACAGGTGTCGGTGTGGGTGAAACCAGATCCAAGGAACAGGGAAGGAAGAGCCGGTATGATGGAAGACGGAAAAGCATTTTGTGGAAGGCCTTGCTGATCACTTCTGCTAACTTTCTCCTCTGCCCCAATAATAGTGTCATTAGCACCTTCTCAAAAGACGGCCATGATGAAGTGTGGAACAGCCTGGAGATCAGGGTGGGCAAGCTTTTTCTGTAAAGACCCCGATAATAAGTATTTTAGGCTTTGCAGACTGCACAGTCTGTTGAAATTACTCGACTCTGCTACTGTATATTGCAAAAGCAGCTATAGATAGCACTGAAACAAATGACCAATACCTCGTTTCAGTAGCGCTTTATTTATAAAAACAGGTGATTGGCCAGATCTGGCCCAAGGGCCACCGTTTGTCGACTCCGGTGCTACAATCTAAGCTTGACTCTCAAGAGGGTAAAAGTATATCGAAATTATAACTTGATCACTAATTATTTTCCATGCTTTCTCCTTTTATTGAAGCCACTCCATCTCTGGTAAATCCCAACTATAAGTTAGGGTCAGCTCATACAGTGTTTGGAATTTCCCCAGTAACCCGTACTTTTTCTAGAGAAGAAACAGGACCTATACCATGCCTGAAAAGTCTACCTCCTTATGAAGCTCACAATCCCCTGAAAGTACTTAAAATAGCACTGCATCATTTGGCCTTTTAAGTCCTGATATTTGCCCCCGACTGTTTCTATCTTGTTCATCTTTCACTGGGAAGAGAAGAGCCAGCAGCAGGTCCACAATCCTGAACTCCTAAAACTGCTGTTTAACCAGTCTTTCCAATGCTTACCTCTAACCCCTCACAGTGGGCTAAGACTATATCCTACATCTGAAGCTTTTCAAAGGGCGGCAGTTGGTTTCAAAATATAAGCCTATACTGTCACATTTCAAGATAGTCACATGGTTCCTGGAACTGCCAATCTGTTTCCATTTTTTGGCCACTGCCCCAATTACACATGGAGTGTTATCTGTTGCCCAAATCCGGCTGGGCCCACACGGAACAGCAGCTTCTTCATCTGACAGGAAATCCAACACCTCCTCCTGAGCCTCAGAATGTCAGTCACTTTGTGGAAAGGCTGGAGGGTGACTTGCAGTAACAACGGCTTTCATAGTTAGCATTTAGAATCATGGAAGAAAAGCAAACCTCGTTCGCATTTTTTTTTCCTAATGCTACAAAACATCTGTATGTTTTTAAGGAAAGCCATCGCATAATTATACATGGGGTCTTTGACCCTAGAGACACCCCAGTCCAAGTTTCTCCTCCTCAGGGGTTCTGGATATAAGGTCACCAGCAGGTGATCAATCGATCATGTTCTCTCTGAGGGAAGGCTTTGAGGGGTCCACAATTGCCTGCAACCAGTGCTCTTACTAATGGTTAGAAAATTCACGCCATACTGAATTGACAGATGTCTCCTTGTAACTTTAAGCACTTGTGGCCTTAGTTTTGCCCTTGGGCAGTGCATGAAATAAGTCTAATTTCTCCTATGAACAATAAACCGGCAAATATTTAAACAATTTGAATAAAGCTAGTACATCCTCCGCAAATCTTCTCCTTACCAAGCCAAAAAATTCTCCACTGGCTGAATAGCACAAGTTTATCTTCCTCAATTCACAAATAAATCTCCAATTTTCCATAAGTTCACCACACCCTCAAGTCTACTCTTCACAAAAATAACTCCAGCAAATATATCTCCATTCCTATGAAAGGGCTCTTCTCATGTGCTCGGCAGTGATGTACAACTCTAGACGGTCTGTACTGAGAGGGCACCTGGAAGATTTCTGACCAAAATATCTCCCCAAGAAGGAACAGAACGAATTCTTGCTCCACAGCAAATAACATTTATGATTTAGAATAAAAGATACATGTCATACAAAGCAGAGGTAAACACGTGCAGTCTTGGTCTTACTAAGTGTACATATCTTAGCAAAGTTGGCTATTATATTTTTACTGTTATATATTTTACTATTCATATAAAGTAAATAGTAAAATTGGTTTTCTTATTATAAGATTGAAGACACTTTATCTCTGGAACATAAATATAAGTTAACAGAACTGAAAATGGATGTATACGCATAGGAACTGGGCTCACTAGCTGCCAAGAATCTTTGTGGGAAGTTTAAGCCTCTTTAGAGCACTGTTTTTTTTGTTTGTTTCTTTGTTTTTTAAAAATTTTATTGGGGAACAGCCATGGTTATTGGTTACACATTGCTTTCATGCTACAATGGCATAGTTGACTCTTTTAAGAAGGATGCAGCTCACAGTGACCCATGCGGGGATCGAACCGGCAACCTTGGTCTTATCAGCACCACACTCTAACCAACTGAGCTAACTGGTCACCCCTAGAACAATGTTTTTCAGGTCTCTGGATTACACTTCTGAGCCCCTACTCCTCTCCTATACATTCATCCCTTCAAATATCATAGGAACTTCTTCCATGACTGTGTGTGACACCTGACACCTCTTCTGAACCCCTGAGCTCTTCTCCTTCCCCTTCTTTGGTCTATGCAGGTATAAAGCTCAGTAGAATCGATACACTATGCATGTTTCCCCACAGAGAGCCTCGTGCTATCATACCATGTACTCCAGCCTAAAATATTATTGAAGAGCTCAGATCACTTAGAATGTTAGCTGCTTCTTTATCAATTCTCTAAGTCAAAAATTCTATACTGATAGAGGATAATTTTTTAAAAGGTAAAATCATGGGCCGGCTGAGTGGCGCGTTGGGTAAGAGTTGGCTTGGATACCAGAGGGCCCCGGTTCGGATCCCACATATGAGGGCCAGTGACGCTGCCCTCTACAGCTAAGATGCTGAACAACTGCTCAAACTGGAGCTGGGCTGCTGTGAGTCGCCAGCGACGGCATAGGCTGCAGCCCCTGCTGCAGTGGGTTGCCATGGGCTACAGTGTGTAGCCAGCAGCCAGCATGAGTGGCCAGCAGCCGCCGTGAGTGGTTGTCCAGAAGCCGGTGACTGATCTGCCTCACCCAGGAAGAGCGCAATGATGGTGCCAACTTGGGCCAGTGAAGCAACGTCCTCCACAACTAGATTGAAGAACAAAAAGGACAGCAACTTGTCTGTTCCCCTTCCCCAATTCCCCAGAGCTGTTCCCATCCCCAATTTCTCAATAAAAATATATATTTTTTTAAAAAGGTAAAATCATGGCATGAACTGATGTCAAAGGTTTTACTGACCTCAATAAATGAGGGAGCTGGTAAGATGTTGCAATTGGTTCAAAAGAGAATCCAAGGGGCAAAGACATATATAAGCATTTATTAACAAATAGGTGGTACAAAACTGGTCAACAGAGTGATAACCAATTGCATCAATTTGCATTTCAACGCACAAGAATTATTTGCACAGCTATCAGTTTTTTAAAACAATGATCAGATTTGTTAAATAGCTCAAAGATAGTGAAAAGTGGAACCACTCTGCAAAGTGCTACAGACAGAACATTCAGTAAATTTTCTTTTCCCCATTTCAAAGTAACTACAGTGTAGCAGAATAAGAGGCATTTGACTAGTGCTTCCTGGTTGAAGAGGATACAGTCTATAAAGGTGTAATGTGCAAGCCAAGCTGTATGAATAACACTGCTTCAGGCTCCTCACGCCTAAGTTACCCAAATGCTCAGGCTTGCCCAAAGCTCTTTCTTAGGAACACCTACCCCATCTTGACCACTTGACCTCAACTCCACCTCTTTCTGTTGCTTGGTCTAGGGTGTGTGGCGTGGTTTCTATTTCTGCATCATTAAGTGTCTGACTTGAAACCACTGAGACCATTCCACTCTATCCCCCCTTATTCGCACACTACGACTGGTCCTCTATCCTCCCCCAAAATTTGTTGGACAAATCGCTGGAGGTGCTTCTAAGACTTCTTGAACTGCTCATAAAAAGAAGCAAAATACATTTTTTTAAAGTTGCAAGCTCAGTGAGTTCAGACCCACTCCCCACCCTCTCTCACCTCCAACCAGAAAAGTAAACTCAACTTGACCACTGTTGCCTAATAGTTTGGTCTGCAGTCTGATGGCATTTAAGAGTAACACTTTGCCAAACTTGGGAGCAATGTTAACCTATACTGCTGAACACAGGGCTTCTCAAGGGCAGGAGAGGAACAGAAACACTCGCTCATCGTGCTTAAAATTCAAGGTGCTGAACTGAATCTAAAAAGTCATTTGCTTTCCTTTGCATTCATGTACTCATCCAATAAATATTTATTGAGTTTTATAATGGCCCACACACTGTTCTAGGTGTTAGAGTACATGAATAAAAGAACAAAGCTCCCTGCCTTCCTTCTTAGTGATCCATGAAGACAAGACATATGAGACATATGAGAATGTTTCCAAACTTTAGCATTGAGAGTTTCTTACCAGATCGCAAACTTATTCTGACAATGATAACAGGTTCTCAGTGCCTGTGAGTAGTTACAAAGAACTGTACCCATTTATAGACTTCACTCCCTCTACTCATCATAATAAAAAGAAACAGTCAAGTATTATTAACTCTTCTGCATTTTTACTAAACTCCAGTCTTTCTCAATGTTATCTTCTGGCTTCAAAATAAAAACCAAGTGTAAGCATTCCTCAACTCCACTGGGAAAAATGCCTTGAAACATTTCCTTGATAGCACAAAGTGTTACATTATTTACTTATTGTCACAAACTTTATTTATACACTGGTAAAAAAATCATCAAAAATTTCTGAATGACCTGAAATGAAACATAGCACATATAAAAAAATCAGGCTTGTGCTATTTTCCAATCAGCTATCATTTTTGTTCTCCCCCAAATCACATGTCCCAGAAAAGCAAGAAAAGAGAAACACTTTAAAGAGATCTAGTCTATCAATGGGGAACAGCAACAAAGCAACAAAGAGAAGAGTGACAATATGACTTCAAGAGTGAAAAAACCAAATGCATTTCTGAAACAGTCAGGGGCCCAGTCTGTTCCAACACCCTCTTCTTTTCTGAAAAAGCCTCTGATGACTCTACAGAATTGAAATCTTAAAATTGTCATATGCTACAGGATCCTAGGGAAAAACACTTTTCATGTGCTGATATATCTAAGGAAAGAGCCACAATCCCTACCTAGAACTAAAAACTGAGACTTTACAGTCCACTTCCCAAACTATGAGACATTTATTTTATTTATTTTAACAAGTCATTTCTTTGGCAAAGCACTTTACAGCATGGAATGTGACTGGAGCCTAGAAAATCTCAATCGGTATAACTTCAACATCTGAAGCCAATTTTAGATGACAATTCCCCCTCATTTTCATGGCCAAAAAGAAACACTCTCTTATTGTTATTTTCAGAGATGATACAAGCCCACACTACCCTGTTGCCTATGACACAAAGTTATACAGAGACATAAAACAGATTACTTCTATGCAGCTTGTAAAGAGTCAAGTCTTTGACTCACACGTCGAATGCTACAGAACCAAGTAGGTACAATTTCGTCTGGCTGCTTGGTAAATTCACGTTTGGACACACATCACTAAACCCTATGCAGTGTGGAAATCCAATCAGTGGTGTCAATGGCCTTTGTTGCCTCACATCTTGCTACCACATTTGCTGCTACCAGGCCAGACTTGCAGAATGTCATAAAGCAGGTTTTGATGTTCTGTAACCTGCTCTTGGGAAAACAATCCAAGTGTGTTTATGATTTGCAATATAATGCTTAACACGAGGCTATAAAGAAAGGGCTTTGGGAAACAGTAATTAAACTAAGAAGAGAATCGGGGAACAATAAGCCCACAAAGGCATATTCCATTCATGGATGCATTCTCAGGATGACTGTGGAAAATGCTACAACAGAGCTAATTGTCCCCCAGAAGAAGAGTCATAACTGTATTGCTGATTTTAAGCCATCGTTGACTCTGTGGCGTATTACTGAATTAAGGACATCTTTGGCAAAAGAAATATTTTTTTCTTTTTGGCAACAGATAAGCATCAGTCGGAAGATGTCATTGTCTCAGAAATGTCTATATGTGAGGACAGGAGAAAGTAGGTCTTAGAAAATAAGGAAACATAACATGCTTTTCCTTATGTACGGGAACAGATAAAAGGATACCACCTTAAAGCTGGTTAAGTTAAATATTGTTCCATACTGCGTTGAAGAACAAGAGAGTTTAAGACACTGTAATTTAAAGTTGGTATTCTTTGGTAAGCTTTGCCCTATAAACTGCTTCTCCTTCCACAAATTACTAGGTTCTGGAGTATAAGGAATTTGGAGAAGCCCAAATCAGATGTATTAGCAACACATTCTAACTTATACTGGGAGCTCAAAACTTCTTCCTACTTCGCAAGGAGAGTGAAGCTCTGAAATGCACCAACTATAACATGGATTCAATAGTATTAGATGTGCTAGAGCTATTAGTGAAAAGAATAACATAAACATATATATAAGAAAACCTAAGAAAAGTGGTTTTGTTCTTCGATTGCTCTTCCAAAGTGGATACTTTCTTCCACTCATATCTTTCATAAACCTATGTCCTGGAGACAGTGAGTCAGACAGGCATGGGGCAGTCTTTCTATGGAAGTAGGTGCCATAGCACTTAGGGAGTCTTCAGAGAACCAGGGAAGAGATGCAGGAGGAAAAAAAGCATGAAATACGATACTTACGTCCAATTATAATCCAGGAGCAAATGGAGCCCTCAAGGGCAAAGATGGTACACATCTGCTACATGACACATTTCCCATCATGTGTCATGGCAGACATTGCTAATCAGTTGCCACACTAGTCTTATTGAATCCATTCATAACTTCTGAATGGTTTCAACTCCCAATTGTTCAGAGTTAGTAATCAAGATAAACCTTTGTGCCAACTCTGCTTGAGGTTACTCATAGTGCATTCAGTTAACCAGGGAAGGAAGCCACAGGGCTAAGGAATACTGAAACAAAGGATGTGTGCATTGTTCTGGAGTGTCTCCTGTGCTGCATGTCCCTCAAGGGTCCACTGGGCTGGTGATAACGAGAAGGGGAAGCTAGTTCTGGATTCTTAGATATGAGACATAGTGATACCCCTTACCATCAGAGATATAGGCATCACTGCGACCACTCACTCAATGTGCAATTAATTCTACACCTGTAGACTGCATGATTTTGGAAGTGAAATGGAGCTGTGCCTGTGTGTTTCAACACACAGATGCCAGGGGCTCAAAGGGCCTCACCCAGCTGCATGTAGAACCTGGTTTCCAAGTACTCTATGGCAAAGACAGAGAGCTCCAAGACAGTCATGTACTCCCAACTCCGTAATTGACACATGATGAAATTTGTCCTGTATCTGAGCTATCAAAAGGGAACTGTCAAAAGGAACTTGCTTAAGAATTAAGATTTGGAAGCCAAAGACAGCTGCTCTGGGGCAGCTGAGAACCTCCCAGGGCTCCCATTCAAACCCAGAGCCCCAAGTCGATTCCAGAGACTGGAGCCGAAGCAGGCGTGTTCTCCCCACTAGGCAGCACCAATGTGACACGAGTGACAAGGAAAGAGTGAAAGCTATGGGTATTGCCTCTCTATCCCCCATTCCCAAGGGGAAGATAGAACCCCACAAGACACAATCTCCACGCTCCCCATGACTCCACATTCATTGGTTTGTCCAACTAAGATACCTTACTTTCTCTCAGCTGTATATTGCTCGCTTATTTTTATTATTGTTTGGGTGGTTATAAATGAAGGCAAACACAGGGTCATTCTCTCCCACCCTCTTCCAGCCTGGTGTTCCCTAATTACAAAGAAAGCAAGGCCCCGAATAAAGGGATTACTCGCTAAAGAAATGCAAGAATGAGGAAGCACCAAAGAGAGATGGTATCCACAAAGCAGATACATTGTCACTGTTTTAACAATGCTGTAAAGAAAAAAGCAGAGTCAATATTTATGGATTGAAGAATGAACAATCCCCAAATCTATAGGCTGACGTAAACATAGAAACTAATAGCTCAGAATTTAAGCATGGGAGATACACAGTCAGCAAGTGACAATCTCTCCGTTTCTTCACATCTGAAGGAATCAAGGAGCCCAAGAAATGAGAGAGGCTTTCACAATTTTCATAAGGAGATGCTCGAGATAAAGATGCTCTGGTGAGAGGAAGAGAAAGAGACTGATTATGTGATTTCTAGCCACAGCCAACCCACTTGTTTGTGCAGCCACGCTGATTCTGCACCTGCACTTTAGTCACCCTCAGGAAAGTGGCTAATGCCTCAGAGGAACTTCCTGCGTTTGGTGGTGGCATGTTATCAGCTAAGGGCTTGCAAGAGATGGAAACACAGTTTGCCTGGGTCTGAAACGGAGGGTGTAAAGAGGTCTAGAGAAGAGGAAGAATGAACCACACACAGAGCAGTTTCCTTTTCAGGCAAACCAAATAAACAGAATGCTGAGTGAATAGTCCATTTTTATGTGCTTCTAACATGTTGTACTTTTGTATGGCTTGGTGGGTGTTTGAATGGAATGCTTTTCATGTTCTATGCCTTGGGTTCTCCTTTTTTAAATGAACACTTTCTATTCCGGTAATTTTTACTTCAATTTGATTCGCTGAGATATATGGGAGAAAATGGAAGAACTTTAAATCGCTGTTTCTTGTACTTGAAACATTCAAACTTAGGTAAAATGATTGATCAGGCCATGAGAAACTAGTTCCTACCCTCACATGGCTGGCAACTAATTCACTGCAGGTATAAATGGTTACAACCACTTTGGAGAGCAATTAAAGGTGAAAATGTTCACGACTAACAACCCAGTAATTACATATCTAGGTGTCTATCCTAGAGAAATTCTTGAACAGATACACAAGGATGTTCACTGCTATTGGGTTGTCGGAAAAGTCATGACGTATTTTGTCTATGTTTTCCAAAGGTCATTAATTTATATAAAGAACAAAGATCAATCAATGATATATTGCCCGTTTTGTTCGATAACCTTTTGCCATATTTCAGTGAGCTTCATAATTCCTCATTCATAGAAGGACCTGTCTTTATTTGCGAAAAACTGAACAAGGTGCTGATTTATAGCCTCATCTGAATTGAACGTTATACCATGCAAGGAGTTTTGAAGAGAGCGAAACAAGTGGAAGTCTGAGGGCACAAGGTCAGGCGAGTACGGTGGGTGTGGGAACACATCCCCATCCAAGCGCAAATAATTTTGACGGGTGATCAAGCTTGTGTGTGGTCTCGCGTTGTCGCAATGGAACACAATTCCTTTACAATAATCAAGCTCTGGACATTTCTGGATGATGGATTCGTTCACTGTCCAATTGCTGACAGTACACGTTCAAATTGATTGTTTGGTTCGTTGGTAGGAGCTCAAAAAACGACACCTTTAAAATCCCACCACACTGAGAGCATAACCTTCCTCTGATGAATGTCTACTTTTGATGTCATTTGAGGCGAATCATCACGTTGGGACCAAGACCATTTGCACACCACATTGTTGTAAAGAATCCACTTCGCATCACCAGTTATCAGTCGCTTCACAAAAGGATTGTTTTCCTCACATTTAATGAGCGTATTGCAGATATTTATACATGTCATCAAATGAACTTCTTTGAGTTCATGTGGAACCCAAATATTGAGCTTGCTTAAGTGTCCCAGCTTCTTCAGGTGGTAATGAACACTTGAATGATGGATGTTCAATGTTTCTGCAATCTCTCATGTTGTGTAACATGGGTTTGACTCGATCAATGCCTTTATTTTGTCATCATCAAACTCGGTGGGCCTCCCTGACTGAGGAGCGTCGTTGAGATCAAAATCACCAGCATGGAATTTCGTGAACCATCGTTGGCACTGACATTCTTGTAGAGAGCATTGTCACCATAAACTTGATGCAACTTTTCACAAGCTTGATGCGTGTTCTTCCCTTTATGGAAGTAAAACAGTAAAATATGGCCAAAAATGCACAGTTTGGTCTTCCATCTTCAACTTGTAAAATCTCCAAAACTCAACCAAATCCCTCAATTTTTTTACAATGAAGCTAGAATTGTCAGCTGTCAAATGACATAGCAATAACATAGATGTGACTCTAGTACTTCCAAAAATGAACCAGTGCCATCTGTTGCAAACATGCGTCATAAGCATTATCCAAAGGGGGATAAAAATAATTAAACAAGGCATATTCATATAATGGAACATTATAGCACAATTAAAATGAAGAAATACCATGTTATTTATGAATCTAAATATGCAGGGTAAGATTATAAATATATGCATGAGAAAAATAAACACATACCACCTTTAAAATAGAGGTCACCATTGGGATTCAACTATATTTATAATGTTCTATTTGTTTTTAAAAATCCAAGGTGAATATGATAAAATTTTGGCATTTGTTACATATAGATGTTTATTAAATTCTGTACTTTTTTGTATATTTAAAAATTTCACAACAAAAATAAAATAATCAACCAGGAAATAATAGTTTATCCCATGACTTGAGGGGAAGTTGTCAGAAGTTTATTAGGTTCCTTTTTTAGAAATTATATAGAGTACCAACTTATCGGAACCCAGAATATCTGCTCTCGTAATTAGGTTTATAACTTCTATCAATAACAGTATCTTCAACTGTGCTGAAACATTCTTTTATCTCAACACAGTTTTGTTTTGTTAGCTTAACTTCAGAAATCACACAGCTACAATAAACTATTGAATTATAATGCTGCAACTTGGAACAAATTTTGTTGCTGAACAGGGCACTTGTAAATCTGGCTCACTTCAACCTAATAAGCTACTTATTTGTGAAAATTGGCTTGTTTAATGGAACCTCTTAATGTCGTGTCCTTTCATCGGCAGTTTCTCAGGCCCAAAAAACAGGACCCTATAGTACTGGAATGTAACACCCCAACAAAACCCTCTTAAAGTTGTCCACAATATTTTAGATTTGTTGACTTCTCCAAGAGCCAAAGAAGAAAGGTAGATATGTTTTGGTTTGTTCTATGGGCAAGTTTGTTTATGCTTCTGTATTGCTGATGCTGAGACTCAACATTTATGAAAACACAAACTGTGAAATCAGGGCCGACCATGCTGGACTCTACAAGGCAGGGTGGTAGTAGGCATATCTGGAGTGACAGAACTGGTAACACTGGGAAGAAACGCATGCCCTAGAACTGATGTTATTGAACAAAGGGATTATAGGAAGAGGAGGCAAATAAATACTCAGGAACCAATTGCCCTTACTGGACTACATACAACTTTGGCTTAAGGCCTGCCAGAGGCAGACAATCCTTCAATTTTATACTTCAAATCTAAAATTTGGTGCCCATTTTGACAGAACTGGCTTTTGTAATAAAAGGAAATAAAGAAAATGAGTCACTAGCTTTGAAATTACGCTACTTAGTGGGGAAAGGGCAACGAGAAACATAACTTCAGTGAGTTTCTCAGCAGAAAACTGAGGAAATCTCATCAGGGCCAAGATCACCATGTTTTCAGTGCCTGCCTAAACAGATAAATAATACTGAAAAACTCCCGGGTGGTTTACAGAGCCACTTTTTTTTTAATCCCCTCAGGGAAGAGTAAAAAGAGAGAGGGAGCAGAAAAAAAAAGGGGGTGAGGGGGGGCGTAGGTGGTCCCTGAGCTAGCCAAAGGAAAAAAGTGCCAGGGTTGTCTTGATAACACAAGCACTGGTTGCATTTTAAATAAAATTAATTTTTTTTCCATAGCTCAATAGAAATATGTGGTGGCTTTTCAATGTACCAGTTGGCTAGGCTAAATGACATCTTTTCTTGTAGGTTTCCGGGTAAAGGAGCTACAAGGAAGACTCTCATGGGAGACGTGGAGGGCGGAAGTGAAGCAGTGGCTATTTTGTAGTTCACACATGTTGTCCCCTATCTGCTGGCTCATCTCATTGCTGTGGAACAGCAGGCAGGTCAGCTTTTCCTGGGCCAGGGAGCAGGTGGTGGTGGTGGGGGTGGTGGTGGTGTGTGTGTATGTGTGTGTTGAACTCCATGACTAAGGTCTCAGGCTTCTGCAGGACAGCCCCATCCGAGGCAGAGGCCCAGGAAACTGACATAGGCTTTAGTCTGTCCTTGTGGACTCCAGCCTTTCCTTGCTTTTCCCCAATTTACACCCACCTTCCTTCCCAACTGCCCGCACCATGGACATGAAGCTCCTGCATTAAATGTAAAGATACTTTACGGAGAGTGCTTAGCCAGCTTCTGTGATTACTGAAGGGCAAATCTCTCTGATCTGTATGTATCCTGCTTCTCTGACTGAAACCTGACTGATACAAAATATATAGTATGCATTTTTTAAAAGGAGCAATTTTATTTTTACAAGCAGGGAAAAGAAATATTCCAAGATAGGAGAGAGAGCAAAGCACTGTGGAAATTTGGGAAATATTTGTAAAAAAAAAAAAAAAGAATACAAATCATAATAAAGCATCCACTATCCCACCAAACAGCTGTTTGTCTATCTGCTACCTCTCTATACATACTCTTTTGCAAACTTCTGATCATACTGATTATAGTTTTGTCTCCTTTATAACCTTACCATTACATGCTGAGCAGTTTCCCATGTCATTAAAATTTCTTTGAAAATATTACTTTTCAATGGCTGCAGATACTCTGTTACAGTTGTATACAATAATATAACTATCGTCCTTTAAGTTGTGCAAAATCATTGAACATTGGCGTTCAGACATAACATTGGCGTTCAGACATAACATTGCTAAGAACACCTCACACATAGTTATTTGCCTGCATCTCTCATCACTTACTATCATGGGATCAACTCCTAGAAGAGGGATGTTTTAAGCTCTGGATACATATCATCAAATGGTTTTGGTCACCCTCTTCAGGTCAATCAGCATCACAAACTTAGGCCAATGTTCAAAATATTTACCAACCAGTATAGCACAGATATCAGTGAATGGGAACCAATGATGCAATATGGGAACAGGGTCCTGGGGTCCCCTGCTGTGCCATGCCAGGAGCTAACTAACCCTTGAGTCCCTGAATCATGGGGGAGATTGGTAGACCCTTTGGGGAATGGTCAGATTGTCAGGGCGGTTTTTAATGGGAGGGCTTGACGCAGCTGCTCTTTACCAACTAGAAAATGACAGTATTTTGACAGATACTATAGTTTCACTGGGGTATAACCGGTGAACATCAGCCTGTGTTGGAGCTTGCACATGGCTCACTCTACTCCAGGCTGAACAACCTGTTATTTCAGTCTTACCCTTAGTGTCTTCATTTTTCCAAAGTTTAAGTCTCTTTATAGATTTCCTAACAAACCCTACAAAATGTGTTTAGTAAAAATCAGATTAGGACAACCGTCTAAGCATTGGCAAAAGCGACAAAGAACAAAGGACAAATCAAGAGGGACCGTGTACTACGGTGCTTGCAAACACAGCTCCACTGCTGGAAAAGGAGCCAGCTTCTAGGTGATGCTATGAAAGCATGACACCATTGGCTCTGTCACTGGCATCAGTCACCACCGGATGGGTCAGAGTGGTGAAGAAACTGTCCCCTTAGTCACACACATACAACCCCAGAACTTGGTGGCTCCTTCCTCTGTGCCCTAAAGCCTGTCCGCTTAGCCTATGACAGAGCTTATGACAAGACTTGGCAATTATTTGATTTTATCTGCTTCTCAGACCAGGATCACCCACTCCAGGAAAACTGATGTACTGGTTTAATCATCCTCAGAATCTAGCCAAGACTCTGCCCCAAAAAACGTACTGAGTACACATCAAGTGACTCACACACAATTT
Organism: Hipposideros armiger; assembly: GCF_001890085.2. Lineage (NCBI taxonomy): Eukaryota > Metazoa > Chordata > Mammalia > Chiroptera > Hipposideridae > Hipposideros > Hipposideros armiger. Next base: position 2,921,344 of record NW_017731355.1, read on the forward strand.
TCCCTTCACCAACTGCATCGCTTCATTAAGCGAAGCAACAGACACTCAAAGCTTGTTGTTTCTGTTTCGAGCTGGGATTGTGTACAAATCCTCAAGTCATAGCCAGGAAGTTGGAGACATGTAGATAAGGTAGGAAGTTTCAGAGACAGCCTGGAGGTGCCTGTTGTCCTCCAGCGACTGTGCTTCTCTTATCTAGTCTTTGAAGAAGTAGCAGGGAAAGACAGCCCAATCCTACTCCTCATCACTACTACTTCTGCCCCTTTCTTTAACCCTTAGCACTTAGGAGCACAAATGCCAACTGAATCCATTGTCAGGGTGAAAACTCAATGTCGGGAAACCAAACCAGGTACTTCTAAAGGAGTCTAGAAATAATGTTACTGAAATCTAGTTTTCTCCATTTTACAGATTCCCTCTCCCAAATCCTGACATATAACAAAACGGGCACTGAAAACCCAAAGCTCACTCTTAATGAGTGTATTCAAATGACAGTGACGAAAGAAGAGGATATCTAACTCCTCTTCCTTCTCAAATCGCCCAGGTCCACGCTTCTGGCCCCAGCCTCCCCACAGCAGCTTCTCATTAGGAGACTGGTAACAAGGAAAGGATTATCGGACCATCTCTCATTTTCCAGCTGGCTTGACAGTTGTGTGGAAAACTGACGGATCCTTTTGTCTTTAATTCCAGTGCATTAGCATATGTTCCTTTAAATCTGTGTTTTGATCAAACCACGCCCTCCCTGAAATCCAAACGCAGGAGGGCCTCAACTCTCAAGGAACTGGAAGAGCTGCATCCCGATGACCATACACAATACAACTTTCATGTTTTTTGTGTGTGCGGTGAAAGGAGAATTCCTTTCTGGGGAGAGTGGGGAAGTGATCCAATTAGGATATGCAAGCCAAATAAAGGGCTGGAATGAAAAGTATCAGCTGAATTTTCAGCCACTTTTCCTAGGTGTCTTCTAAATCAGTACTTTTCACAAATCACAACAGCTGAACTGCAGCCAGGTGAGGCAAGATTCTTGAATGATTTAATGAAGCTAGAATCAAACTCAGCATCAGAGTCAAAATTCACCTTCTCCAAGTAAACCTCAAACAATACAGAAATGTGAGATTGGGGAAACAGTATAATTTTTCGTGAAAAGAGACAAAATACAAAATTGTACCTACAGTTTTCTCCCAACCCTGTAAAAAAAAAACCACACCAATTTATATAGATAACTGAATGAGAGACTGAAAAAAATTATTGTTTTATATATCAAAGGATTAGAATCTAGAATATTGTTAAACACCTACAAATTAATCAGAAAATCACCAACAACCCAATAAAAATGAATATACATATAGACACGGGATTATGAGAAATGCAAATGGCCAAAAAATACTTGAAAAGAAGCTCAATTTCCTTAATAATCAAGGAAATAAGAATTAAAACAAAGACACACCATTTTTGACTCATCAGTTTGGGGGGAAAAATAAAGTTTGGTAATATCAGATATTAACGAAGTATAAAGAGAGTTATTTTCACATGTAGCTGTCAGGAATATAAAAAGTTGGGATGCCCTACCAACTTAGCGTATATGTTAAAAATTTTAATGTAAATGCCATCTGACCCATCAGTTCTACTCCCCAATTAACTCCTTTGGAAAAATACTCACATGTGCATAAAGATATGTATAAGGGTATTCAGTAGACCATTATTTCTAATGGTAAAAAAGGAAGGGTGTGAAATAATATAAATTCCTGTTGACAGGGCGATTACTGAAGAAAGGTTATTTCTATATTATGAAATACTATGCAAGAGGAAGTATGAGATAGATCTGTATGTTTAGACATAATAATATCTCCAAGATATAACACTGAACAAAAATAAGAAAGTAGATTTATAGTTTGATACCCTTTTTCAAAAAACAAACACAGGGCAATTGGAATTACTATGTCCTTCGTACAAATATATTTAGAGGGGAAAAAAGAGTAAAAGGTCTGAAAAAGCACGCATAACCTTAATAACATTACTTATCTCTGGGGCTGACTAGAATTGGAGCTGGCGGTGAGGACGGTTTAGTTTCTTTTTAAAGAAGTATGTGTTTATGCATTATTTGTATAAATATAATTTTAAAATAATAAAAATACTGGAAAGAAAAAAAAAGATACAGAAATGTAATGTGAAGACTACAAAGCCATGTACTTAAGCCTTGGCTTCAGAGATCCGAAATGGAAGGAGAGAAAAATTAGGTGTAGTCATCAAATCCTGATCTTCGTCTCAAATATCTGATGTCACTACAGCTAACAGTGTCTAGCTCCATTCACTTACTTTGCACACTCTGAAGTTCAAGGATGGAGAAAAAGTATTTCCTGGATACTTCTAAGGCCTGGTTAAGTGACAAATAGCACAATTGCTCCTGCAATGAACTGTAATGAAAGGAGATTCCATCTGTGCTGACAAGATCGCTGTTACCATAAGGCAGTCTATACACCATTTTATTTTCTCTTCTCTGAGGACCTACTCCTTACTTTTCCCAGGGTTTAAAAATCATGTTAACAATAAGCAAATACAGCAGAGCCAGATGCCTTTCGTGGTCAGATGGTTCATTGTTTAAAAAGCTTCAGTTTAAAATCCAAAAGATTGTTAACAGATGCAGTTTCTGGCTGGAGACTGGGAAAACCTCCCTTAAACAAAAGAGTATGTTGTGATTGGAACTAAAAAGGGAATTACCTTTAAAGATAAGAACCACAAACATTTCCTATTTGAAAATACCCCCAACCCCACCAACAGGACCTGGTTTTTGGACTTTTCATGAAAGTTAAAAAATTTGACGGTGGATTGCTGGACAAACTGTGGCTGACCAACCAGTCCAGTCATTTTTACAGATTTGTTTGGGCTTTCAACAAGGCCACAGCATCCATCTCTTGCTCTCCCCCGGATTACTCAATTAGGCAAAATTCCAATTAGTTTCTTTCCAATTCTTTTAGCCCCAGAAATACTTTTGCTGCTTTCATTTTGGCTCTGGAAATAGGTTTTCAGCCAGAGACTTAGATAGAGAAGCTTGAGAAATGAACACAGAGCTTGATAAGCAGAGAGCCACTGCTGGGACTCCAGTCACTCGGGGGGAAAAGAGCCACGTGGCTGAGAAAGGCCTGGCTCCACCTTCAGTTAACAGCCGTGTGCACTTTTAAACAGAAAGCCTGCCTGTCACCAACTCATGTGCCCATTTCCGTTGGCTTCATGGGCCTTTACTCTGTGGCTTATGTATGTGTGGGAATGTCTGTCCTGCCCTGGGCTCTAATCTTGAAAGATGAAAAATGTGAAGAAGCCATGGGTATGCAGCTGTCCCCCAGCCTCTGGTACGGCTTGTTGGTGACAAGCCTGATTTGAAAAGGCCACACAAAAGATGGTCCAAGAAAAAGAATCTGCTGTCAGTATTAAGGAAGGCCACTGTGAGTTCCATTCCGAGATGGGCAACCTGTCCCTTAGGGACCCCATTCTTGAACGAGAGGTAAACATCATGGCCTTTCCACGCTTAGGTTTGTGTTCTCTTAGTCATCGTGTTATTTCCCAGTTTACTAAGTGCTCAACGTGGTCAGTTTCAGACCAAAGGTATCGCACAGTTTTAACCGTCTGAGAAGTTCTAATCAAGAAAACCATTAGTCAAGCAATGCTACCATCCATTTTGAAGTGAGGCATTTATAAGACCGTGGGGCTCCCCAATGAGTTAAAATGGCTTTCCCCCTCAGCTGCGCCACTTCTAAGTCACATAGGGAACCCAAGTTGCTGGAATGAAGCTAGCAGGAGAACTAGATTCTCAAAGATCTATGCAATCTGGCCAGGTTCTCGCAAGCAGGGCCCATCCATCAAGAAAGGGGATTCTGAGCCAGTGGCCACATCTATATCCTCCTCCTCCAAAGAGCCAACCCCGCATGCGCACATGAGACAAGCTTTGCAAGGGGATTTGATAGGCCTGGAAATTGAAAAATGAGCAGCAGCTGCGAGCCCGAGGTCATTACTATTCTCTAGGGTTTGCCTTTTCTAATCTAAGGGGCAGTAGTTCTATGATTAACTTTCAATTGCTGTCAAGGGTGTAATAAAATCTGGGAAAGAAGAAAACTTTCCCCTCAGTAAGTGGCTCCCATTTTCCTGCCTTTTCCTTTCCTTCAGTTCATATTCTCAATCCCCACTTCATACTGTTTCCTAATTCTGAGGGAAAAAAACCGGCACTCGGATGAGCCAAAATAGATAACGTCCTTTGTATACAAAAGCACTTGAAGATTTTTCCTTCTCAGTTCTAGGGGCCAAGTCTTTAAGAAGGCTATGCGCAAAGTTCCCTTGTTTCCAAAGACCTTACAATACCATCCCTTTCAGAGTTGTGCACACTTTCTTTTCATTTTAAAATTCTTTCCCAGTGTATTCTATTTGTCTCCTGAGCCATGACAATCAGTTCAACAAAAGAGAGGTGTTCTAGTTGGTAAGATATGTACCAAGAGAAAGAGGAGAAGAGGAAATTTTCATTCACCAACATATCTTACTGGCTATGACTGGATTAGGAACCCTTAAGACCCCAACTTGATGTGAACTTGATCTGATCTGATACTGGCTTGGAGATCATACTGAGAGGTGACAGCTGGGCATGTCTCTCAGCAAAGGCCTCGGAACCAAACCCCACACATAGTTTTATCAAGTGTAACTGCTCAGGTGGAAAATTAAATGTGCTTTAAATGTTTGACAGTTCAGTGTAACAGTAATGATAACCTACCGGTTCACTCATCAGATATTCATTTCCAAGTGTCAGAAGCGGGAGTTACAGAGGGGAGTAAGACATGGTGCCTCAGCCCCAGAGGCATAAAGTCTGGCTGGAGAGGGGCACACGGAGGCTCACGCAAGACAGATGTTCCTGGGAGATGGCATGCCAATTACACAGGACAGCTCAGAGGGGACAGAGGTGCTGAGAGACACCCATGTGGGCAAAGGAGGTCCCCAAATGCATACAAGTCACCTAAGAAAAGGCTTCTCTGACTGATACTGTGTCTTAAAAAGATGTTGGATTGCTAGAGTTTGTTCTTATTTCCTTGAGGCAAGAGTGAGTCATCGGAGTGTCTGCCTGTTGGAGAGAGGTAACATTTGTCCTAGGTGCTATCCCTGTCCTTCCCCCATCTTGATTCAAGTCTCAATTGGAACAGAAGAAAAAGTGGCTAAAGATGGCCATGAACAGGACTGGTTCCAAAAAACGGGATGGGAACAATTCAAGGACTGGCCACAGCATTTAAAAGATGACAGACCGAACTTTATTGCAGGAAATTCAGCCCATGGGTTGGTGCCTAATGACATGGACCCTAGGGAATAACAGCTTTAGTGTTTTCGCTGCCCTGATATCCATTATCCCCTTCTATGAAGGTAAGAAAACCCCAGTTTTTTAAGTGGGGGGTGACCGCCCAGAATAAGGCCTGCGTTCCTTGCAATGAGGTGTGGCCATTGAGAACAGTGGGATGTAAGGGGAAACTCAGGTGTGTTAACTCCTGGGACATGTCCCGAGGACTGGAGGAGGGGAAGCTCTGCCTTCTTTCCCTTTCTTCCATCCTCAGTGTGGAATGTGACATGGCTGGAGAGCCACCTCAGACCAGGAGGAGAAGGCCTTAGACTGGTGAGACGAAAAGTTGTTAGGAGGTGATCACAGAGGGCTGTGACCCCATCATATGAGTCCTAACCTACCCATATATAAGCTTTTAGGTAAAGAGCGGGGAAAAAGCTTTGATCGCTGTGTAAATCAATGTTATTTGGGGGCTCAGTTGTATAGGATTATGAATAACGGTTACCGGTAGAGGGTGGAGGAGTGTCCGGTAAAATGTTGAGAAAAACAATATCCAAGGAGTTGGCACTTTGCCACATGTAGCACCCAAATCACAACAGGATGTGTTCAATCTATTTGCATGTTATAAAGAGCTGTCTGTATTCTGGTGGTGAGCTGGAAGAGCAAAGGCAATCAAAGAATGAACATTTTTCTAGTTAACTATATATACAATGGATATCTTACCTTTTTCTTGCTACAGTATATCTGCCATTTTTTCTCAGCTGGAAGTGCAAACATAGCTTCCCGGTGCTTGTCTGTGAGGTCGAGCTCATCCTGAGAAGAAAAATAATAATTAGTATTTCACAGATGACTTGTTATTCCTATAGGGGAAGTTATCAGCATCATCAGGGAGAGAAAAAACACCAGCACCTATTTAAATGAACTTGGGAAGGAACAAGAAGCTAAGTTAACTTGTATTTTATCACCATTAAGAAAGCAAGTCCCTGGCACAGGGCTCGGCAGGAGAGATGAGGCCCCGCCTTGCTGACTGGTGTGGGGACACGGAGGGAGCGCGGACAGGGTTATCCTGAGCCACTGTGTACTGCCACAGAGGGTCCAATGAGCAGCAAGGGCCACCACGCTCCGGACCGTGGAAGGATTCATCACATAACAGAGCAGAGTTTGCTGGGGATGGCTCCACAAACACTGACTGTCATGTCAGCCTGGGCCCTGAAGGATTTTGGACATGATGAAACGACGGAAGGAACAGAACCAGAGGTCGGGATGTGGTAACAGACTCGATGCGTTCGGGGAACTCGGACCAGCATGGCTGAAGCACCAGGATGACGCAAAGAATCATCCCATAAAAGGTTTGAAAGGTAGGGAGTGACCAGTTTGTGGGAAGTCTTAAATGCCAGACTAAGGAGTTAATTCTCTTGAGCAAGGAGAGCCAATGAAGGTTCTGAGCAAGGGAGTGTCATCTTCATCACCATATAAACTCTGCTCATATTTATTCAGTACTTTATGTACCAAGCATCATGCAGGCGTTTTCTCATTTAGCTCTCACAACAACCCTAAGAGTTCCACTCATCATTACATCCTCGTTGTAATAAGAATCCCTGTTTAATACAGCTGTGGGGGGATTTAGGTGGAAGACTGGGTAAGTAACGTGCTCAGGGCCACACACCTGGTAAATGATGTGCTGGGTGTCAGCCCAGAGCTATCTGACTCCAGAGCCCAGACTTACCTCTCAGATCAGTGTCTGGAAACATTAATTTTACAGCGGCGTGTGGCTTAGATTGGACAGTAAGGGAAGGCAATTTACAAACATCCATAACTAATGAATAACAACAATGGGATAATGAATATAAAGTGCTTAGAGGGAAGTTCTTGGCATTTAATAACTCAATCGGTGGTCAGTGGTATTACTGGTACTGAGTATCCGGTCCATTTTTATCCCTATAGAGGAAGTTATCTAGTTGAGGGTAGCAGATTGGTGGGTGTGAGTAATACACACAAAAAGATGTTATAAATTAAAGCATAATAAGGGTTAGATTCCTGCTGAGCATAAACAAGTTCCTCTCGCAATGCCTTTGGTGTGTGTCTGCAATTCAGCCACGTGTGGACATTGACTTCACATCTCATACCCCTACCTCCACTGAGTCATCAAGTCCTATTATTTCTTCCTTGAAAAGTCTCATGATTTTCCCTGTTTCCGTTCCAACGAAACCACCCAAACTCGTGCCCTAACAACCTCTCTCGGCTTCGGGCAACAGCCTCCCCACAGTGCCTCCCTCCCCTTCTACTCCTTCCTATAGCATGACCAGAATTCAGGAAGGCAGCGGATCTTCACACTTGAGCCAGCATCACAGCCACCTAGAGGATTCCTTACATCACGGGTTGCTCAGTGTTTAGGATGGAGCACGTGGGAGGGAGCGCAAGAATTTGCATTTCTAATAAGTTTCCAAATGTGGCTGCTGCTGCTGGTGCAGGGATCACACTTTAAAACCACTGCCTGGGGCCGGCCGGAGTGGCTCAGTTGGTTAAGAGCTCGCTCAAGAGTTTGAGCTCTGTGCAACAGCGGTTCAATTCCCGGCCCGAGCTGAGCAGCCGCTGAGCTGCCAACAGGTAGCAGGATGGCTCAGCTTAAAAAAAAACCCAAAAAAACACGAGTAAAACCACTGCCTGAAAAAGAGAGCACCTGTGCTGTTTTGAGCTCTCAGTTCAAAAACGTCATTAGTTCCACACTGCCTACAATATGCATTCATTCTACATTCCTCCGCCTGCCTTGGCGCTCTCCCATGGATAGCCCCAGCGTACTTCGCCAGGCTTGCTTCAGGTTATCCCCTGCGCCCTGTCTTGTGAACACCCACACCTCCAAGGCGGAGCCAGGAAGGCCTGATACTGGGTGCAGACTTCCTGGACAATGTCTTAATCTCCTTAAACCTCTACTTCCTCACCTCCAGGAGAGGCATATCATTTCTCTAGCAGGGCTGCTGTGAGGATTAGCAGCTCCACTGAGCAGGCAGTAATGCCTGGTACAGGGGGTGGGGTGAGGGTGGGGAGACAACTGTACTGCTGTTATTTCTCTCAACGTTTAAACACAGATCTTCTTTTAAGAACAAGGTAAACAGTTAGCCACTAAAACACATACCCACACACTATTACATCCTAACCACAAAAAGCTAGTTCAGAATTTCAACAATGAACAACCAGGGAAGGAACGCAAAGATATTTACCAAAAATTCCGTTACGAGGGACTATGTTAAAAATGTTAAAGTTTTGGCATGCAACCATTATATATGTGAAGCAATTATTTTTCTTCCTTTCTTCCTTTTTTAATTTCCTGTAAGGCACACCTGCTGTCACCTATTGATGAATGGGGAGAATAATGGTGACATAAATCACTTCCCAACAATTAGGGTTTTGTTGTCGTTGGGGTAGGGGTCTGGGGTCAGGTTAGTTATTCAAACAGCTGGATAATACTGTGCTTAGTTTGGGCAAAAGGTTTAGGATTTGTAAGACAGAACAGTTATTAATGTTGCACCCTTTATTATACTATGGCACTGTATTTTTGCTAATAGCTGAGATGTGAAGAAACTTGTGAATCCTAAAACCTAGAAATTCACAGCAAAGAATATTAATATTACCATATTTTGCTGTTAGAGATAGAAAATTTCTGCTTCTGCTGAGGCACGTAAGTGGCCAATTTTGAATTGAGAGAACACAGCTGAAGTAGGACTTGGGGCAGATGGTTTCATGCGAGAAGAGAATTTCCATAAGATAAAAGAATAAAGAATTGCTGTAGGGCCTCTGGGTATATTTTTAGATTACAGTAAAAAAAATGCAAAGGAATTAATGGATGCTGATAATAGTAACAGCTAGCAATTACTGAGTACATTGAGTACATTGTGTGTGCTTAGCATTACTGTTTTATATGAGTTAATTTAGCTTATCCTCACAGCAATCCTATAAAGTGGGTAATAATACCCTATTTTCCAGGAAGAGAGATTAAGTAGTTTGCTCAAGGTAACACAGGTAGAGGAAGAACCAGAGTCTAGACTGTCTGGTTACAGAATCCATGTTCTTAATCACTGCACTGTTCATTCTACGGATCATTCAACAGGTAGGGAGAATCACAACACTGATGCAAACATGAGACCACATCCATATGCTGCCCTCACAGCCTACTGAATGTTAGCAGAAAGACAAGGAGTTTGTTGTCAGACATCTCTGAGTTCCAGGTCTGGCTCTTACAGGTTATGCAACCTTGAACAAGTGACTGAACCTCTGAACTTCAATTTCTTCCCCTGAAAAATGTGAGGGATAATATATCTCTGATAGTTTTCTCAAGGAGTCATTCATGCAACCAATAAAGTTTTTTGAGTGACTACTAAATGCCAGGCACTGTGCTAGGTAGAGAGGACAAAAAGGTAGCATGGAGCTCATATTCTTGAGTGGGGCAGAAGGGGAATCAATAATCACAGGATAATCACCCAGGAAGCTGAGCTTTGAGGGCTCGCTTGTTGTGCGGAAAGGTGGGGCGGCGAAGGTTGTCCCAGGGAAGTGAGGTCTGAGAGATAAACAGGAATTAAACAGGTAAAATGTACTGCAAACAGTGGCTTGGAGGCCACTGTGAGCTTTGGTCTTTATCCTAAGAGCAATCAGAGGTCATTGGAAGATTCTGAGCAAGCAGAGTGACATAGATTAAATTAGATAATGACTGGGTGTGCCTAGGCACGATGCCCAGAGTGTAATAAGATCCCCCTCGCCAACATTCCAAAACTATCTCTGCTCTGACTCATTCTATTTTAATAATGTGGCTGAATCAAGCATGCAAGACTTTAAGAGATTATCACAGCCTTAGCGATCCATCAGCACTCACTCTCTGTCCTACCATTCATTCCAGGGCCATAGCCAGGCATTATAAGGAATACAAAGATGAATAACAGACCCCGATCTCACAGAATTTAGAATCTAGTTAGGAAGACAAGATGATAAAGGCTTCAACAGTTCCCTTTCTTTTTAGGATAAAGTCCAAATTCCTTAGCTGGTCAGCAGAGGCCCTTCATGGTTTGGCCTTTGCGGACTTGGCCCACCTCATCTTTGCCCCCTCTAATAGCCGCCACATTTTAGCACTTCTGGAACTCTTGCACACGCTGTTCTCTTTTCCCAGAGAGCCCTTCCCACCATGTCTAAGGATCAATCTCTTACAAGGCGTCAGTTATTCCCTCTGGGCAGCCTATCCGGGCTTTCCTGGGGTGGGCAGCCTGTCTGTGCTCTTCTATCCTTATGGCATTTATTATATCGCCACAGTTAGGTTGTTAGCATGTCTGACTCCCATTCTAGACTTGTTCCCAGTGGGCAGGAACTAAATTTGTTCTCTTTGTCTTTGCATTAATTGCCAGTCCCCCCCAACAATATCTAACATAGCTGGATTGCCCCAAAAAAGGGGGAAAAAAAGTAACGTGAGGGAAGGTGGGCAAGCAGGGAGGGAGGGAGAGGAGAGAATTATTGTAGGATCTAGTGGTGATTAATGCATTTCAAAGGTTAAAACCCATTCTCCTTTTCTTTTTTTTTTTTGTGGTAAAATGTGCATACAATGAAATGTACAGATCTTCAGTATACAATTTTGGGCTTGGCAAAGGTATACACTGAAGTGTTTGCAGCACTGTACCCTTTAGAAACTAGCTGTACTATTTCACTCTCCCACCAGCAGTATAAGGCAGTTCCAGTTGCTCCACATGCTTGCCAACATTTGATGCTGTCTTTTTAATTTTAGTTATTTTAGTTTATGTGAAGTGGTATCTCAATGTATTTTACATTTCCTTTATTTTACATTTTCCTGATGACAACTGATGCTGAATATGCCTTCTGATGTGTTAATGGCTATTCATACTTGTTCTTTCATGAAGTATCTTATCAAATCTTTTGCCCATTTTTTATGGAACTGCTGCTTTTATTCTTGAGTTAAAGAAGTTCTTTACATATTCTGGAAACATGTCTTTTGTCACAGGTATATAACTGAGATTATTTCGTGTATCCTGTGGCTTGCCTTTTCATGTCATTAACAATCTATTTTGATCACTAATTTTTATTTTATTTTGATAAAGTCTATAATTTATGAATACTTTTTTATTTTAGAGCCAATGCTTTTTGCCTACCCTTGGAAATCTTTCCAATATGCAGGTCAAAAAAGTATTGTATGGTTTCTTATGAAAGCTGTCTAGTTTTAGTTTTATCTTCTATGTTTGAATCTATACTCCATTTCATAGACCCCCTCTCCTGGGGTCTTTAGTTACAAAGTAGCTGGACTGCTTTTCCCTTCTGTCTTTCCCAGCTACCTGCCCTCACTTAGATACACTGCTGAGCAAGGGGGGGGGCGATAAAAGCACAGTTGGCGGAAGGAGGGAAAAGAATGGAATACAAACTAATTTGAAAATCATCTAGACAGAGTTTCTTTAAGCTCTGAAATTACCTCAAAGTAGTTTACAGGAGACTTTTCATTTGGATACTGAATTCAAATACGGAAATAGGCAATTGTGGAAAACAAAGTAATTGAGATCACTGTGTCTCAGATAGTATCTCTTTACATGAAGTTTTTAGAAAAAGTAAATCTGTAGAGGCAGAAAGCAGATGGCTGCCTGTGGCAGGAACAGGGGTTGGCTGCAAACTGGCGCAATAGGAGATGGGGTGATGGAAATGTTCTAAAACTGGATTGTGGCAACGGTTGCACAACTATACAAGTTTGCTAAAATGCAATGAATTGTACACATACAATAGTTAAATTCTATGGCATGTAAATTATATCTCAATAAAGTTGCTATATATATATAAAAAAAAATCAAGCCTAGTTGTTGGAGCCCCGAGGTCTGAGTAGGGAAAATATAGCCTTGTGTACATAGTAAGAAAATAAAATTCTGGTTGAACAGTCGATAAACCAAGGAGTCATTTTAGAAAAGAAATTGATTGGCAAGAAATGTAAGAAGAGGAAAAGGAAAAATGTGGACTCCGTAGCGTAAGTAGCTCAATCTGGGAAATGTTATATTTCAGACACAACTGTTGTTTGAAACCAATGATCACTTCCATGAAATAGTCTATCCTTTCCTTGAAAATTACATAGATTCTTAATATTTAAGTGATATGTTCATATTAACTATAAGTCCTTAAGAACCCTTTCGGTGTTTTTTCCGCTAGCGGTGGCAATACAAAAGCCTGCTGGCTCCTCTGTGAGTTAGTAGACTGGTTTTCCACTAATTAACAAACTAATTAGCCCAAACCTAGGAACCCATGAAGCATCTGGTTGCTTCTAGATCCTACTTTTTTTTGTTTTTTCTCCCCAGTTGGGCAATGTCAGGTATTGTTTTGGGGACTGGCAATTAATATAAAGTTAAACAGAACAAATTCAGCTCCTGCCACTACACTAACCTTAGCCTTGGATGGCCTAGCTTCATTCATTGGCCATGGAATTTCTTTTTCATAATAGTCTTTATTGGACAGAGTTTGAAAAGTTAATTAAAAGGAAATGACTTAGCAAGTGATGAAAGGGGAAACATTTGCACCAAGCATCATTCCTCTCCACAGAAAGCTCAAGTTTCTTAAAAATCAACCAACAAACAAAACCCTACAGGCTTTTCTTCTTGGAGAAGATATTAATTATATTTTTATAACTTTATAAAATTATTTATACTATCTTGGAGAGAGACTGAGAGGGAGAGGGGGGGAGAGAGGGGGGGGAGAGAGAGAGAGAGAGAGAGAGACAGAGAGGGAGAGAGACAGAGAGGGAGAG
>NW_017731355.1:2935310-3019852 GCF_001890085.2 Hipposideros armiger
TTCTTCAGTCTAGTTGTGGAGGACGTTGCTTCACTGGCCCAAGTTGGCACCATCATTGCGCTCTTCCCGGGTGAGGCAGATCAGTTGCTGGCTTCTGGACGGCCGCTCACGGCGGCTTGAGGGCCGCTCCCGCTGGCTGCTGTCTACACACGGTAACCCATGGCAACCCACTGCAGCAGGGTCTGCAGCCTACGCTGTCGCCGGCGACTCACGGCAACCCAGCTCCAGGTTGAGCTGTTGTTCAGCATCTTAGCTGTGGAGGGCAGTGTCACTGGCCCTCACATGTGGGATCCGAACCAGGGCCCTCTGGCGTCCCAAGCCAGCTCTTAACCAATGCACCACTCAGCTGGCCCTATTTTCACTTTTTAATAGTCCTTGACAAGGGACTGTCCATCTGACTCAATGTATAGCGCTCACAGAATTTCTAACCATATTATTACTCAGGCAAGGGTAACTTTTCTCCTTTCAACTAAATACACCAGGCATTTGCCCACAGCAAACAGGCTCAATTCACCCATGCTAACCTCACCCGCCAAAGGTCTCCCTGGTGCTCAGCTGCAGCAACTGTCAGGTTCACCTCACATACACCCATCATTAGCAGGGCCTTCTCTGGATTTAACCCTGTCTTCCCACCTCACTGCTCGACACTACCAAAAATATGTCAAAGCTTTGGAGGCGCAGGAGACCAGACCTTAAATTAGATGACACGGTGATCAGAATGCCATCATGGGAAATGTATGGAGAAAACGTACTATTAGGCTGTGAAAATTCGTGAAATTTATGCACATCCATCCCTACCACAGCAAATGATAATCACATCCAGGAGTCATGAATTGACAACATAGCCCTTAAAATGTAACCGCAATAGCCCTGAGAATAGTATTTTATTTTCATAGTGGTGGTTTGAAACCTGAAAGTTAGATAAGATTTTTGTCGGTTTAATTACAGGTGCATTCAGTGAATTATTACCTGCTCCCAACCAGTCAGGAAAGACACAAATGGAAAAGAACAAAGTTTTAAATGTCTACAGGGATGTGTACACACAGACAATGAACCTTGAAGGTTTCCAGCCTGTGAGATTTCTGCCAACATTCTTAGTCATTATACACAAACCATAACATGACTCACTACCACCTACACAATAATGTTCTGAGTCTGATAGACGTGTCTCCCTTCATGAAAACAAGAAGTGAGAGATCCCACAAGCGAAGGCTGACTAATAGAAATAATTTTAGTTTTGTAGTACCAATGGTTGGGCGTTTCATACTATATCCCTTCCTCCCTTTAATACTAGGCAACGCAAACTATCTCCAGTTGCTAGATAGTCTGCTGCTAACCCTGTTGGCTTCTTATTGAGCTTCTTTGTGTTATTTCAAGTAGAAACTCATTAGCGTGACTAACTTTTAATTAGTCTGCATCACCAGTTTTCCAGTAATCTAAAATAACTCTGTTCAAAATATGTTAAAATCATCGCCCAATACCCATCCAACCACCCAAATTTCCAGTTTTTACACATATAATCTACAACTTCTGTTGACAAGGCTTAATTGAGAGAGTTTCTAAGCAGTGTTTTCCTAATTGAACGGAGGGACTTTGTCTCCTGGGACACAGAGCCAGCTATAACGTGACAGACGAGAAAGGCACCTGTGGGCAACTGTGAAGCCAAGTTCCATACATGTCCCTCTCCCTCAATGACACCAGCACTGTTCTTGCCAGCCCTTTCCACACCTGCTCAGTATGCCCTTCCGAGACTTTTTTGGCAGCTCAGGTGACACTTTAAGGTTTTTTTAAATACACTTTTAAGTTTTTACAAGATCTTTTTTTTTTTTTTTAAGCTGAGCCATCCTGCCACCTGTTGGCAGCTCAGCGGCTGCTCAGCTTGGGCCGGGAATCAAACCACTGTTTCTCAGAGCTCAAACTCTTGAGTGAGCTCTTAACCAACTGAGCCACTCGGCCGGCCCAATACACTTTTAAGTTTTTAATTGGGTCAAAAGATATCTAGCGCAATGAGTTTCTTCCCACATTGCATCTATTTGTATTTCTCTTAATGGGAATTCCCTGTCTACACGTATATGCATTTTTATTGGGTTGTTTGTGATTTTCTTATTAATTTGTAGGTGTTTAACAATATTCTAGGTTCTAATCTTTGATATAAAACAATTTAAAAATTATACTGTATTTTCCTAATCTCACATTTCTGTATCTTTTGACGTTTACTCTGAAGAAGGTGAATTTTTACTCTGCTGCTGAGTTTGTTTGATTCTAGCTTAATTATTACCAAGTAATAATAGTAGAGAGACTGTTAAGGACAGAAAATATTTGTTAAACATTACCAGCCACTTTGACGGTCTCATAGTAACCAATCTCCAAATGAAGATGAGCAAAGAAAATGACAGTAGGTGATGGGTGGGGTTCAGGGATCAGCTCAAATCTATCACTACTGCTTCAAGAATAATTCAAAATACAAACCCAACTGCTGAAGGATTCACCCTTCACTCATGCACACATTCACTCCAATACTTCCTGAGCATCACATGTGTTTATCCTTCAGTACTTAGTCCTTCACCCATAAGCACTTACTGAGCACCTACTCTGGGCCAGGCAGGGCTCCAGGTCCCGAGAATCCTGATGGTGAAAAAGCCAGATCCATGCCTGCGTGCCAATCTACTCTCTAAAGGTGCAAGGACGCATATTCATAGTGGGTTTGACATAATGAGTGCCCCTGTGCGAATAAACTCAAACTGTCTGGTGGTTTAGAAGACGGCAAAGGACTTGCTGACTTTTTTCTTCTACATCCAAGAAATGCCCATTTTGACTGGTCACTTGGTTCAGTTTAGTTATCACGTGTTGCATTGTGTAATGACATAAACAGCAACTGTAGGATGTTTCTAGTGGATTTATTTAAAATTGGACAAGAGGGGGGGAAATGCAACTTTTTTAGAGATCTGATTTTCAAATGAAAAACGGATACTCTTATATATATGGTTGTTCTTCCATGAGCCAGAAAATCATAACTAAAAATGGTAGCTGGTACTGAGCTCCTATAACACGCATCGAGAAACAAGTTTTGAATTCCTGAGGAATTCTGGAAATTGAAGGTGGGGCGCATTCTAAGCAAAGGAAATAGAAATATCTAGACAGTTTAGAACTAAAATGTGCCATCCACATATTGGGCGTTTACCTCCCAGAGGCCATGTGACATGTTTTGTAAAAGCAAATGGCATTTAGATGATTCCCAGTGAACCAATATATATTCTCATGTGCAGTTATTTATAGAAACTACCAGATTTTTTCCAGCTATTACTGAAACACATTTTCAAACTTGAAAGCTTATGTAAACCACACTACTTATTCTCCCACTCTTTTTTTTTTTTTTTTAAAGATTTTTTTTTATTGGGAAATTGGGGGGATGGGAACAGTGCTGGGGAATTGGGGAAAGGGGAACAGACAAGTTGCTGTCGTTTTGTTCTTCTTCAGTCTAGTTGTGGAGGACGTTGCTTCACTGGCCCAAGTTGGCACCATCATTGCGCTCTTCTCTGGCGAGGCAGATCAGTCGCGGGCTTCTGGACGGCCGCTCACTGCGGCTGCTGGCCGCTCACGCTGGCTGCTGGCCACACACGGTAGCCCATGGCAATCCACTGCCACAGGGACTGCAGCCCACGCCGTCGCGGGCGACTCATGGCAGCCCAGCTCCAGGTTGAGCTGTTGTTCAGCATCTTAGCTGTGGAGGGCAGTGTCACTGGCCCTCATATGTGGGATCCGAACCAGGGCCCTCTGGCATCCCAAGCGAGTTCTTAACCATCGCGCCACTTGGCCGGCCCCTCTCCCACTCTTTTAATATCTATACTGGTTTATATGGGGACATGTAGACTTGAAAGTCAGTACAATATGTTGGCTTTGTGTAATTTGTACATGGTAGCCTGAGGATTAAGTTAAATAATCAGATTTTAAACTGTAGCCAAAAGCTAAGTAGGTACATACCACTCAGAGTCTCTTTAGGATTCACAGTAATGAAAACCATCAAGGCCAAGGGGACTCAACCATTTTCTTAATAACACTATTAAGTTCAGAGATGGTTTTATGGTATTTGTATTTTTAAAAAATATTTTTATGTTTCTCTCCTCCATCTCTCCATTCCCCCCCCATTTCAATCCCCATAATCTAAATTAAGAAACACCCAGAAATAAATGTATTGATTGATAACAAAGTATCTAACATGAGGTCAAAATCTAAATTTAACAGCCTGTACAAAAGGACATTTGGAACCATCTTGGTGAGATAAAATATAAATTTAGGACTAGAAGGAATAAAATGGTTTTGTGGTTTTCCTTTAAGCTGAACTGGATTTGTCTGGTGAATCAGAGGACAAGAAGGAAATTTAAGAAGCCATGTTGACCCTCTTACTGTTCGTAAGCAGACAGGACCTCAACGAGTACAAAGAAATGTATGATGGACAAAATATATATGGGATGAAGGTCTACTGCCAAAGCTACTTTGATTCTTACAAGTAATGTAATGTTGTATGGAAAAGTAAAACAGATATAAGCAAGCAAAGCCACCTATATCAACATCACCCTGTATCACAGCCATCAGTTGTTCTCAGGGCCAAAATAATGTATTTATAAAGTTCTGCATTTGGGATCATCTTTAAGTTGACTGCACATTAGCAGCAGATTATATCTACTAGACAGGGATTTTTGCACTACACACATTTAGGCTCACATCTACATTCCCTGTTCTCTTTGTGATGTACTGCATATTTTCATACTGTTCTAAACATTTTTCTTTTAACTCATCAAATTGATTTATCCCAAAATACCACAGTGTCAAGGAAAGATCTACTCAATATTTGGGTTTTTTTTCTCTGTCAATTAATTATGTCCTTTAGCTAAACAGAATTTTTCTCTTTTGACCTTTATAGGTTTGTCAAATGAAAAGAATTTTTAACCTTATGGAAATAGAATAATTTTAACATCAATTCCTTCAATAGACTCCAATTTTTGGCTTCCAGACAAGGGAATACTTCGAGACTATCCTAGGTATATCTTTGAAGTCTTTATACAGTCTGATTTCCTCTACTTAATTACTGAGCAATCCATAACACTCTAATTAAGAAAAAATAGATTAAAACTATGACTCCTTACAACCAATTTGTTTTCTCTTCAGTCAGTTTAAAATGAAATGTACCTGCTACCCAATCTTTTCATCTTTCTTAAAGACAGGAAACTCAATAGCTCTGTAGGAAACGTCTATTCTTAGTCATGGTCTTAGCGTAAAAGGCAAGTTTTAAAAATAAAAAGATAAAAAGTATTGAAACTTTTCATCAATTCTGGTGCTAATGGAAGAATTTGACTATTAAAGCGAGCTTAAAATAGCCCTAGTAATTATGTATATATTTTCACAGCCTGAACAGATGGGTAACAATTTCCATTGGCTAGTTAGTAAAAGAACAAAATTTGTACACTGATAAATTCATAAGACTAACTTGGATTCCTGTAGCTCTTTTCATACCAAAGTGACTTCAGAATACATTGAAAAATGAAGAGATTACTGATGTAGGTTCCCAGGGGAATTCATTTGGCACAGCTTACCTTGCGCCTGTGAATTCATTTAACTCTGATACAGCAACTAAATTCACTCATTCCTGTTATCTTCATTTCTCAAATTCTAGGCTGGTGACCAATGTTAAGAATGTCCTCAGTACTTAATAAACTGACCTATTATAAGTAATTATATTTATGATGATACAAATCTCCCCATCATCCTATGGCATCCATCATCACTACCTTCCTCATTGAGATTTTAACTTTTCGTTGACAATCCTCAACAGTATAAAACGTGGTTTCATGATCAGTAATGATCTAAGTTCCTTTCAAATATTTTACATTTCCTGGAAGGCACAGCACTAGACCCATTGACCAAATAAATGGAAGGCTAAGCATTGGGTTTGAAAAAAGGCAGGTTAACCAGAAAACAGCCTAAAGTGGAATTGGTAACATTTCGGCTTAGGAAAACTTTGGTGCACACTGCATATTATTTCCAACTAGTTATAAATTCACAGTGATGTACTGTATTAGAAGTGAAAGCTTTCTTCTAATAAGTCTGCAAAACTGATTCCAAGTACACAAACAATGTGTGTGCTATGAGCGTTGAAATATACTACAGTACACTTCAAAAATAATAACCAGACTTATCTTAAAACTCGGTTTCTAACCTAAAATCGCACCCAGGAAAAGCAGTTGGACATTTTGCATGTTTCGCAAGGCAAGAGAGCTCAGGAAACCTGAGAAGAGATATCAATTCCAATATCCTGTAAAGTATTCTGTAGGAAACTCTTAGCCCCTCAACTCTTGGTGTATGCAGGAGTCTATACATTGGGTAGAAAAGTGGAAGGGGGCTCCCAGTAATTTTATTTCAAAATTAAAGTAGCCAGAGGAGGAATGCATTGTAACAAGAAGGCATTTCATTGGACTCAAAGGAAAACATACTCAGAATCTATCTAGGGGAGACACAACACCTTTTGCTAAACTTACCAAAAAGTCACAGAAATTGCTAAGAACAATCATTATTTTTGCACGTATAACCAGATAGCAAAATATTTTTATATACTTGGGTATACTTAATTCACTGAGGAAATTCTTAAAAAAGCAGTGGTACTTTTCTCTGGTTCCAATGAGAATCTGAGATATGCAATTTAACTAACAATACAACCATCCTCACCCCCCTTTCCAGGCTGGCCTCTCAGAACCTCTAGTGTTCCCAGCATCCTATTTCATGCTCCATCTATTCCTTGAGCCTTCTACACTTTCTCTCTCACCTCCCAGCCCTTATACATGCTACTCTCACTGTCTGTAACACTCTTTTCTCTCCTCTTTGCCTGGATAATTCCTTGTTGTTTTTCATGCCGTACATTAAATGTCACTTCCTCTAGGAAGCCTTCTAAGATCCTTCCACACTAAGTTAGATACCTGTGGGGCTTGGGGGTAGGTGTCTGTAAATAGCACTATCCTTCCCCAGCAAGTTTAGAATTATCTGAGAGCTAAGCTAAGGAATCAGCAAATAGAAATCAAAATATCTTTCTTTTTACTCATGAAAGTTGAGTTGGAGAGCTCAACTTTCATCTGCAGACAAGGGGGCTTGCTGAGATTTCAATGCTGAATTAGACACTTACCCACCAGTCACAGGGACAACTCAACAACTGCCAAACTCCCTAGGGGGCTCAATTTTATAAAATTTATAGGACGAAGGGTCACAGAACATGTGTTTTCTGAAAGGTTGATTTGCAGAGAAATAGAGACAGGGAGAGAGACTGAGCTATGTGTGTCCCAAAGAGGAGATGGAAGAGAAGCTGGGACCTGCCCTGGCAGGAGAGCTCAGGATGACAGAAACAGAACCTGGGAGTGGAACTCCCTCCTCAGGAAGAGAAATAAAGGTTCTTCTCCCAACAAAATGTACTGCTTGAGCAGCGCCTCATACAATTGGTCACATTGGATAAGATTGAGTGCATAGTTACCAATTTCCCTTGCTAGACCTTCAGCCCCTCTGTCATTAAGGACAATGTCTGGGGCCGGCCGAGGGGAGCATTGCTTAAGAGCTGGCTTGGGACTCCGGCTCTGAGCAGCAGGTCCCTGGTTTGGATCCCACATGAGGGTCAGTGACACTGCCCTCTACAGCTAAAATGGTGAACAACAGCTCAAACTGGAGCTGGGCTGCCGTTGAGTCGCTGGCGACAGCGTAGGCTGCAGCCCCTCTCGCAGTGGGTTGCCATAAGCTACCGTGTGTGGCCGGCAGCCAGCGTGAGTAGCCGGCAGCCGATGTGAGCTGCCAAGAGCCACTGTGAGCGGCCGTCCAGAGACCGGTGACCAATCTGCCTCACCTGGGAAGAGCGCAATGATGATACCAACATGGGCCAGTGAAGCGACGTCCTCCACAACTAGACTGAAGAACAAAATGACAGCAACTTGTCTGTTTCCCTCCCCCAATTCCCTAATAAAATCTTTTAAAAAAGGACTATGTCTGTATTGCTCACCAGTTACCTCAGGGCCTGGCACAGAGTAGGCACTTAACACACATCAAAAGAATTGGTCTGGGGCGGCCGGGTGGCTTAGTTGGTTAGAGGGCGTGCTCTAAACAACAAGGTTGCCAGTTCGATTCCCACATGGGCCAGTGAGCTGTGCCCTCCGCAACTAGATTGAAGACAATGACTTGAGTTGAGCTGACTCTGAGCTGCAGGTGGGCGGCTGGATGGCTCAGTTGGTTAGAGCGCATGCTCTTAACACCAAGGTTGCCGGTTCCATTCCCGCATGGGATAGTGGGCTGCGTCCCCCTCAACTAGATTGAAAATGGCGACTGGACTTGGAGCTGGTTGCGCCCTCCACAATTAGATTGAAACAACTACTTGACTTGGAGATGATGGGTCCTGGAGAAACACACTGTTCCCCAATAAAAAGTTAGAAAAAAAAAGAATTGGATCTGTCAATTAATGACATTCTTCTGTTCATCCCCAAGGAAATCTTCTATTAACATTGAGATGAAAAAACTACTTGAGCAATGACAGCGTATAGAGTTGTCATGCCTAGAACTCTTCAAATTGGTTAGTGGGGACAATCTAAGACCTTTAAAAGCCTGCAGAAAAGATAAGACTTTAGCTGAATCTTATTTTATGGGAATAGTGCTGGGTCTCAGATTGGTCATGTTCTTGATTGGTGGCTGAAGTGAAGAGGTGAGATGGGGATGGTAATACAGGAAAAAAGGATTGATGCTCAAAGGCCTAAAATATATGGCTAGCAGAGATTACACAAACTCGCAAGAGTTGACAAATATGTGGAGAAACTGGGACCCTCATACACTGTTGGTGGGAATGTAAAATGGTGCAGCCACTTTGGAAAACAGTCTGGCAGTTCCTCCGAAGTTAAACGCAGTGTTACCATATGACCCAGAAATCCCACTTTTAGGTATATATCCATGAGAAGTGAAAATATATTTCCATGTAAAAACTTGTGTATGAATGTTTATAGCAGCATTATTCATAATAGTTAAAGACTGGCAACAACCCAAACATCCATCAACAATAAATGGATAAACAAAAGGTAGTATGTTCATGTCATATAATGGAATATTATTTGATAATAAAAAGGAATGAAGTACTGATATATGCTACAACACAGATGAACCTAGAAAACATTTATGCTAAGTGAAAGAAGCCAGACACAAAGGATCACATATGACCACATTATTATCTGATTTCATTTCTACGAAATGCTCAGAATAGGCAAATTCACAGAAACATACAGACTAGTGGTCGTCAGAGGAAGGCAGCGCTGGGGAGAAAAGGGAAGTGACGGTGAATGTGTAAAGGAGTTGCTTTTGGGGGTGATGAAAATGCTCTAAAACATTGTACTGATGGTTGCACAATTCTGTGACTATTCTAAAAGCCACTGAATTGTACACTTTAGAAGAATTAAATGGTATGTGAATTGTATCTCAATAAGGTTATTAAAAAAAAGAAAAATAGGCAGGGTGTGGTACTGGGACCTCCAGAAACCACTGCTTGCAGAAATTGGAAAATTCTCATTCCACTGCCTGCGGCAGGGAACCTGCTAGAGAATGAGGCATTCCTCGCTGCTCACCTTCTTTAAAGATTCACACAGCTGACCTCCCATGCAGGCTTGCTTTATTTATGAGATGATAAGGTTGCAGTAAGCCATTCTGAAAGCAACCTACTTGGTATCACTTTTAAAAACATCAAATGAGTGACTCATCAGACAAAGCCAAGGAAACTAGCTTACGACAGCCGGCTCTGGTGAGATGCTTTCCAACAGATACAGAGCTAAAATGGCCTGCGAGTTGGGGGACCCACATTGGCTCGTTCACAGCAGGCAGATTAGCTTTCAAGGAAAGCCAAAGCCTGGGATATTTGCTCAGGGTGCTGTGCCCAGAAAATGCTTGTATTATCTCCTATCCCTCTCGCTGCAGTAGGATGTGGGGGTGTAAAGCACCTACTAGATGCCAGCCTTTTAAAAGAAGTTATATGCTTTCATCTTCACACCAACCCTATGAGAGGAAAGGTATTAGCCCTATTTTGTAGACAAGAAAATAAAACTCAAATTCCAACAGAAACCATTTTGAAGGAAGTTACCCTGGGTGGCAGAGTGGTCTCACTCCACAGGCCATGCACTCTGCCTCCCCACATGGCCTCCGTCTCCCATGCATGGGCAGACGTGGAACTGCTTCTGTGACTACTCACGAGAAACCAAGGCAGAGGTTTCCCGTGGCTCCGAGTCCACTTCCCTTGCCCCAGGACACCCTTGGCAGTTGGATAGATTTGTGGTCTAAGCCCTGAAGTCAGAAGCAGACAAAAATCCATCCGTCACTCACCAGGACAGATGCAAACCTCAGGATAATTTGTTTTCCAATGGTTTCAGCTTCAAGTTCTGGTTTGGCATTGGCTTTTTAACAAGTAACAGCTGTAGGCAATTTTCACACAGAATAAAGACATCAAGAAGGCAGAAAGTAGAATTTTCTCCCTTATGAATATAGAACAATGAGCTGTCTTCGAGATGTACACGGAGCTGCCACCACACAGACTCTGGCTAGGGTCTCATTTGGGGAGGATGACAGAATACAATTGAAAGGACAGTTGGATGTGTATGCTTTGAGGGTGCTAGCTCTGCCCACCAGCTCCATGACCACCAAAGTGGTCTTCATCTACCAGCAACATCTGTCTCCTTCAGTTGACTTTTGGTTTTAAAATGCTTTAGGTGGGAAATGAAACCACACCTGTCAATAATACATCATTATTGTCCTTCATGGCAGATGATTCACTGCTCCTCCCTGCGAACAAACTATGTATCCTCCACCCACACCAAGACCTTAGGCTTGGCTGTGTGACTTATGGTGTCACTCTCTATAGAACAATGGTACCTCCCTGCCCTGTGAATTCAGGAGTGGCCATGTGAATCACTTGGCTAAGGAAATGTGGGCAGAAGTGACATGTGTCATTTCCAAGCATAAGCTAGAGCCTGCTAGGAGTTCACATTTCTCTTTCCTCTTCCACCAAGGTTGAGTTTTGGATAGAAGATGGAGAGGAGCAAAACCACAGCTGACCCACACTGGTTACATCTACTGTTGGAACCACTGAAGTTTTGCTATCACAGGAAAAACTAGCTTCAGGTGACACCGACATTAACATTGATCCCCTACACTTCCCTTTAATCACTCCTCACAACTCACCTCCTCCAGGAAGTCTTCCCTGACCACCATCCTCATCACCACATCCTACACCCCACAACACATTTACACACAATCAACGCAGCGGTGGGTTGTGCTTCTTCCTCTAGTGGCATTATGCCTTTATTGGTCCCTGTTTGCTACTGAAACTGTCAGCTCCTTGGGAGCAGGTTCAAGTTTTCTGTTTCAAACCTCCGCATTAACACCTAGAACAGGGTTCTTTTTGTATGCAGTGAAGATGGGAGAGGGTAGAGATACCTGAAACACTGAAAATACTCAACATCATCAAGTATAAACATGTTGCCAAGAGTCATCTTCATTTCCTCAACTAGTTCTGGTTGGTAATAGGCCCGTTAATCTACTGAGGAGCCCAGAACTTAAAACATCAGCTTCAAAGTACTCTCTCGTATTGGCTTATCAGATAAGGAAAGCTTATAAGTGAATTCTGGTCTAGAACTGGAAGAGCTGGAGTGACACGATCAGTTCCGTTATTACCTCCGAAGGGCAGTGACACAGCTCACATTATTTTCTTGAGCGAAGAGTCATGAAAAACAATAGCACTCTCTAGTATCTGTTGAACAATATACCATAAATGGTCTGATAAGAACTAACTCTATTACAAAATACCAGTGATCAAAGGGGAATAGAGTCCTCATGCAACATTTATGGGGTACCTACTGAGGACCAGGCAGGGGGCCGTTACACTAGGTATCATTCTCAGTTAGACAGTACATCAAATTAGAAGTATTATTTTTTTTCTCCACATTCCAGAACACAGGCTCGAAAAAGTCACTCTTGTCCTATACTTATCCAGATGACCAAGTCAGAGCGGTGATTTGAACCAAGGCCTTCCTAATCTTCACGCCATTGCACTTTAAACTATAATATTCTCTGACACACAGAATGGAAACACGACTTCAGAGCTGCTTGAAAGCTATGGTGAAGAGAGCCCGTACATCTCTTGAGGAATGGGTTCTATGCCAGAGACATCTCTCACTTCACTATGATGGATGCTAAAATATGACAGTATCTGTAAACAGTTTCCCACAACAGTTATTGGGTCCTACAGCAGCTACATCTCTCACTTCACTAGAGTTGATTCTAAAATACGATAGTATCTATAAAAAAGTTCCCACAACAGTTATTATTGCAATCCTATCATTAGGCTAAATAATTATACTGTACTTAAGTAATAATGTCTTTCATCAAAGGATCAAGGACAGGAAGGATCAAGGACAGGAGGGGTAGTGTGACTAATTTTTAAAAAGACATTAATACTATACACTGGGAGTGGGGGTGGAGGGAGCACTGGGGACTCCCAGGAGGTATGAAGCAGACGAGGGAATTATTTATGCACACAAGTACAGACTCAGGTGGGGGTGGGGAAGAATCAGAAAGGGTAACTTAGGATGCAGCACTGCCATGCACTTGGAGACCTATAGGTTTAAATCCCCCCACGTTAAGCACCAGCAAAGCCCTTTTGATGTTGCAATGCTATCTTCTTCCTTGTCCTCTTGTCTCCACAGGCTCAGCGCTGACAGTGGAGCTGCAGACATAAGGGCACCGGGGGCCATTTCACGGAAGCACCAAACCAAACCATCCACATCCTCTCTTCTCCCTCCCGACTCCCATCCACCGCCACGATGGAAGTCTGGGACTTACCACAAGTTCACTAAACATGACGTCCAGCTCCTCCCCAGGGGGCATGGGTAACGATGGCTCCATGGTCTGAAGGGCAAAGTTGCTATCATTCCGCAGCCGATACGTAATTTCTGGGTGATCATTATTTCGGAAACAGCAAAAGATGAATGAAATCCCCCGTCCACCTCTCTTTCTTGGGGCCATGGCTGAATTCTGGTCTATTTCTTGAGTGACTAAACTCTGCAAAGAGAGGACATGACATGGTTAAGAGTGCAACATGAAGAAAAGATTTCTTTTTGAAGTCAGACCAATTCAAGAAAGAGCCCCCTGCACTGGGGGCAATGGCAGTGCCTTGGAGGGCACAGTGAGAACCACTGCAAGAGCAACTGGAGTCCAGCCGGGCACAGAGCACATGTCCTTCTGTACATTTGATGAATGTTTCCTATGACCAACTGCAGAGCAAACAGTATGACTCCAGTCAGTCCATGCCACAACACACGCTGCTATCACACTGAGCTACTGGCCATTATTTGGATATCACACGCTCTTTCCTGCTGACCCATTTTGTTCTTGTTACTTCCCTTGCAAGAATGACCTTCTCTTTCTTGTCTCTTCAGGAGATTTCTCACTCATCCTTTTCAGTTCAATTCTAATTTCCCCTTCCTGGAGTAGAGTAATCTATATGCTAAAGCATATCTATTCATCCCAGCTCATGTCACATTCTAAGTTCTTTAGACTGTGATAACTCAAAGTGGAGGAAGGGGCTATGTATTAAGCATCTTGGGGGGCCTACCACGCTGCACAGTGCCAGGAAGACAGGAGGCACTCAATTAATGTTTATTGTGTTGAAAAACTTAAATTTATAGTAAAGGAAGAGTGACTTAATGCAAGCTAGAAGGGTCAGAGATTTTCAAACAGAAAAGAGCAAACAAGTTCACTAATAGGGAAATGGTTAAATAAATTATAGTATATTCATATAATAGAATACTATGCACTCATCAAAAAGAACAGGCAGCTATGTATATAGATATGGAAAAATGTTCAAGATGTTATATGATATATATACTATATACTACAGGATTACATTTTAGAGCATCTATAAATATGTGTAAGAAAGTGTTAACAGCAATAATCTCCAAAATAAATATAGGGAATTAGAGAACTATTGCTTTTCACTTTATACATTTTTCAGTTTGAATTTTTAATGACACTAATTTTTTTTAAAGTAACAACTATATATATATATATATATGTGTGTGTGTGTGTGTGTGTGTGTGTGTGTGTGTGTGTGTGTGTGTGTGTGTTGGCTTGGGAAAAATTTCCAAGTGAAAAAAACAAGTCAAAGGATAATGTATATAACATGAGACCATAATGTCTTTTAAAAACAAACTCACACAAAAAACTAAATTGTTTACAGGTAAAAGCATAGCAAAAGGCTTGGAAAGATACAAAGCAAATTCCTAATTCTGAGACAGAAAGGGGACTGGAAAAAGGCCAAAAAAAAAAACATATATATATATATATATATATATATATATATATATATATATATATATATATATATATAATTCATATATACAGAGGGTGACCAAAAAATGTGTACGCATTTTAAGAAAGAAAAAACTATTAACATTGCAATACTGTTAATATATTAACATTGCAAATATATACCAATAACAAAAGACGAATACAAGTCAAATTTGACTTCTGCAATTCCAAGAGGTGCTCCAAGTGGTTACCATCAGCATCCAGACACTTCTGATTATGGCAAACTACTGCTTGAGCTACGTTGACCAAAGTGTCCACTTGTATACATTTTTTTGGCACCCCTGAAAAATATATATAATGAGAGCATAGTATTTGTGTATAATTTTGGAGATTTTCAATTTTTAACAAAGGGCGGTTTTTAAAAAAAAGGTGTTATGTGAATTGGCCCTTCATGAGTTATAAGGGCAGAGAGGGAAAAAACGCATCTGCGAAGGGAAGATGGTAGAAACAAAGGCCTAAATTTCAGAGAGAAACCATGGGGAGTCAGGCTAGAGGAGCATGAGTTTGGAGAAGCTGCAGCCCAGGCTGAGGAGCCTAGATTTATCCCACCAGCAACAGACAGTCACTTTGAGAAGCCTCTCCTATTCATCTCTGAAAAGAAAGAGAGAGAACCAGCAGATGTGGGTCTTGATGGCTCTCATTGTTTAGAGCTCTGGCAGGTGACCTTGCTGCAGAAGCTACAATGAATGCTGAGCACCCTCACAGAGAGCAGACTGCAGATCACCAGACAATGTCATCAAGTGTAACTATCCTGACAATCCCAGCATGCCCTGAGAGAAAGGGCTAGCACCACTGCAGCCACTTTCTGAAAGGGAAGAGAAGGCCTACGGGGCAGGCAGAGGCCCACAGCTAACCCTGAACTGATTTCAGGGCTGCTATCTAGAAACAGGAACAGAACTGTTATCACCCCTAAGGTTGAATTGAAAGCCCCTGGGTAGAAGCTATAAGAAGGCAGAAGGAAGAACTTTCTAATGTCTGCGATTAGGGTAGGATGGCTCTGCTGTCTTTAGACTAGACTTACCCCTTAGAACCGCCTAAGATGGGAGATGGGGAAGAGATTGGAGATTTTCAGTAGGTGCTGATTGAGCTTCTCACTCCAGCGTCAATTCCAACAGCTCTGCTTTTACCCGTTTTGGATACTGAAGTTTTAGGTATGAATCTTTTTTTATAAAAACCTCCTGTGGCCACTCACTGCAATTATAAAAATATGCAAAGGCCATCCAACAGCCTCCAAGGGTCTCCACAGTCTGGCCCCTGCCCGCCTTTCCACCTCACCTCATAGCGCTTCGTGTGAGTCACTGCACTTCAGTTACTCTGGCCAGGCTGGCTCCTACCTCAGGGCTGTTGCATCAGCTGTGCCCTGGATCATCTGTGCAGGGCTGACTCTTCCTCCTCATTATGACCTCAACATGAATTTCACTCTCTCAGGGAGGCCATCCCCAACTATCCACCTGCAGTCTTCCTTTTTCCATACACCAGTCACTCCCTGTCTCCTTACCCTGTGTGATGTTTTCTCCATGGCAGTTACCACTATTGAAATTATCCTATTTGATTACTTCACGGGTGCATGGGACTTGCATATATTGTTCATGCAGTGTCCCCAGCACATGACAGTACATGGGACACATGTACTAACCTACTCAATTGAATGTGGTCTGTGTCCGCGTAGCATTTGGTGACCCCATGATGCACAGCCAACAGTTAAGAGTAATTTGGGGTCTGGGTCTTTCTTCTCCCATTGAAGAGTCAACTCCATGAGGAAAAGTGCCCACAGCATGTGTCACTCACTGCCTCGCACAGATAGGAATATAACCAAAGTATTGACAAATGAATAGAGAGGGTGAGTGCTTTCTTTTTTGCATTTTACAAGTTGTCACTTCAACCCAAGTTATAGTACATTCTGGCTGTATTGAGGAGGAGCACAGAGGAAAGGTTAAGATCTAAAAAAATCAATCCAAAGCATTTTTCAAGTCTTGAAAAAACATGCCAACAGTTCCACAAGCCAAAGAATATGAGCGTCTTGGCAAGTTTCTACGATGGGTAATAAGATACAGAGTCCATTACATTTAAGAAACTAATTGAAATCATTTTAATAAGGCCAAAATATTGCCTTTGACAGGTGATTTGTGTCTAAAGGCCTCAGTAAAACCCAAAGGCTAAGCTCGGTGCTGCTTCCTCTGTGGAACCCCAAATACAAGGTCCTCTATTAAACCAATCCTTAAGCTGTCGATGACGGCAAAGCTTTGAGATTTCTAACAAGCAACCATTTTTAATACACATGCTTAGAATTCCACTGTTGTGAGCCTCCGGCTCCTAGATATAGACCAAAACAGGAAGCAAGATTGGCCATGCCACTTGACCCCTCAGTGGCAGTAGACACTTCGGGCCAGCCCTCCTTAACTGCTCTAGCACTAAACTGACTGAGGGATCCCGGCACCGGCCTACGTATGTGATTTTAATGAGCTCGTTCACATCCATCACTTCATTCAACATCCCCATTTCACAGATGAGACTTAAGTGGACATCTGGGAGGCAGCAGGGCAACTAGGAAGAGAGAAATTTGAGAGACTTGATTTCCTGGTGAAGGCAAAAAGATGTTTATTCGGAAAAGCCTGATTGGTTGGGAGTGGAGCAGGGAAGCTTGGCAGAGGTCAGAACACCTGCTTGCTTAATCTGCCTGGAATCCCATTCCCGCCAGCTCCAACCTCAGAGTCAGGACCTTAGTTCAGCCCACCCTCATCTCCCATCTGAATGACTATGACAGCTTCTTAACTCTTCTCCCTTACCCTTGATTTCACAGCCTAAGGACTGGCAGACCTTTTCTATAAAGGGCCAGATGATACATATTTTAGACTTGGTGGGCTGTTAAGCCTCTATCACAATTGCTCAACCCTACCCTTTTATCACGAAAGCAGCCACAGACATCTGTAAACATGGGAATGCCTGTGTGCCAACAAAACTTTACTTGTGGACACTGAAATTTGAATTTCATATACTGTCATTTCTTTTTTTTTTAATTTGTTGTACCATTTAAAAATGTGAGAATCGGGCCAGCTGAGTGGCTTACTTGGTTAAGAGCTTGCTCAAGAGTGCGAACTCTGAGCAACTAGTGGTTCGATGCCCGGCCCGAGCTGAGCTGCCGCTGAGCTGCCAACAGGTGGCAGGATAGCTCAGCTAAAATAATAAAAATAAATAAAAATAAATTAAATAAATAAAAATAAAAATGTGAGAATCATTCTTAGCTCATGGACCGTATAAAAACATGGTGTGCCCAAGTGGGCCCGTGGGTTGAAGGTTGCCAAAGCTGCCCTAGGCCATCACATTTGCCCCATTTAATTCATTGAGTTAAATGTTTTTTATCAAATACCGATCACGTGTCAAACACTGTGCAAGGCACTTAGGAAAGAGGGATGAAAATGAAATAATGCAACCTCACAGAGCTTATGTGCTTTGGAAAAGGCAGAAAAAAAGTCAAGTAAACTAAAACAAGTATTGATTTTGGTGAGTGTGACACAGGGGACGCAAGAAGAGAGCGAAGGAAAATGGAGGTGACGGTGGTGGTGGGAGCGGACAGCTACTTTAGAGAGTGTGATCAGGGCAGGCCTCGCCAGAGAACGGCATTCACACTGAGACCTAATGGATGAATGGCTCCGCCCCGCAAAGTGTCAGGGAAGAGGATTCCAGGCAGGAGTGTACAGAAGTCCAAGGCAGGTGGGGAACTTGGCATGTTTGAGTCAGGGGAAGAAGAGCAGGGAGGCTGCAGCATAGAGAGTAACAGGGGTGTTAAGAGAGAAGAGGCTGCAGAGGGCAGGGGCATCACACACCACAGTGAGGAGCCTGGGATTTCTCCTCGGCGCATCATAAATCTGATTGTGTCACTCAGCTCTGCAGCGTCTCCTGGATACAGTCCAACTTCCCAGCCTGGACCACAAGACCCTCCATGGCCTGGCCCTTCCCTACTTTCTTTTCCACCCTCGTCTCCCAGCACCCTGAACACTGTGTGTCCGCATGCCCCTCACACACACGTGTTCATGCAGTCATCAGATCGCGACAAGGGTCACGCTTCTGAGCCTACACCTCTGCAGTCCCTGCAGCCTAGGGTGCTCTTTTCCTTCTTTACTTGACCATCTTCCACTCACCATTCAAGACCCACATAAATACTGATGCTTTTATAAGCCTGTGTTTCCCAGAGATGGTCACACATTTCTTTCCATACCCCTAGCATCACATACATAGTTGACTGGTTTCTGTGTGTTTGTTTAAATTCATGCCTGTTTCCCCCGCTATGAGATTCTGAAGATGGGGACCAAGTGTGGTTCAGTCCCTGGCACATGGTATAGTCTCAATCAATAAATGTTTGCTGAATGCAAAAGCATAAATGCCTAAGTGAACACGTGATCTCATCTGTGAACTTCAGGGCTGTGGAACTGGGTCTTCCCACAGCTGCCGGTAGATCTGTGTTTCACAGCTGCCAAAGCATTTGAAGCCCATCAGATCTCCTGACAATAGCCTTACATAGAGACTTCAACCTCGGGGTATTTGCATCTTCTTTGAGTGAGAAATTTCTTTCTGGCCGAACTAACTGGCGCTTGGTTTTTCCACCCATCCTCAAGTAAGTTCCTTTGGAAAGAGACCTACTGATAGAATCTCTGAGACATTTCCCCATTCCTTACATTCAGTGAACATTTTGCCCAAGATGTATTCATTTCCTCATCTATCATAGCTGAGCCTCTTTAATCACTAGGCCAGACACAGTGTTTGGTGCTAGAGAAACAGATGACCAAGACCCACAGGTGAGGAGGAGCACAGCCTTGTGGGGACATTTAGGGAGCAGTGAAGTTGGTCCTTCTGTCCGGTGAAAAGGGAATAAATGCACAGTTACTGAAACCAGGGGCCTATGTTTCCACATCTTGACCTCTTTTTAATCAGATCGGCCTGAGGAAAAGACTAATTCCACCATGACAGCTGGGCCCTCAACCAGAACACATCTTCTAATCGCAGCTTCTGGCATGGTTGCAGCAGAGAAAAAGTCACTTCTGGGACATCCAAAACACAATCCATCTATAACATTACAGATGACTATTGCTATGCCGTGCACAAGGAAGCAATTAAAAAGCTACTTAGGATTCTGGAGCAGGTGCATTTTGCTTAGCAAAGAATACGAAATTTAATCCATCTGTGGCCTCGCTCGAAGTCAGAGTCATTTGTACTGTCTAACAAAACAAACAAGGCTCTCAATGTGGTACCAGTCAGAAACCGAGGGCCAAATTTTAAGGACTGCAGATGACGATGATTGGGGTGATGAAAAACACTGAAGAATAACTTACAGTCCACAAGGAAACCCTCCTTAGCATTTTCCTTTGATAATGCCAAGTCACAATCCATATGTGATATGTACAGTTTGTTTTTCAAGAAGCAACACACGATCAGCAGCAAATATATGGGGGAAACCTGAATGTCGTGTTGATAAAATTGATTTGCACTGATACATACACCTCATTTAAATTGTTTCATTAGGGACTTCTGCCACACATATATAAGATGGCTGTCCAGGTGGAGGGAGGTGGAGAGATAGGCTCACAGGCTAAGTCACCAAGGTTTTCCTCTAACTAGAGTGGTTACAGGGAAACAACGGCTTAGATGCTGGAGAAAGGGAGAGGTGGGGAGAGACAGGGAGTTCCTCCCAGCCACCAACTTGGTTCAACAGCTGAGAGTTTCTGCATGTACTCACGCCGTGCCGTGGGGACCGTATGGGTCCTGCACCACTTCTATTTAGTTCAACCAAGAGAGACAGCATTTCACATTTCATTCTCCAAGTACAATTTCAACACTAAAATATTTCTGTCGTTTCTCTATTATAAATGGTCTCTGGAGTTACTGAAACAATGTCACAGACATAAAAAGAGGGACAAGAAAGAAAATGTATGCCATTAGAGCCCCTAAGATGGTTGGGGGAACCCTCAATGTTAATTGCCATACCTATTGTCTTCCAAGCTGCAGTTTATTCCACATTTTACATTTTTCAAAGGGCCCTGACATGAAATTTGGGTTTCAACAACACGATAATGTTAACCCAAATTCTCTTATCAAGAAGAATGTGAAAGGGAAAAATTGCTTTGCTTCTTTCCTTGGCCATCTCTCTCTCCTCTCACATTCCTCATGTCTGGTTTCATTTCCCAAGTACACCAGATGCCAAATACTATTTGGAGCTGTAAAAAAAAAAAAATCATGGGATACAGTCTAAAGGTTGTAGAAGAAACATTTGAAAGGGGATGTGTTTTCCCTGCAAGTTTCAACATCCTTGCCATCAGGAAACGGAAAGGGCGTTTCTCAGTAAGCGTGTCCAGTGGAGGGACAGCCCTTCCCATGCACTTGGTCCCCAAAGGATGTTCTAATAGAGCACTCTTGGAGTGGCTCCTGGAAATTGACCCAGCAGTCAAGTCACTCCTTTCAGTCCAGTGCCTTTCCTGATGCAAGAGGAAAATAATGTAGGCACCCCACCACCAAGGGGTAAACCAAAACCCAAGCATTCAGAAAAGCCACTGGCCCCCTGAAAACACTTTGCTCCACAGCCTCGAGCAGAACAGTGAAATTAAGGCACACTCTCTCCTCTGTCTGCCCTGCATCAGTGCAGGCAGAGGTGTGCAAAGTGGAAGCCAAACCAATCCCTTTCCTTTCCCACTTCCTCCCTAGATAAGCAAGGACGGAACCCAAGGAAAGTCCATGCACACACTCAAGCCAGACCAGGCCTCAACCAGCACATAATTAACAGTATTTCTCCAAGCCCAAGTCACAGACTCCTGCCAGAAAACACCCTTTCCCTCATGTGAAGAGCAAAGGAGGAGACCTCCAGGTTTCACCCTGAAAAGCTAGCAATGACGATTCTGTCATGACTCAGTACTGTAACCACGGGTTTAGGGCATAAATCCCTAAAGCCAACATACCACAGCTCTCGAGTTAGGAAGTTTGTGCTGCTCATGTGACAGAAACCAGTCTGGAAGCCAGGACATCTCGTCTCGATCATCTGGGAGAAGAGCCAAACCAAAAGTGTCACTGGAGCTCCNATGTGACAGAAACCAGTCTGGAAGCCAGGACATCTCGTCTCGATCATCTGGGAGAAGAGCCAAACCAAAAGTGTCACTGGAGCTCCCCCCCCCCCACCAAAGAAAGCACAGCCTTGCCAGAGAGCCTGTGCCCTTGGGCCTGCTGACCTGTTGCTAGTCTGTGAGTTAAGCCAATAAACAAATTTAAGCTGAAGCCGAAAGAAATGCAAATCATATTCCCTCTTTGGGTTTCCATCTTCACTGCCTCGAGGGGATGCACTCAGATTGTACAAGGACAAATTTAAAAGGGGGTGGAGGGGTTTACACAAACAAAAGAAGCTACAACTCAATGACTAGCTTGGTCACATCAAAGCTCTCACTCTTCCAAGAGGCCAAGTTTTGTTGTTTAACAAGCTTATAAAAAGAAAACAAGAATGCAACTTTCAAATCACCTAGCAGGTCTTTCAGGAAGGCTATGAGAGTCAGACATCACAGCCATCAGAAGACTTGTCTATGGCAAGACACCAGCAATCGCCTGTACTCTACATGCGCCGGTCCTCTGCTGACCCCACTAAAATAACCCCTAAAGTCAGAGTCTTCACCACTCCAGGTAAATGCGGTTCCTCTTAACATGTCTCCCCACTGCAATCACCGCCCTGTAGGCACTTCCGGTTTCAGACCTTCCCAAACAAGCAGCCAACCTTTTGGCACCAAAAGGTTCCATCCATACAGAAAACAAAAAAGATATTAAAAGACATTGCCTAAAAAGAAATGTATCGTTAGGTACTTTTTGGAACCTTCTCACCACTGAAATAATTTTGGCAAATCCTGAGAGATGAGAAGCTTAACAGTTATTTACTTAGTTTCAACAGCTGTGTTTTCCAGATCTTCAGGCCAAGTTTAGCATGAGTGAGAGAAGATAAACTGGAGGTGC
Organism: Hipposideros armiger; assembly: GCF_001890085.2. NCBI lineage: Eukaryota > Metazoa > Chordata > Mammalia > Chiroptera > Hipposideridae > Hipposideros > Hipposideros armiger. The sequence goes on from NW_017731355.1 coordinate 2,957,706, forward strand.
CCTGGGCCAAGGACTCAGGATGCCATCCTCACAGTAACATTAAGTCCCTCTCGCCAGGGAGGCCCTAAGGCATGGTCCCCTGGAAAAGTGATTACTGCCACTGACCCTCACAGCCCCCAAACCAGATGCTATTCAATCTTATTCCTTCTCAAATATCATAGCTACATTTTATCAGCACGGCATTTTATTGCCAAGTAGGTATAATCTTTATTTCTACACAGGCCTCTATGAAGAGTAATGTCTATTGGCACCCTAGGGAAAGTCCGGTTCCCTGGACTGAAAATGAAGACATAAAAGCATGCCCGGAGGACTTTATATGTTCGTATTTACTGAAAGCAAATTTTCAAGCCCACTAATTACCTTCCTCTTTTCATGTCCTTCTGACTACTTTTATGCCAAGATGACTTTAATACAATTGCAACAGCAGAAAAATGAAACACCATGTAGAACAAAAGTTCTTGGTTAAAATTAGCCTCACTCTCTGGTAACTATTAAGAATCCCCCATCTTTCTCGTAGCCAATGTCTACGCTCCTCAGTTAGGAAAAAACTGATGAATAAACACAATATGATGCAGGCAGCCATGGAGCCACGACCTGGGTTCCAATACCAGCTCAACCACTTCTTACGGGGCGCGCGGGTGACTTCAGGAAAATTTCCGCATCCTGAAGCCCTCTGTAACTGTTGGATGGATTTTAAGTGGACAGCACAAAGGGAAGTGAGAATGACATTAAAAAGTTAGAGGGAGGATTTATATTTGATAACTACTGTTTGGTGGAAATACATTAACCAGATTCCTTTCTCTAACATTCCTGTTCGTATCAGCAGAACCAATTCCTGGAATGAGGCGGGTTTAATCTCTACCCGGCAGTTGTCATCACTAAATCAAAGGCTCTGCAGGTTCCTCAGCTTATCTACACACTGTGGGAAATTCTCTGAGGGTTTTGGGGTAATGTGGCAAAAGGCATTAAAAAAAAAAAATCTTAGCTTTCCTGTACATTTTGAAGCATTCAACAGATTTAATATTTCAATTCAACTACTTATACGGAAACCACCACATAGCACACCCAGCTCAGTCACTGCAGGGACGCTGGTATTTGCAACACTGATCTGATTCCCCTCATACTGCCCTTAGTTGCTGATCTCATCTACTGATAAGTCTACTTTCTGCATCTGAAAGGCATCCTGTCTGCCCAGGACAGTAATTGCAAATTGGTCACCAAGACAGAAAACCTAGTGCAAGCACCTGGGGCCACCGGCTTTCACACTTTAGCCTCAGAAAGATCATTCCAAACACACATGGACAGACACAGCCACCACGCACCATTACAAATGTAAAAAATGTTTACAGAAAGCTAAATGCATGGTGATTCCTGGGTTGAAAATTACAGTGTGGTGAACTGTTGACAAGATCCTGAGTCTCTCCGCAACGCCAGCTGCTCAGAGGAGCTCATTTTGGGCAAGGCAAGCACCACACCTAGGCTTGGGCTGTTCCCTATTGAGTCCTGCTCATGATGAGGCAGGGAGAAGCCACCCAGAAACAATAAGGACAGATGAGGAGGAGTCACATTATGAAAACTGAAACTCCCTTTGAAAGAAGCACTCTGCCCTTCATAAAAAGTCTACCTACAAATTTTACATAACAAACCTTCAAGGGAGGTTTATGGAAAGATGATAGTAAAAGCTTCAATTGAATGCGAGTTCAGGTATATAATAGAAATAAGGCAGTAGAGAGACACTCTGGCCTCCACCTGTTTCAGGTGGTGTGTCGCTCTAGTGGGTGTCGCTCTTAAATCAGAACTGCCCCACCCCTATGTGAGAGACACACATGCCCTCTAATGATTAGAAGCGAAGGCATTATTTTGTCATGTCAGCCTATAAAACTAATTCCCAAAGACACAGCACTAAAAAGACCTAGAGAAGCAAAGCTTTGACATGAGATTTCCCCAGTCTTCCTTCATGTTAGGAACCTCCACAAGCACTCAGATACACAAGCTTCCAAAATTAGAACAAACTTTTTTTTTTAACTCAGAGGGACCAAGGCTGGGTAGCCCTCAGCCCCACAATGGTCAATCTAATAATACGTGGATGGAAAAGTCAATTGTATTGCCTCAGTGGGGGCAATCTCGCCAGTATCTACTTCTTTTAATGTATTAGCTCTTTGAGCCACATCTAAGAGCTCCTAGGTTCTGTATCTAGGGATTAAACCTACAGATATAGTCCCGCATGGGCAGAGATATGTTAATAAGGATGTTCACTGCAACGTTGTAATAGAAAGAAAAAGAGATTCATTATTTGTCATAGAGAATTATCTAAGTGTCCTTCAATAGGGGCATGTTTTACTAAATGCTGCTATGCCGATTGTATCAAACACTGGTTTTTATATCCCAATGCCCAGGCTTTACTCCATACCAATTATATCAGAATCTCTGGTATTGGGGACCCAGACATAGGGATTTTTCCAAACTCCATAGGTGATTCCAACATGCAGGCAAATACTAGAACTGACATAGAAAGACCTAACATCTTCACAAGGACAAAAAAAAGAAAGAAATCAAGTTGCATAACAATACATATCACCATTTATGTTAAAATTAAAACAAAACTTCACTTGTAGCCACACACACACACACACACACACACACACACACACACACACACACACCCCTCTATATATATGAATGCATAGAACTCCATCCAGAGTTAGAAGTATTAACTGTAAAGTCGCTAAAGTATTTAGCCAAAAGCTTGGCACATGGAAGATGCTCAATAAATGGTGGCTATTATTTCCATGTGCGTCTAAGTTTTTGGAGCCTACAGGAATAGTTCCACGTGGATAATGAGCTCTCATAAGCGCCTTATGCAGATGTCAGTATTCTACCGAAAGAAGAAAGTTTGCAAGCCTTCTCAATAACCCCATTAAAACTCTAAGTATACACCTGAAAACTCATTAGTCATTTTATTGATTCTTTTCTTTAAAATTACAGCTTGCTTTGTGCATACTTGAAACCCATGCCCAAAAAAGCAGATGGCTTCATTGTCAATATTATATTGATTTGCAGATCCACCCAAATGGCCTATTTAAAAGCTGTACTATGTTAGCCAACAAATCTAAACACTTGGATGTAATGCTAGATGCAATCCTGATGAACACAGAGAGGAAAAATATTCCCAAGGCTGCAAGCACCAGCTATAGGGATAATAACATGACAAACTTTTACAAAATGTTTTGTTGTGTTTTAAGCTCTGCATGTCCCAAGAGGCAATTATTGGAGCCTTTCCAGTTCACGAAAGCCATTATGTTGGAAGTTCTTCAAATGGTCACAGGGCCAGTTAGAAGAGAAACTGGGAAGTTCTATTACAGTTTCCTTTGATTTGGCTCTATTTCAATTATACTTCTATTGTGTGGTTCAGAAATTATAAGATCACAGCTACAGTCCAGAACAGGAGACTTAAGGATGCTCATACATGAATGAAGCTTAGTACTTTGTATGTTTTAAAGATGCAATCAGATATATTTAAAAATTGTATTTTTATAAAAGTGAATGCAGTACAATTTTCAAAATTCTTTTCTACTTTTAGGTACTTAAAAAAAAAAAAGTATGCATAAGCCACATTTACTTGGGTCCTGACTGGCCACAAACACGTTAAAGTTGGTTTCCAGCCATTTTCTCTCAAGTACATGCTCCTGAGGTTCTACCTTTAAAAGGTGAAATGTTTGGGGTCCTCCTTATCAATCAATAAATAAGTCATCATACTGCTTACAGAACCAAATGAAAACATGGTGATCATATGAATGTATAAGAGGGAAGGGGTGGTCTTGCCAGGGCTATGTTAAGATTTTATCAAGGAATTTTATGAAATCGAGGTCTGAATGCTGATAATGGTCCTATGAGATAAGATTCTAATTATTTCCTGGCCATGCCTTCCAAAAGTTTATGTAATTGAAACTCGATTCCTTCAAATATCACTAAATATTCATTGCAAACAGCTGGAAAGAAAACCAATTCTGAAAAGCACAAAATGATTACCAGTATAGTGATATCAGGCCCAGTATAATAAAGTTACCATTGGAAGAAAACGCTCCCTGGAAAAGGAATACGGATTTTCTGAGATCGTCATAAGATACCAGAACATCAGTATAAACAGCTCATAGGACAATGATGACCAGGTCTGAACAAATGGTCCAGCATCAAGTCAATGGGACATGCCTATCAAGCTTTGGGAAAATAGCGAAGAGAGCAGGAACTCGTTCTGATACCTGTTAGTGTGACTAAGGTCCTTTGGCAATTGAGTTCCAAGTCACTTCCAGAAATCCCAGATGACCTAGGAAGAACTGGATCATGATGCCATTTCTGGGAGGTAAGAAGCCATACAAAGGTAGAATCTTGAGAAAGTACAAAGTTCAGGCATGTGCTCTTGGGAAAACAGTGTTTTTGTTTTAATATGCACTTCAAAACTGCCGACCCTGTACACAAGGAAAGCAATGCCTAGAGGAAGGGAAAGGGATAAGGGGCAAGTGGTAGGAGCTAGTGGGCGCTGCCAGGGACAGAAGAGCACGTGTGTTTAGCAGGCGAACTGGTGAGCACATGTCATCTCTTTTCATTAAACAAAGCCAATAATCAACCAAAATGAAAATTGCCAACAGCTACAATGAAGAGTGTGTTTTCTCACTGGTGATTTCTCTCTACGTGATAAGTATACTTGTGAAGTTACTCACATAGCTTAACAAACAATTCTGAAACGGCAGGAGCCAAACAAATTGTGATGAACGATCTTTACTGAATTTTAATGACTGTACATGGATTACCACATTCTTTGTTTTAAACGCGGGCCGAAAAAAAAAAAAAAGTCATTCCACAGTCATCAAAAGGGAAGTGTGAAGGAAGCTGATACTGTCCCATGTGCCCACTCCACCCAACTCTGTAATTTTCTGTATAATTAGGCAAGAGCAGTAATTGCTTTATTGGGTATTTCAAGAAGACTAGACACTAAAGAGATGGTTTCTCTTGCAAAATTTATTCTAAATGTGACAATAAGAAAAGCTGTTTAAAATTGTTATTTGGACTCATTTACCAAGCCTAGAGTAGTTGGACTGAGGTTAATATTTGGAATTCGTATTCTCAGGATTATTGTTAAACAGCCAAAAGTCATCAAGTCGCTAAATATGGGAAGCTCTCAATACAGGACTGGTTAAATGACTTAGGGTACCTCTGTATAATGAAATACTATACAGCCATTAAAAACAATGGGGCTCTTTTCTGATGTTAAAAGGTCTAAAGCATATTAAATAAAAAGTCCAAGTTGCATAATAAACATGGTATATCATAAATGTAAAAAAAGGATATATTTATTTAAACATGCCAAGAAATAGTCTGGCATGGGATAAAATGATAGATATAAAAACCCATGAAGCATGGCTTCTTCTAGAAAATAAAATGGAAAAAGGAACTTGTTTGTATTTTAGTCCCTCCTACTAATGATTTTTTAACATGGGCTTGGACTGCATTTTTTTTGCCTTGATTATTAAGCTGTTCCTGAAAACTTAGAAAATTTTAGCAATATTTGTTTGTAGACTAGTCTTTTTAAAAATTAAATAACTTTCATTTATCAACCCTCTTCAATATGCCAGGCACTTTCAATGTGCTTTACATCCATTTGTTATCTCAATTAATCAGAGATAATCAATGATCTTTAAGTGTCTCATTTTGTCCTCTGGGGAACACAATCCACTGTCAATGAATATCTATAATTTGACCCTGCTTCACAGAATGCTTTCTTTCTGCACTTTTCCATGTCACCACACCCAACCCTACAATTGCTAGATCTCAAAATGAAAACAATCTGTTCAACTGTAAAACACCAATATGAGCAATGACTTTTTCCCTTTAAACTTATAATTTAGAATGGGGAGGGGGATGAGAAGGAGGGGAGGATACCAAATCGTTCACTAAAGACAATATATCAATGCAATTCCATCTCATCACCATAGCAACAGAATGCACAGCTGCTCACTTTCCTCCAAATAGTGAAATTCAGAATCCCCTGAAATCCACTGTATTTTTTGCTACAGCAGTAAATATTTCTATCTTTATCTTCAGAACATCCACTTTCCAGGCAGCAGCCCAAGGAACACTATACAAAAGACTAGAAGTATCTAATTAAGGAATTTTTTTTTTGTTACATCTTAGTAATCTCCAAGTCCTGCTTCCTAAAGCCAGATTCTAAAACTATTGAAATAGTAGTACAGTGTATCCTGTTACATTCATGGCTTCTGACCCAATCTTAAATAAGCAAGCAAATACAGTAATGGAAAGTATAAATTACAAAAGGGCACCAAATGGAAGTGTAACAGCTGATCACAAAAGATGAAGGCAAACATTGGCAACTATTTTTTAAAGGACAAGAAAGTTAAGTTTTGCATTTCATGGGAGTATTCCATCTACTACTTGAAGACATGATCAAAAAGTGCTTAATTCTTATTTATGGTTTCTACATATGTACCATTACCTTTCATCTGTGGCCCACATCTCTCTCTCTCTCTTCTTTTTTTTAACTCATCATTTAAAATCATCATTTACCTTATAGGTACCACTTTACATTCCATGAAAATCGTCAATCAGGGCAATCTGTTAGGTCTGTCTCCTAGTCATCAGCAGTAAATAGCTGTGACAAATGTTTTTGCTAACCTGGCTACTGGGTCCTTCATCATTACTCCTCTTATAAATACCACCCACCTCACTGGGTGGTGGCACATAAAAGCTAAAAGCCTGTCCCTTGGTAGAAAAACATGCTGGTTAACAACTGTACTTGCTCATACTGGAAAAGCAACCAGGACAGAGATGTCTACAGATAACCAACCTAAACACACACACACACACACACACACACACACACACACACACACACACACACACACCACTTTTTCCTCATAGATACAATTCAAGGCAGTCAAGAATCGCCCCCTCCTCACACACATACACACAAATCCCAAATTCACAATTCTGTGTGTGCAATAATTGACACATTTTTATTCATGTATTCATTTATTCATGCCTGTCTTCATTCATGGACCTAGTGTGTGCCCACTGTCCTGTTCAGTCTTGGGATACAAGGATGAAGAAAACAGACGTGGACCTCGCCCTTGCAGAGCCCGTTCACAGGCACATGAGCCGCTGGCTTCTCAAGTCATCTCAGTGTTCCAGACTCTTATCTGGCTGTGTCAGGAGATAGGCAAAGAGTGAGTGGGAATAGATTTCAGGCAGCTCCCAGACCCTCTGCAGTTCACCATGGGGCTCAGCAAGAACTCTAGTTTAAAGCAACACAAACAAAATGCACCAAAGAAGTCCTTAAAGCACACTCGCTGGTGCTCATGCGTACACACGTACACACACACACACACACACACACACACACACAGTAAAATCTGAGAATATGCTTATCTGTTTGGGGGACCTCTGCTTGCTACCTCTAATGGACACATCTCTTACCAATGCCTCACACACCTTTGGGAACTACTTGAGCTCCCCTGCAATGTCATTCCAATGGGGTAGTCAACCAAGTGGTCCTGCCTCTCCATCCATAGAGGGGATGCCACACATGGCATTGGCCTGGCCACTCAACGCACTCCATCCCCTGGACGGAGCAACTGATCAAGGGATGGGCACACAATACAAAGAAGGCTAGAGGTCTTTATGTAGATGGATGCTGTGGACAAGAGGGTTGCTCTCCTTTTCTTGAAATCATGAGAAAAAAGGACCACGGACACCTGGAATTTACAATAGCAGCCTTTCCCACCACATGTTGGAAACCACCCAAGAACGAAGCCAGCATAGATAAAAACAGAACTGAGATGGGACAAGGGGGATAGGGAGATGAGGAGGTTTCAGTGACTTCATTTAATACTACATCCAGCTGAGCCTCAAGCCAAACATCCCTTAAACTTCCTAAGGCATGATTCAATAGCTTTCTTCCCCCTTAGGCCAATTTAAGTGGGACCTGTCCCTTAACAAGGCAAAAGACCCGGGTTCATGTTCCACTTGACTAAATGGGATGGAAACTACCACTTACTGAGTACCTCCCAAGTGTCAGGGATGAGGTGGGACATCAACATGCATCATTTTAGCTAATTTTTATAGTCATGCTGGGCAACAGATATCACAGTTTTACAATAAAGATAATAAGAAAATCCATAGAACTAGGAGGTGTCAACAAGGATTTAAACCCACCTTTTTCATCCCAAAGCCCATCCTCTTTGCACTCACCATACCCCCATGAACCACAAACTCACATCTTTTAAGCTACTGCATTCTTATTTTCTAAGAATCAACCTAATAGTCAATCTAACAATCAAGGCATGAATCCAAATACAAATGTCTCATTTTAGAGAAGGCTCTGAAGATTGTGCTGCTTGAAAATCAGTATGAATAATGTAACACCTCTTTTCTCAAAGGGTTCCTAGTTTTGAAAACAAATTTTGCAAGACTGACTTTCCAGGAAACTTAAATAAACCTATGGGGGACTTATTCCTTGAAGCTTAGAAATAACACAAGTTTTAGTATATACAGTGCTGAAAAGAGATAGTAGAATATAAAAGTCATCCTCATTGCTAAGCAGAGAGCGTTCATAAATCACCACCACCACCACCACCACCACCCCTTTCTCAAAGATAGGCCACAATCCAAACTTTCAACCATTCACTTCTAACTCTGTCCCCAGCAGTAGAGTTGGAGAGAGACAGATTGTGTGGCAAGGGAAGGAAGATATGGGCAGGAGGAGGAAAAGCATACAAAGCAAAATTTAAGGAAACTATTAAGAATCTGAAAATTCAACTGTGGAGCCTGTAAAAGAAAGTGTCACAGAAAAAGGTATCGAACTAGTTGGGGGAGGTGAGACTTGAAATATGCAAGGGTGTGGTGAATAAAATGTAGTGTTTTGCTCCATGCATAAAATTCATTAGCTACATCTCTCTTTTTCCATCTAGAAAAAAGAACTAGCATGGCAATAAGGAAACCATGTTTAATCAACTGGGCATTACTATCCTTTTTTTCAGGATTTGGGTATAACAAGTGGAATGCGAGGCCCCTATTTGGGTACTAGCCAACTGTCCTAATTACAAGTTGGATTACTTATTTTATAGACCCACAAAAAATGTAAGTGCTAAAACCATAGGGTGTCACCCTATTTCATGACATGTAATAGTATATTCCCTCTGTAAGGTAATTTATGGTTTTCTAAGTACTTGTGTATGCACCGTATCATTTGATTTTCCCAACAACCCTGAGAGAGGAAGAGAGAGAGGCTCAGGCAATCAGATATTGATTTCAGTTCAACTTTATAAATGAGAAGCTATCTTTGAGCACTAACGTGACCTCTAAGAGGTCAAACCACTCCTAAGTAGCAGAGTAGGGTCTTGAATTCAGGCCACGCTTTTTACAATATTCCACATTGCCAGCTGGCCCATCCTAGAATCATCCAACAAAGAGTAGCCTGAGGCTCATTCTCTGAAAGCTCTGATGGAAGAAGCTTCATTTAAAATATGTTTGAAATAGATGATTACTGTGTTATCGACACATTTGAAGTGTTAGAGGACAATACATTATACTTCCAGGAGGGGTCTATACCAGCAAAAATCATACAAATGTAGACATTCCAGTGTTTTATTGGGTGAATTACAGCTTTACTCACGCTTCCGTTCATCTAAACATCAATGAAGGAGCTATTTGTCAGGGGTTATATACGAAGAATCAGGAATTTCAAATGGAACAAGCCATACTCTGTGCTTTTCTGAAATCCAGCAGATAAAAGGAAGAGGCTGACCTGCAGATGTGCTCTGAGAACACAGAGGAAGGAGAAACTGACTATATCCAAGGCGGTCTCCGGAGGGTGAGAAACCAGAGGAGTCACACTTGGTTCCAGTCATTTAGGAGCTTACAATTTCAGAGAGACGCATGAACACAGCAAATTACAGAGGGATAGATATATAAATGCCACAAAAGAGGTATTAAGTACCATGAGCGTTCAGAGGACATAAAGGGCACTTCCAATTAGGATGACCTCAGAAGTTTTTGAAAAAGTTGAAATATGAATGGGCCTTTAGAGAGCTGTTATATCTTAGTGGAGCTGAAAGAGGGGCTACAAAAGCCAGCTGCCTGCTCCCTGTAGAGACAGCCTGAGAAACTCTGGGTTCCGTTTGGGTCTGTGACAGCCACCTAGCTGAGGACAGGGGTATTCCCTTAAACTCTCTCTCATGCACAAGGTCATAAAGATATCTCATAAAACAAACAAACTGATTAAAGACTTCCAAGACACTCATCTTACTAGGACCTGAGCCATTAGGTTAAGAACATGCATCATTTGTGCCTCCACCATTTCTCTCTAAATAGCCTTTGTACCCACTGAGGGAAGGATCGCAATGTAAAGAACAAATATCCCACTCTTCAAAATTGGCAATTACATCTTCACAAGTCATTCTAAACAGACCATTTAGTTTTGAAGGAAAAGCAATTTATGAATATATCATCTAAAAGCATGATCAGAGCTTAAAGGGATATATGGGCTTCACTAATTTTCCTATTTCTAGCAAAACTGGAACTGGCACATGTGCTTATCACAAACTATAAAAGAAACTTGAGAGATGGTCTTCATTTTATAGATACTGAGGCCATGAGAGATTAAATAATTCCCTCAAGGTTACACACTAATTTGGAGACACAGCAATTAAATAAGACTCAAGAGCAGCGGTTTTCAACCTGTGGGTCATGACCCCTTTGGGGGTCGAACGACCCTTTTACAGGGGTCGCCGGGTACTCGTATGTGGGCGTATCTGCATGTAGGCCTGAAGACGGATAGAGGAGCGGTGTCTCAGTTCCTAAGATCATCGAAAACATGTGTTTTCCGATGGTCTTAGGCGACTCCTGTGAAAGGTTGAGAACTGCTGCTCAAGAGTGATTCTGAATAGATTCTTGATAACCAGGGAGCCCAACCTAGCAAATGAATCTCAAAATCCTATATGAATTTGTTTTTTACAATTTAAAAAATTGATTGGTAGGTCAATAAACAAACAAACAAAAACACCTTTGTGAATATTTTGGGGTTATAATGATGTTCTTTTTGGAACACTGGAATTTTATCAAGATTTGAACAATCTAATTCTAACTGCTTAGTAGAACTAGTCAACTTTGATTACATTTTCCTTAACTCTTTCAGTCAAAGAAGAAAAGTAGACGCCCAACTCCAGAGGTAAACTATGCGGCATATCATCTGTGAATCTGTGATCCTTCAAATAACTGAAAAAGCTAGTTCAGAGAGACTTCCCGCTGACCAGGTGGTTCATGCTTTTGGGAGCAGTGTGGGAAGGAGGGGAAGGTCCAGGGAGTAACAGTGTCCTTGGCTAGTGGGAAGTTCAGACATGTGATACGAGACAACAGGGTCTGTAGTTAATCCCGGTACAAAACGTTTTGTAAGCTCAAGTTCTCAAAACTTGGCTCAATGACATATAGGTAAACTTGAGTTTATATTTTCTCCAGAAGAAAGGTACATAAAGTGCTCCATAATTTCAGATCCTTCCCTGTCCTAAATTTGCTGCATTAGCCTAAACTAAATCTTATATTGGCTTAGTTTGGCCAGGGATGATCAAAATAAACTTGTTCAACTTTCAAGTCTTATACATATTTCTCCTGATATTTCCACTGCAATGCTAGGCCAGTACTTAATTTTTCTGTTAAACAACAGTGTCTAATATGTATTCCACCACCTGGGGGATGTCTCTCTGTTGGAATGTTTCTATGATGCGACAAATAATTTTCACTACACAATCTCCTCTAGCAGAACGAGAATAGATGTTCACATTCTCCTAGTTGTAAATCAAGTGAACTGAACCTCTAATTAAGACAGCTCACTTCAAATCCCACACTCCTGCACACATGTTCCAGAATGTGTAGGTTAAAATGATGGACTCTACACAAGGGGTTGGCCCATAGGCCAAAAGTGCCATCCCTCATCTCACCAAAAGCTTTTGTAAATCAAGTTTTATGGGATCCCAGCCACACCCATGTTAACACTCTCTATGGCTTCTTTCTGAGTCATTGTCACGGAGATATTTTGGCCACCAAATCTAAAACATTTATGATCTACTAGCATCTTTTAGAAAAAGTTTGCTGACCCCTGGTCTACATTAAGTACATGAAACAAGAGAAGTTTGGGGGTGTTTTCAAAAATACTTAACTTAAAAATAAATTAATTCATTTAACAAGCATATACTGACCACCTTTGGGGACTGTTCTAGGCATCAGAGACCTATCAGTGAGCCAGAAAGATGAGGCCTCCATCTTCATGGAAGTCATATTCTAGGAAGAGACGACAGGCAAACAAAAACTACTCTAACTCAGACAGATGAAACAGCATGTTTAGAGAGTGGCCAAGGATTCCGAAGGGGTACTGATTCTTTAGAAAATGCAAAGTCATGAAGATGGCAGCTGGGAAGATGCCATTGGAACTGGTATTTGAATGATGAGATGCCAGATATGCAAAAATCTAGAGCAAGATTGTCCCAGGCAAAGAGAATAGCAAAGGCCTGCGGGGAGGAAATGCTAGGCCTGCTCAAAAACCAAAAAGGTAACTATTAATAATATACCTGAAGCACAGCAGACAAGAGAAAGAGGCACGAGGCAAGGTCAATGGGGTCAGCAAGGGCCAAGATCATGTGTGATGAGCAATAAGCAGAATCATGAGCCTAATAAATTTCCATCTTCAGATCCTTAGCTATTAAACAATACTACTAGATAGAAAGCTAATCATAGTGTAAGCACTGCTTACAACTTCATTTTGCCACAACTTCTTCCTTTTGATCTGCTGAAAATTACCTGAAGCCTCAAATGCCTTCCAGCTCAAGAAAGAACACTTTGTTAGAAACCGTTCTTGCTAAGGAAGCAATTACCCACTCCCTGCACCCCCAAAATAAGACTGACTGCTCTTCTCATTGTAAAGACATACAGTGACCATTTCAAATGGGATTTGTTTTTTTTAAGAAAGGGAATTTCCCGTTATTAAGCACAATTAAATCTATTTTCTTAGTCTACTAAGCTGTTCATTGCATGAAGTGTGAGGTCTGTCTCCTCACCACCTCTGTGTACCAGCTGTGTGCATGTCCCACCAGAAATCTTTCAAAGTAGTTGGCTGGTTTGGGAAACTGCAATATTCCTCGAAAGCCTGTAGAGATGTGCCATGTGGCTTCGTTTACCATCTCCAAACTAAATGGAGGACTGAATTTCGATATGTTGGTGAATAGCCGCCATATCTATCTCCTTTGTTAATGCCCTTTCTCCTCCAATTTTTTAGAGGATTTATGAGTCTGAAAAGACAACTTTCCATTTTTTTAGATCCAAGAATAAAGGAAGTCAAGGGCATTCAGAAGAAAGACCAAGACAGTGGTGCTCTGATAAAACCATGACTCTCAGTGAACAATCTGGATTTAGGAGGAAAAAGGAGTTATGAGCTATTGGTGGTTCACCAACACACTTTTAGACCTACTTGGTGTTGACTAATAATACAGAAGCAGCTAACATGTTAAGCACTTACTGTATGCCAGGCACTGAGTTCTCCTAATGAACTATCTCACCAAGTTTTATTTATGAGCCTATGACAGGGTTTTTTGTTTGTTTGTTATTGACATTGTTTTACAGAGAGGATCTGAGTCTCAAAGATTAAGTATACTGCCCAAGGTCACACAGCTAACAAATGGTACACCGGAGATTTGAGCCCTGGCTGTCTGACTCTAGAGCCAAACTCATAACCACTTGACCAAACAGTCTCCTTAAGAGATAATGATGTTCTGGGCTGGCCGAGTGGCTCGTTGGTTAAGAGCTGGCTTGGGATGCTGGCTCTGAGCAGCAGGGCCCCGGTACGGATCCCACGTGAGGGCCAGTGATGCTGCACCCTCTATAGCTAAGATGGTGAACAACAGCTCAACCTGGAGCTGGACTGCCATGAGTTGCTGGCGATGGCATAGGCTGCAGCCCCTGCTGCAGTGGGCTGCCATAAGCTACCGTGTGTGGCCGGCAGCCAGCGTGAGCGGCTGGCAGCTGATGTGAACTGCCAAGGGCCGCCCTGAGTGGCCGTCCAGAGGCCAGCGACCCATCTGCCTCACCCAGGAAGAGCGCAATGATGATACCAACATGGGCCAGTGAAGCAACGTCCTTCACAACTAGACTGAAGAACAAAAGGACAGCAACTTGTCTGTTTCCCTTCCCCAATTCCCCAATAAAATCTTAAATAATAATAATAATAATGTTTAAAATTGTAGTTTTATTAATTGTCAAATAATTGGACATTCCATTAACACAGGACTTTCATTCCCAAATGGCACCAATTTGGTGCACGGTTTGTCATGGTCCCATCACTGCCTACTCTTTCTCCAACACCAAGGCTAGGAGTCAGTTACCATTTTTCATCATTATTGCTTGAACTTTTTTTTTCCTTTTTGCCTTATAGAAGAAGTAGGAGGAAGGTAAAATAATTCTTGGGCTTGCATTTCTATCAAAAGTGGGAAAAACAGAAGACAGTGTGCCACATATCCAAAGAAAAACAGGAGACAAGTGGAAATTAATATTCTTGTGTGTTTAAATGTGCAAAGTGAATGACTGCTTTCCTTCCCCTACTCAGTTCTATTCCCTAGCTGCTAGAAACATTTAAATTTGATCTGTCTTAACCTCTACATCACAGTAGACAGCAAAAAACATGTTGACAGCAAGTGTAGAGTTGTTCAACAGAGAAAATTTTTAATTCTGACAACGGGATGATGGAAGGCGTTCCACATGCCATAAAATAATGCTTCTTAAAGTCACATGACTTGGAAGTCACTAGTCAGTTTAATTAATATCTGTTTTGTTTTTTAAGTGTTTAATTTTTTTGAATAGAAAGAAACCAAGGCCCAGGAAGAGGCTCCATGTTAGCCTGCGGAAGACTACTGCCTCCCAGGGTAAGAGAGCTTCCATTTGTAAAAGAGGCCTCTAAATCTCTATGGTACCCCACCACTACTACACCCCCACTTGTTCAGCTGCAATGTTTGCTTCTAGCTACACTAGTGTCTGTGCTATTACAGTCAGACTTCCAGTTGACAAAGGCTACATGAGTCTAGTTCCACTATGGCCACCTGTGGGGACCTATTTGTAAGGAAGTGGTAAGAGGCCCACCCGGGTACTTACTGTTCCACAGAGAAATAATGGATTTGTCATGTGGTTTGCCTCATCTACACCACAGCTGGAATTCCATTTGCAAGGGGAAGAGAGTTAATGGTGGCCTTTAAACCTAAAATCAAGTAAGTTTACACTAGTAGGTTGATAGAGCTAAATTTATCCCTATCACACTGTTCCATTATCTCAAACATTCTATTATTAAAATGGGTGGTGGGGGGAGAAACTTGGCATTCATTTCAACATAGTGAACTATTAATAGGCAGGAAAATAGCCATGACCACTCATAAGATGGAAATCGCCATTCAGAGCCATGGCTTCCCTGAAGGGTCTCTGAGGGCTTTCTTAGACCACAAGCTGACCCACGCAGCAAGGTTAGGCCTCCTTCCTTGAATGTCATCCAGAAAGTTTAATCAAACAGGTTTTTTTTATACAACCTTGTTTACCCTTACCAAGTTTTTAGAATGTAGGAATACACTGTTGACCACCTGTTACAAAGTAAACAGATGGAGCAGTCTTTCCTCTGTATTTACTGAAAAACTGAGAGCAGAATGAATACACAAAGAGCCAAGGCAGATTACAAGTAAATGTAGGTCTTCCTTTTAATCTTATCTGTATGTTTTTTTATTCTTGATTTTACCTCCCTTTCAGAGCCACGTGAAATCTGTAAATTAAACTCACAAAAATCAGAAGCGAAATTGGTGTCAAGAAGATCCCCTCCAAATGTAATGGAAAACAAAGCACCCTCCACTCAATGAAAACCAAGAGTGTCTTTGGTAAATACACTAATCAATAACCTCCACTGCGGACACGTGAAGCTGGGAAAAATGGTGTGCAGTGAGGAAACATTGTGAGCGAAATCTCCCAAATCAGCCCACTAAATGCTTCTTAAGTTTCGATACGTGCTGGCTACTCAGAGCTACAAGTATTCATAATTAAATCCTTATAAAAAGGAATTTATTAGATGACTTCTTTAACATTTCTAAATGTAACATTAAAAAAAAAACTGGAAAACTAAGGTGTTTTAGAACTTAAGGGGGAAAAAATGGCGAGTGTTCATTCTACCCATGTTCTGCCACTGGTAACCAGGAGAAATAAATTACTTGGAACCAGAGGTAAATCTAAAACAAATTAACTGTTTCATCTACAACACTTGGGAGGAGGGCAAAGGAAAAAAGCAGGGAAAGAAGACATGATTTATTCAGGTTACAAACGGACATGTGTACTGAGTGTGCAGGTGGTTCTGGGTAAAGAGAAGAATAAGGAAAAGCCATCAAGCACAGTACACATAAATATGACCCTGGCCCCGGGGGAAAAAATCTGAGTAATGAAGCCCAAATATAGGAGTGCAATCTAAAAATAACCCTTCTGCTTCTACAGAGGTATTTTCCTTTTAGCATTCATTTGAAATGTGTGGGAAGACAGAACAGTTTGAGTTAAGTGAATTTCCAGATATCATCAAGTCAAGCGATGCTCTAAACCATTTTCAACCAATAGTAAAAATGCAATTTCCTCTTCTTTCAGTTTTCGCTTATAAATAAAGGTATGGGGTGGAGGAACAAAGAACAATAGAATGTAATTCCTAAATTCTATGAGAAGCTGATATGATCTGTAGGTAAAACATCTTAATATCTTACTTAAGTCATGGCAAACCATTAGATCCTTGGAACTGTGTCAGCGAGAACCGCTATAATTTTTTTTTTCATAAAGAAAGATGAATAGAGAATGACAGAATGTTGACACTATAATTATATTTTCCTATCATGTCACAAATTTAAAACATTTCAGTATCACCGCCTAGGGTCCCCCCACTCCCCCTGCAAGCCCGGCCAAGATTAAACAAAATAATAAAGTGGTAAGAAAAACCAACTTGTGGGTTGAACTATGTTGTCATTCCAGCCCTTCTTCAAAAAATATTTAAGAGGCATCTACTAGTAGCCCGGTTCTATGCTCTGTGCTGCCCCCAGCTAAGGTAAACCTTTTTCCCAATGGCAGATAGAAAAAGACAGCCTCACTTCATTTTTCCACACTATTTAAAATTACATACAGTGGTAGTGCAAAAAAAGAAAGAAAAGTGGAAGAAAAAAAAAAAAAAAGAAGTACCAAAGGATCCCATTTCACTATATAAGAGCAGAGAGGAATCACACAGGGATGTTCTTCCGGTCACGCAGAAACCACAGGGCTACCTCAACTGTTCCAGTACGCGACAAATACAGCTGGGTGGGAATGACTGGGCATAAGAAGTAAGTCCCACTGTGACAGCCTGCCTTTGGAGCAGTGAGTACCGCCCATGCAGAAGTCCTGGGTGTGCATATGGGTGCCCAGCAGTGACATTATGACAGTTAATAAGACACCAGCCGGCCCTCCAAAATAGTCAAGTTTAGTGGAAGAACTTACAGCATGAACAGCGAGCGCCAGACCTGGTCTGGGATACTGGGAAAAGTGGCACCAGTATGAGGTTACAAATAAGCTCCCCAGAAAATCCAGGCCCACATGTGAACCCCCATTTTGCTGCCTACTGTAGGCCGCCTAGGATGAACACTACCGCCATGTTCTGTGTTGGAACACATGAAACTTGCAAATCACACCTTTTGACACCAGGCCACCCCAAACAAGTCCTTTAGGATCTTAACACAAACACGATCTCATGGTCAGCCGTCTCGGTTAAACCACTGAAGAGGACAAGGAGGTGACCAACATAGGTGGTCTGTACCAGAGAGCCAGAGACATCCCCCCCTCCACTGAAAGCACATTTTCAGGAGTGAGCGACAGAGGGAAGAAGTGAAAGGCATACTACACCTTTCCTGCTCACACGTACACCCATTTCTGTACAGTGGTTCACTGTCTGAAAGCACCAACGGTATTTGCAAGGGATTCTGTATCAAGAATCAGAAGCTAAAATTAGAACAAAAGAGGATTAACTTTGAAGGTACACCATATATTCATTAGTTTGACTACAGAGAAAGAAATGA
Organism: Hipposideros armiger; assembly: GCF_001890085.2. Taxonomy (NCBI): domain Eukaryota; kingdom Metazoa; phylum Chordata; class Mammalia; order Chiroptera; family Hipposideridae; genus Hipposideros; species Hipposideros armiger. The sequence continues at coordinate 2,975,867 of NW_017731355.1, forward strand.
ATATTCTGACTCAAAACAGTGGTTCGAGTTGTTTTACTGGAAATTCTACAGATCTGTGGTGGACATTTTTATTAAAGTACAGAAGTGGGAAAATAATCTGATGGAAATATAGCCAGAGATACGGAAAGGTAGAAACCATAACTTTGCATAGCTCCGGGTGGAGGGTACCAGTCACATTATGCTTTCTGTGACTGGAGTTGGGCAGTGCCAGCCTACGGAGACTCAGGATGCCCTTTCAAATGACAGAGGGTGCTAGAGCACCTTGGCCCGTTCCTAGATTCTAGGGAAAGGGCCCCTGTATTGTATTTTCAGGACAAATGCCTCTCAATTTAATGAAGAGTCTTCCCTCTCCAATCTTTCTCAACTTCTGTTTCTTTTGCTAATAAAAGGGAAAAGGGAGGTTTAATCCATGCTGGCAGGTACATGTACAGAAGCATGTTAAGTTGCTTCCCTAATTTCAGAGAACTGACAATCTTGCTGGTCTATTGTTGTTTTTGCCTGTCTAGCATACTGATTTTACAAGGAATGACTCACCCCTATTCCTTGTACTCTTGGTGTCATATGCACCTCCCCATCGCCTCTCCAACCCTGCCAAAAATGTGCCAATGCTGAGCAAAGACCAAGGACAGGCCAAACAGACTTTCGCCCTGAAATTCTAAATCTGTAGAGCCCCCTGTGTTTTCCAGCTTTCCTCACAGGTAAAAGGGCTATCCCACATTCTTCTGGCTTAATCTTTTGTTGTTGTTGCTGTTGTTGTTGCTTAAGATTAGTTTCTCTTGCTTGCAATCAAAATAATTCTGATGCACCAACTAAATGGAAAAGAGTAAAGAAATGGCCACTTTAGTGCTACTTGTGGCTTCTCTATGATCTTACAAAGGAACAAACCAAGTCAGCCCAGACAACAGCACACCAAGAAGTCTGTATCAGTTCCACTCTCCTCGACCAAGTTGAATGTCTCAGTGGAGAGTCTACCAAATGGACTCCAGTGAAAAACGTCCTGCGCTCTATTCTCAAACTACCTGAAAATAGTAAGCGGTACCAAGGTGACTACTCAAATACAAAAAATAAATAAACAGTCAATGAGCGACTAAAATATATTTTCAGCATATGTTTCATTATATTCTTTGAAGTTGTTTTTAGTTGTCCCAATGTCATGAGGCTTCCTTTTCTTGACACTTGAAGAAGAGGGTTCAATCAGTATAAATATCAACCCACAGATACACACAGGCAATTCGTTACTTTTTAGTAGCGATATCATACATTTTCTACAATAGTACTGTGCAAAATGATTCCGTGTACTGTTTCTTCCTTGATCTTCACAAGCCCCCTCTAAGTAGGCAGGGAGGCCAGGCATCATCACACTCATTTTATAAAAGGGGAAATTAGAGCAAACCCTGCCTAGAATCACAGAGCTAGTAGTGCAAAGCCAGGATCACGTCGCGATCTCTGCCTGCCAACCCCCACCTGCTACTGCACCACCCTGACACACTCAGAACCCCAGAACCACATGTTTAGTCCCAGGGGTCCTCACTGCCTAATGGAAGAAACGGGGCTAAACAGACCTGTGGAGAAAGGTGGGAGGGGAGGCGAGGCAAAGAGGGAGGAGACCCCAGTTATACCTGTTTCAGAAGAAAAAACACTGCTTCATCAGTGTTGCTTCACCAACCACAGGCACTTTTTGGCTTCATCATCCAAGCTATTAATTATGATTAATAGAGTCATAGTTAAGTATTGTTGGAAGAGATAATGAATGTGGTTAATGAGGAAACCATATAATAAGCCAGTGCATTATTCAAAACTAGGCAAACTTATTTTTAATATAGAATATTCAACTTTAGCACCTTTAAATGTTAACAATTTTTAAAAACCACACTGAGTGTGTTTGTTCTAGAATTAATCAACCAGTCAATTGCAGGTTAAGTGCTATAGGTTAAGTATATATACGTTAAGTATAGGCACTAAAGTAAAATACACTGCCCTTGCCTTTCAGGAGCTTAAAGGTTAGTTAAGTTCCGTGACATCTAGAGAACAGAGCCATCAATTCTCTGATTTCTATGAATCTCTTCCTCAGATCAATTCTCTGGCCAGAAGCTTTTGGTAAAAAAAAAAAAAAAAAAATTCCCAAAAGAAGCCTTGAAACTTGGATCAAGTGCGTAAAATGAAGAACCGAAGCCAAGACAATACTTTTCATTGTGGTTCAGTGATGGGCAATGGATGCCATTCTGGGCAATCTGTGTTTTCAAAATAAACAGCTAGATCCATAGCAGAAACCACTCCTGGGTCCAAACAAAATCTGTGGCTAGCACCCAGACAGGGTAAACGTATGCATGTGGAACATACGTTTTAAGAATTAGGAATGAATAAATGCATGGCTTGATGCAGTACCACAGTCCCTGAGGCAAAGGAGTGGGCACCCAAGGCATACTAGGAAAACAGGATCCTGAGAGCAAGAAGCTCTCAAAGTAGGGACTGAATGAATCAGAATACATCATGGCCAAGTTCATGTTCAAACCAAACATTCTATGTTTATATGTTCATGAACATATAAAAGACATTGGCACGAAGTCTTGACTAGATCTAAGATCCAGCTCTGGAGAGCAGGAATTCCAGTTTTCTAGACTTCAACCTGGGTTTTACTCTTGGAAGAAAGAGTTTTGTATAATAGTCTACATACAAATTGAGCATGGACTGAAAAAAGAAAGTGCCATCAGTTATAAGCAGATGTGAAACATACGAACAGAATAAAGAACATGAATGCTCCTTCATGAAGGAAAGAATATAAAAGCTCTTCTTGAAGTGCTGCAACAAGAATAAAAAGTGTTCTTGCTTGTCCCAGAAGACAGCCGAGAATAAGAAACAGGACACTCTCCCCAGCACGCCAGCGATACCCCTGTCCCACCTACCCCTACCCCGAAGTTATGGCAAGAATTAGCTAGTTGCTATGGAGCAGGCTTTTCCAGCCCTCAGGAAAATATTAATTTTAAAAAAGAAAACAACTCACACAACGTCGCCCACAAGGTTTCTGAAGATAGACTGGTGATAGGGTGTTGGTAGTGGAGAGAGTTAAAATCGTTTTCAGCATCACACGCTTGGCCGAAATTGGAGGGGAATTTAGATATACTTTTGAAGTAGGCACCATCACCACCAAATGCCAACATTAGAAAAAACAGTTATATATTCTCAAGCCATTGAGAATGATTCAAGTTAATGAAAATTAAAGAAGGAATATTGACTAGAAAAAGTCTTTCAGTTAATTGCCAATCCTCTGTCCATTTACCAGAACCTTCCTAGTGACAGGTTGAGTGTCTCCTATATGGCTTGTATGCAGCCTCAACCCTTCGATATCAGTCACACAAAAGCATTAATAACAGTCACAGGTGGAGGGCTGAGGAACGGGGAATAAGTGTTCAATTCTTCCGTTTACAAATTTATAACTTGTGAATTCAAATTTCAAGGTAGATAAAGGTAGCAAATATCCAGTCTTTAAAATATCTCAGAAGAACTAGAAACCAATAGACATACAATTAAACCACAATAAAACCTAACTCCCAAGAGACAACACCTGAATAAGATGAAACTCACACATATGTGTGCCATTCGAAAATAGGCCAATGGTGATAATCAAATTTTGATAAAATTTTAACTTACCTTCCTCACACTCCTGGACATAGAATTAGAAGTATAGGTTCTAATAGAAGGAGATGGCAGATTGTAACTTATTTATATGCTGTTTCAGAATAATAAACTTGCATTTGAATCTGATTACTGGACATTCACAGACCTTTGAAAACAAAACCACAGCAAGGAAACACCGCCCGGTAAAAAACAACACAAATGGCACGTCCACTTACTTTTCTCATTCTAGGTTAGGGGCAGATGGCAGCAATTTTCCAGTCCCTGAATTCACCTAGCAAAGCTTTTTATTTGCTGGGATAATGTCTTCCTTGGATCTTCTGGGGTATAGCCGGCCAGCTTTCTGTTATGATGGCCATGTTCTATCTCTGTGCTGTCCAATGGAACTGCCACTAGCCACCTGTGGCTAATCAGGGCCTGAAATGCGGCCAGTAGGACTGAGGAACTGAATGTTTAATTTAATTTTAATTAATTATAATTTAAATGGCCACCAACAGCTCGTGACCACCATACTGGGCAGCACAGGGTATGTTTTATTTAGGAGAATCAAATCTCAGACTTCTACTCAGAACTCTAGTTACACACCCACGCTGGTACAATCAGAAGCCCATCAAAGGTGACAATGTCACAGAGATAAAAGGAGGATTTTCTGTGGCTAAATTGCAATGTAGATATATCTACTCACAGTACTCAAGCTGAAGGGAGCTGTATGAAGGGTTCCGGTGGATAAATCCTTACTGCCTTAGAATCAGTCACAGAACAGGGAGCTAGTCCGGAGGCCTGGCAGGTCAGACAGGCTGCCTGAGTGACTGTCATCAGCAAAATAGGCACATATACAGATCAGGAAGAGCCCGGTTTCCACTCCACACCCGCCTAAGAACCAGCCTTTTCCAGAAAGTCCTCTTTCTCCCAAGACCAGGTCAAACACAATGCCAGTTGAACAAAAGTGTATTGAAGATCTGTTTTAAAATATTAAAAATTGCTGGAAGCTCCTATTTAGAGAGTTTGGAAAGGTATTATGAACTACTGTCAACCCAGTCAAAGCATGGCTGGGCCACAAACAACTCCAAAGAAATATATATGAGTATGTATTGTATATATTTAGAATTCAACTCTTTATAGTTCCAGTTGATATCATTAAGCCAAATACATTAATTACTATGGAAATTACACAGTGGGTTAGCCAACATTAAAAAACATCAACTGTTACTCTAATCTTAAAGTATTCCAATTCTTCATGGTGATATGAAATTGACCCATGAAAATGGTGTACTTAAAATCTTTTTTTCTTTTTTTTTTTTACCCCTAATCTATGAAATATAGGCTTAAGAAAATGGGTAGACAATTCGCATGGGTGTAATAAAAAGGCAGCGGTCCAAACCCACACACCCACACATACATATACATACGTCCCCCAAACTCATTTTAAGGGAAGTGAGATATTGATTTGACAGAGAACGCAGGACATTGAAAGAATGTGCATGAGTTGGGCAGCTTTTAATGGAGGGGGAGAGGAACATGGGGTCCTCTCCCGATTTGAGTAAGACATTTCAGGGAAGTCAGAGGAGATATGACTAGACACTGCTGTGCTCGAGAAAGGGGAGATCAGCGAAAATAGTGCTGGAGAGGCCCTAGGAACCAACACTCACGTGTATACCCCATGAGCACCTAGCAAACCCCATCCACAAGCAGAGTGATAGAGGCTCACACTGGATGTGTGAATAAAAATCTGGAGGGAATCTACCCTTGCAAACATCATTCATAAAGTTCTGCTCTACAAGAATAAAAATGGGGGGAATGTGAGAAGGGCAGTCATAAGGGGCGGGCCTTCTCTGTTATAGTGTGGCTTCAGCAGGCAAAATAATCTGATTGCTTACTGCCAGTATATGACCAAAAGTACCCAACAGTGGCCAGAACACAGTAGGAGTTGTCACATTTATGCCCCAGAACTAAGAACTGACATTTCTGGGTGTTCCCTCCTCTTCCTCTTCCCCAGGCCGGCCACCCAGGGTAAAAAGGCTGGGATCTTGTCGTTGGCTGATCTACTGGGTCATTTCCAGGATCTCCAGACTTGCCTGTTCACGGCCACGGTGGGTCATAACAGGCCTTGTTATTCTGAGCTCAGACAGGGCAAATTCAAACACCATCGCCTGGTACAGGCCTTTCACAAACCTGAGAGGCTATGGCCTGCAGAAAGCGTGCTCTGTGGCAGGCCTGCCAACGGCCCCAAGCCAGCTGACCAGCTTCCAGTCACTGCTTCTTTTCCAAACACCGACTGAACAAACCTTGATTCAGCTCTTAAGTTACGCTCCGGTGGAGAACAGCTCAGAGGAAGCACCAAGAGAATGATTTTAGAGAAACTAATCTGGGCATAAACCAAGTACATGTTCCTGTGGAATTATTAATAACTCAGGGGTCTTTTATGTTTGTTTGAACCCTCCACGTCTAGCTGAGGAAAAGACATATTTCTTTTTTTCTCCTCAGGGAGAATAAACGCAGGAAGTAAAATTCCTGGTAATGTCATATCCAGTCAAACAGGAAGGTTTGTAGGCTCAGGGCTGAAAGGTTTCCAGAGCTGCACTGAGCCAATCTGAAAATAATTTATTCGATTGTCATTGGTTTCATTTCCTCCAAATTATCATGCAGCTCCCTGCTCCCACACCCACCAAGACAAGAGGAAATATTTTCATAAACACAACAAAAACATACTGTTTAAGAAACACCTGAGACGTGGAGAAATTGAAACACTCATTGCTGGTGGGGATACACAATAGTACAGCCACTTTGGAAAACAGTTTGGCAGTTGCTCAAATATTAAACATAGTCTCCATATGACCCAGCAATTCCAGGCTTAGGTATTACCCAAGAGAACCAAAAACACATGTTCACACAAAAACTTATACATGAATGCTGACAGCAGCGTTATTCATAATAGTCAAAGAATGGAAAATGTCCATGAATAAACAAAATGTGGTATATCCATAAAAGAGAATATTACATGGCAGCAAAAAAGAATTAAGTACTGATACATGCTATGACATGGATGACCTTTGAAAACATACTAAATAGAAAAAGCCAGTCGCAAAAGACAACATACTATTTATTGCCTTTTGAGAATTTTGAGCCTTGCCTCTGCTCGGGGCCCGCTCCAAACTCTTTGGAGTGTACTTTTTCTCCTAATAATGACTCCCTGGCCCTGGCCCTGGGCCCCCTTGAACCTTTTGTGCTTCCTTTACTCAGCCCGCTCCAAACTCTTTGGAGTGCACTTTCTTTTCTAATAATGGCCCTTGAGCCATTCTCTACTGCTGGGCCGCTTCTGCTTCTTTAAAATATATTTTGACTTCTAATAAACTCCTTTTCTGCAACTTTACATCTCTGGTCCGTGTCTCCATTCTTTGGTTCCACGAGACCACGACCCCAGAGCAAGAAATATCCTACATCATTAGGAACCTAATACAATTGGTAACATTACATTACCTAAATGCCCTAAAATACCTAATAACCTGTTTGTCTTATATATGGGGATTAGATGCTTGGTTTCAGGGGGGACAAAAAAAAAAAAAAGACTACATATTGTTTGACTCCATTTCTATGAAATGTCCGGAACAGGCCAATCTATACAGACAGAAATCAGATTAATGGTTGCCTGGGATGGGGATGGGGTGAGAGGATGGGGTACACAGATGCCTGCTAATGCATATGGGGTTGCTTTTTGAAGAGTTGAAAATGTTCTAGGATTAGATGGCGGTAATGGCTGTACAACTCTGTGAATAAACCAACGAACTGTCAAAAAAACAATTAACTGTACTCTAAAATGAGTGACTTATGTATGTGAAATATATCTCAGTAAAGCTGAGGAAGGAAGGGAGGGAGGGACGTAGGGAGGGAATTTGGATCTAAAATGTCTCACCTGGAACAGCAATTATTCTTCTTGGGGTATTTTTTAAACACTTTTTATCTTGCCATGACCATAGACTTATAAGAAATTGAAAAAAAAATTACAGAAAAGTCCCCAGCATTCCTCATTGGTGAGAGCTTACACAACTATGGTTTGTTCTCAAAACCAGGAAATTGATATTGATACATTACAGTCAACTAGACAACAGACTACAGATCTTACTCAGATTTCTAGGGATGCCTTTTGAAAACAGCTTCTGAGTTGTCATTTTTGAGGTAACACGCCTAATCTTTTTTACCTGAAACAGCAGTCATTCTGGTTGTGATTATAGCAAGCTAATCAATACTTTTAGTGACATAGATACGAGCGGTGGGCATTTTAACACTTTCCAGTTCCACATGTGCCTTGGGAAGACTGAGTTACCACTAGTGAAATATCCACCAAAGCACAGTAAGTTCATATATATAATACTTTAAGGGCCCTTCAAACTCATTGGGTTATTCACCAAGCCCTTGCCCCTGGAAGGGAACATGGTGAGTCTTTCTCTAAAGTGGTGTGGGTGATGTGCTATGACAACTAAAGGTCTCATACGGAATCTTTCCTCAGATGGACAAAGAGCTTGCAGTTAGCCATCTTCGTTCATTCTGCAAGAAAATAGACGGTTGGAGGGCTGACGGATGAAAGGAAATAATAGCTCCTATTAAAGAGAGCAGACAGCTTTTTAATTCCCATGTGGGGAATGACAAGAAGAAATTCCTGCTCAAGTGAAGTCTTCCACGAAGTTCCCGAAACCCCCTTACATCTTCTCAGCTTTATGACTTCAAAGCAAAGCGTATTGCTCAATTGTCTAATAACCAGATTTCTGATGTAAGACTCCCCCATGTTCTTTTTTTACTTTCTTCCCTTTATTTCTTCACTTTTGGCTCTTCTGCTTTACTAAAAAGTGAGGTGGGCCGGAGAAAGTCATTTCCATTTCACATGATCAGATGAGAAACAATATATGGGAAAGGAGGAAGATGGTGAAATTACTGACTGAAGTGAAGCATTTGGATTTCCCACAGTTCACAGAAAAACATTTCCACATGAGGAAAGGACCTTCCTGAGAAGGGTGAGGACGCAAGCAGCCTGTCAGGGGTCTGCAGCAGCAGTTGGCACTGCCTTGGTCCTGATGGCCAGGAAGAATTGGAACAGGAAAAACTCAACACCCCACCCCCAAATATGGCGCTGAGATGTACATGGCACCCTTTGCCAACTGCCACCAGACACTCGTTCTAGTTATCCGGGATCACCCACCGCTCCACACGTCCAAGGTAAACTGAGGTAAGCAAGTCCTAGAAATCACAGTAAGCTTCGGAGGGACATTTGGTTTCACGCTACAACCTGCGGCAGAAAAAGGTGGCGCAGGCCAGGCATGTTAATATCAATTTGGCTTCTATCTTGATGGTGTGTTGATGTAATAATGGCAACAGGTGACCACTACAGATAAATAAACCCTGAGGTTGTCCTTTGGAAGATGGCAAAATCCAAGAAAGAGACCAAAGATTCTGCGTGGATAGTAGTTAAAATCAAAACAAGGTAAAACGTGCCAGAAACACAACAGGGAAAGGTGATAGCACTGGATGAAAAGAAAAAGAAACTGTCTTCTGCCCATGGCATCACTCTATGGTTTTAAAAGGAAATTAAGTTAAAAAAAAAAAGTTTCACCATTACCTCCCTCCACCCACCCCAAACAGTGAAAGACGCCCACACCCAAAGAAGACATACATTTACAAATATGTACCCCCACATGACCATTTATTCAAGGGTGGGAATAGATTTGAGTCCCCTGGTGTCACAGCTGAAACAATTTTTCTTTCCATGTAAGCACGTGCTGCACTCTCGGCGGGCAGTGGTGTCGGCTTCCATCCTCCACACCAGTCTTGTGAGCAGCAGCTCAGGTAGGGGGAGGGAGAGTGGTCTGTAAAGCGGAAGGTCCGAGTCTTCCTCCTGGCTCCTGTGTTAACTAATAGGGTAACCCTGAAACACTCGGTGGAAAACAGGAAGGTGGGATTAGCAGTGATTTCCAATATTTTTAACACCGTGAAACTCGTTATCCAAAGAAAGCCTCATGGAGAACCCCAATATATAGAACAGTTTGAAGCGGACAGGCTGGTTAAAGTTGAGAAGGGAGGCTGGGAGGCAGTCTCCCCTGAAGCACCCTCTGGAGTTGGGACTCCACAGCACATAGTATCAAAACCACTGAGATCTCTTAAAACAAAAAGTCCATCCTACTTGAAAAATTTAAACTGAAACCATGAAAAAAAGTGGTATAGAGTAATGGTTTCTAATGCGGAACTCTTGGTGGGTAGGGAAGGAGTGCAGGGTGGGAAGGTTTTACAAGGGGCCTTTCATAAGCATAAAAAATGTCTCCTACAGATATGTATGCCCATTTTTCCAAATGAATTTATATGCTGGGATTAATAAAACTGAAATCCTTTTACGTGTTACTGAATTCATGGTCATGTGGGAATCTCTAGTTTCTTTTTAAATTAAAAAGGAATCATCACATTGGCAACCACTGGTAAAGAGGAAGCAATATTCCATTTGAATTCAACAACGTAAGTAAATCTCCTTAACAGAAATTACAGTGGCCTCTTTTATTTTACAGATTCTACTACCAACACTGTCAAACTGGTTAGACACGCTTGTTTTATTAGCTGCGGCTATTTGAATGTTGCTTTGAGGATTCTGAAGCCAAGTCCAGGCTGGGTAGGAAAGAAATGTCACATTAGATAAGCATTAGATAAACACTGTCTGCCATGGCTGTGGAGGAAACAGGAAGTGGGGGGAGGGACACGTGTATCTGACATCCAGGGCTGTGTCAGATAATCATCTAAGATGTAATGGTTAGTGGAGACCTGAGTTCTAACTTTGATTCCGTCATTACACAAAATGTATTGCTAAGCAAATCACTCATTCCAGGTTTCAATTTTGCCAGGTCTAAAGAGGACGGATCCTAACTTCTGTGGCAGAACAGTCAGAGTCAATTCAGACAGTGAAAGATACACTCCCTTAAAAGTCAGTGGAGACAACAGAACAGTAACAGAACTGGTGAGCTAATCCAAACCTCTCCATTTTACATGTGAGGAAATTGAAGCCCAAGAGACTGGCTGTTGGGCAAAGTGACACAAGCAGATCGCAGGTTAAAGAATTTGCATTCTCCCACTGGAGAGTTTTCTACAACATGAGCCATAATATGTGGTTCTCCTTGGGACAATTCATAATATAAGGGATTTTGGTTTGATACTATAAAAAAATTCTCACTTCAAAAAAGTTCATGCCCCTCAACTAAATGATTGATTATACTAAATAAATTATAGCTATAAATTATTGCTATAAAATAAACTTACTACTATGTCACTTTTAAGCTTAGGTATTAAAAATGTTTCTTTACTAAAACAAAAAAAAGATAAATTACACATTTGAGACTTTCAGTAAACACAAACCAAATAATAGTTGCCAATCTCAATAGAAAAGTAATGATATCCTACAAACTCTTACAGTTGGACCCACTTAGGACCAGTCCCTTTAAAAAACAAAACCTACATAAAGAAAATTTTAAAATGTGAATTCATCCATCCTATAGTCTACCTAAAACTTTTATAATGAGAATTAACAAGGGGTGGCAGAATCAGAAAATCACAGAGCAGCGTTTTATATTCCTTAAATCAACTTTTTTTTTTTTTGTAAATTCATAAAATAATATGGACCTCCGTTCCAATAACAAGACAAGTATGTTTGAATACTTTCAGTCCAGAACTTCACCAGCCACAGAAAATAATCTCTATTCTAGTTCATATTCAAGATATTTCACAAGATTTTGCCACTGCAAGTCAAGAAGACACTACAGAAAATGAAGGTAAAACATCTCACGGTCCACTTCACATTACAGGTGTCATTTGTCCACAGGATGACCTTCTCCTCAGCATCTGGCTCCTTAGTCCAGAGAATTCTCTCCTAGCAACCTCTACGCCCCAGGGGCAAACCATATCTCCAAGCAAATGTACAGGGACTATCTGCCAACACATGCCTTACCAGAAGGCTCCACAGGATGTGTTGTGCATTTTGTTTGTTACTTCTTGAATGAAGACAGATAGTCACAGTGCCTCAAGACAAAGTCCCAGAAAAAAGTAAGTGAACAGGGCCTGCCGAGTAGCGCATTGGTTAAGAGCTGGTTTGGGACGCCAGAGGGCCCCAGTTCGGATCCCACATATGAGGGCCAGTGACACTGCCCTCTACAGCTAAGATGCTGAACAACAGCTCAACCTGGAGCTGGGCTGCTGTGAGTCGCCGGCGAGTCGCCGGCGACGGCATAGGCTGCAGCCCCTGCTGCAGTGGGTTGCCATGGGCTACCGTGGTGTGTGTTGGCCAGCAGCCAGTGTGAGTGGCTGAGCGGCCATCCAGAAGCCGGTGACTGATCTGCCTCAGCCGGGAAGAGCGCAATGATGGTGCCAACTTGGGCCAGTGAAGCAACGTCCTCCACAACTAGACTGAAGAACAAAAGGACAGAAACTTGTCTGTTCCCCTTCCCCCAATTCCCCAGCACTGTTCCCACCCCCCAACTCCCCAATAAAAATCTTAAAAAAAAAAAAAAAAGTGAACAGAACCATGATAACACTGAATACTCATAAGTGGCCTTCTCTAAAACGTGCTAGGAAACACTGCATTATATCCTATTACTAGATTACCACAACCACCTAAAATTAGTTTCAAAACACGAACCTCTCTTTCTATGCTTAGGAGTATTTTCTCTGTTTACATTAGAACAAACTTAAAGCACTGAAGGTAGGAGAAAAAACATTTCCTCCACGTTACTGAGTTATAATATATTGATGACATGACGACAAACAGACTGTGAGTACAGAATTTTTCTAATGTTAGGTGCTGTATAGCAATGCTTTAAATATTTTAGCTAAGCATTTGAGTATCTGTTTTTATAAACAAAAAGTACTGGGTATAACATTTCTTTTGTCACATAAACCATTTTGACATAAACTTCTGCCTCCCTCCTCATAATATTTGGATTATTTCATTGTTCTACCGCCTATTCTTCTAAACATGTTCAGTCCAGTGGAAAAACTACATATCAGTCCCTGATCTCTCTTCAGAAACACCACCTCTGAAGCAATCTCACTATCAGAGCAACTACATACAGTAAGAAGACCACTGAGGCAAACCCCAGGAAACCCAAATTGGCCATAAAATGATAGAAGCTGACCTAAGCTTTCCCTCCAGATAATGAGGGAAGGGCTTGTTAAGATAATTGATTTTGCAAATCTGTAGCCAGAGACCCTTAATCACAGAGAAATATTTTTGGTCACTTTAAATGTGCCTGGAGGTCTCTTAAGTTTCCTTCTAATGGGTTCCATGATTGTTTATTGCATTTATGAAAAGTTCCGGTAGCTTCATATTTGCGTTGCTAATTAATCTCTTCTAGGGTATATTCAAAACATTGAGATTTAAATAGGTAAATGGGCAAACAGGCCACTTGAGAAAGGAAAAATCAAATAGCCTAGAGAAAAAAAGATCTGTTTAATAAATGTTTAAAATGCAAATTAAAATACACTGTGATAGCATTTGTCAGTTGCTCAGTCACAGCACAGACATGGGTGAAATGAAAGGTACTTTAGTACCCTAATTCAGTGTCTACTGGCAAAACCTTTCTTGAAGACATTTTGGAAGAGCTTACAAAAAACATTAAAATTATATACATTTTAACCTATTTATTTCTAAGAAAATAATCTGCAACATGAAAAAAAGGTTCATAATAGTTTTTAATGGAAAAAACATTCAGAAAATGATTACCTTATACAGCACGTAAAATGGAAATAAACACCGCCATCTAAGAAGTTTATTAAGAGTTTTAATAAAACATCACATCCGTTAGGATGGCTACTATCAAAAAAAAGAAAAAATTTGGTGAGGATGTGCACTTTTGCTGCTGGGATTGTAAAATGGTACAGCTGCTCTGGGAAATAAATAGTATGGCAGTTTCTCAAAATATTAAAAATAGAACTACCATACAATCCAAGCTCTAGGTATTGCCTCACCTCTGAGTATATATTCAAAAATTGAAAGCATGGGCTCAAAGAGAGATTTGCACACTCGTGTTCATAGTAGCATTATTCACAATAACCAAGAGATGGGAGCAACCTAAATGTCCATCAATGAATGAGCAGATAAACAAAATGTGGTATCTATGAGGTGTGATCAAAAACTATGATAAATGTTTAAATTAAAAAAAAAATTATTACAGTAAAAGACACATTATCATTAATCTTCCTCAAAATACTCCCCCTCGCTTGGAACACACTTATCCCATTTTTCTTGCCACTTTCTGAAGCAGTTCTGGAAGTCCTCTTTTGTGAGTGTCTTTAGTTGCGCTGTCATGGCTGCCTCGATGTCCTGAATCGTTTTGACTTTGGGGAAGAGGCAGAAGTAGCACAGTGCCAGATCCCATGAATAAAGTGTATGAAGACACACCATAATGTTTTCATTTAACAGAAATTGCTGTACCAGAATTGATGTGTGGCATGGAGCCTTTCCATTGTGATCACAAAATACATTCCAGCTGCTGAGTGCCATCTAACAGAAAGGCAGTGATCTTCAATACGGGAAGCGCACATCAAACCTTAGTGTGTGACAAGCTTCAACTTGTTCATTGCAGTTGGGTGTGAGCTACAGTTGAGAGAAGGTGTGTTTTAAAGTGTGTCATAAATCATCCTCCATCATGACGACGCTCCATGTCACACATCACTTCTGGTATACGGCAATTTCTGTCAAATAAAAACATTACGGTGTGTCTTCATCCACATTATTCTCCGGATCTGGCACCGTGCAACTTCTGGCTCTTCCCAAAGTCAAAATGACCACGAAAGGTAAACGTTTTGAATGGATTCAGAACATGGAGGCAACTACAGACACTCATTAAAAAGGACTTCCAGAGCTGATTCAGAAAGTGGCAAGAACGATGGGATAAGTGTGTTCGAAGTGAGGGGGAATATTTTGAGGGGGATTAATGGCAATGTGTCTTTTACTGTAATAAATTTTTTTCATTTAAACATTCACCATATTGTTTGATCACATCTCATACATACAATGGAATACTATGTAGTCTTTAAAAAGGAAGGAAATCCTGTCACATGCTACAAAATGGATGAACCTTAACGACTTTATCTAAGTGGATTAAGCCACTCACAAAAGGACAAATACTATGTGATTGCACTTAATATCAGGTATCTAAACTAGTCAAATTCACAGATAAAGGACTAAAATGGTAGAGGTTAGGGAAAGAGGGCAAAGGAGAATTGTTTAATTGATACAGAGTTTCAGTTCTGCAAGATGAAAAGGTTCTGGAGATATGTTTTACAACCATGTAAATATGCTTAATACTATTGAAATGTATACTTTAAAATGGTTAAGATGGTAAATTTTATGATATGTTTTTTATGATAATAAAAAGTTTTAATAACTTGAAATATACTTATGACAACATTTAGTTGAGGGAAGGATGCAAAAGAATGCAGATAACATATAATTAAAAATATTTTTTAAACTTCATGAAGATATTTTCCCATGACGTTAACATTATTTGCCTACTTTGTAAGATTTTTCTCAATTCTTATACTTTTTGATTTTTAAAAATTTTTTAATATAGTGACCTGTATTAATGTTATAATCAACAAATAAGTTTTTGACTTAATAGTTTTAGAATAGCTTTAAAAATTCCCCACACTGGGCAGTACAACATTTGTCAGAGACGGGACTGCTTTCAGGGAAAAACCCAAGATTTAGAAATGGGTATTTCTAAAAGAGATTACTGGGTATTTTTTCAGTGGAAAGCTATTTGTGGTCCAGCAGGTCCTCCAGGGATTACCTGTGACTTTCTCTTTCTTTTAGTTAGGCCAATGGTTCTCAAAGTGTGGTTAGGGGAATCCTAGACAGCCTCAGACCGTGTCAGAGTGTTTATGAGATCAAAACCATTTTCACAATAACATTAAGGTGCTATTTGTCATATTCTCTCACCCTCTCAACAAGTGTATAATGGGATTTTCCAAAAGTTTTAATACCCACGATGAAGTCATCACTTAGATGATAACATGAACTAGATTTCATTATTGTTTTAATGAAAGAATAGAATTAAAGTTTCTCAGTTCTGATTTCTAACATGATTAATACATTACACAAACAAATTTCTTTGGGGTCTTAAATATTTCACAGGATCAAAGTGTCCTGAAACAAACAAAAACATAACAATTGAGAACCTGCTGGGCCAGACTATTTCACAGCTCTATAGGAGTAGGAATTAACTTGTAAAAAACACACAGCAATATAATGGCTCTTACCAACAGCAAAGCAAGTGGATTTTCTCTGGAGGTACAATTGACATACATGCAGAAAAGAAAACACTACATTTTATAGCCCTTTAGGATATTAACCAGTTTTATATCTACCAGCATTTGTGATTGTGGATGGATAGATGAATGGATGAATGGACAGATGGACAGACTGATGGACATATATCTGTTTTTCAGAATCTCTTTTGAACTGGTTTTAATATCTTATTGGTTCCTTCACTAATTATTAAGTCAAATTAAATTGTTGATGTGTGTATTTTATAATTTTGAGAATCTTATTTTTAAACTCTTTGAAATCTAACAAAATATGTAAAATATTTATATGAGGAAAACTACAAAACTCTGATGAATTAAATCAAAGAACTAAATAAATGGAGAGAGAGTCCATGTTCATGGATAAGAAGACTCAATACTGTCAAGATGTCAGTTCTTCCCAACTTGTCACTTCCATTTGTTTCCATATTGTCTATGGCTGCTTTTCCTACAAAGGCAGATTTAAATAACTGACAGAAACAGCATGGCCCATTAAGCCTAAAATATTTACTAGCTGGCCCTTTACAGAAAAAGCTCTGTATCCCCTATTCTAAGTTATTATGCCCATAATTAAGCTTTTACTTATCTAAACCCAATGCTATTTTTTCCTCCAAAACAAAATTTAAAATAGATATCCTCTTCTACTTTCTTTCAATGGCAGTCATATAAAATTGTTCTCTTAAAACAATATTAAATAAGTGTTGTATTTTTTAAACAGAATATTCCAATGGTGAATATTTAAAATATACATCATGTTCTTTGAGGACAAATGATATGTCTCTGGAGAGCCTACATATAAGAAATAACTAGCAAAACCTTATTATAAAAGAGCAGTTATTTCATGGTCTTCTCAATTTTAAAAATCTGGCTGTTTTCCGAGACTCGAAACTGAAACACCTTCCTCTTCAAGAATTTTTTTTTTACCTTTTATGGAGGCTAAAACCTGATTTAACAAAAACACTTTGACCAAAGAACTAAACAAATCCAAGTATCACTTAATGAATCTATATGTTGTATATTTTCTATAAGAATTTAAACTGTACTAATTCATACACTGTAAGTATATAACCCTTAGACTTCCCTCAATAACAGGAATCTGAAAAACTTAACATACTTGCTCTACTCCCAAATGTTTTTCTAAATATCTATACACACATGGATCTAGTAAACTGTATCTATACATTCTATTTACCAAATAAGCTTTTCTATCTCTAGCGATGAGATAGGTCAATGGCATTAATTACGTTTCATCTTAACTAATTCATGAGAGAGATGTCGTACCATGAGGTACAGACTGTGGGAAATTCTATAAGACAAATAACCCAGTTCTCTTCAGAAGTAATTTGCAAGGAAAAATACTGCATCAGATTTAGAGAAGCTTCAGGGATGTATCAAAAACTGCAACATATCAATAAACATTTTTAAAAGTGAAAGGTAAATTTGAAAACTGATGAGATGTTTGGTAATTTTAAAGAAACGATATAAACTATTATAGGTATGATAATGGTATTTTAGTTATGTTTGTAAAGAAAGTCCTGATTTTTTTGGACATAAATACTAAAATATTTACAGAGGAAATGATAAGATATCTGGAATATGCTTTAAAATAATCCCAGAGTTGATGGAAAATAGTTGGGGGTAGAAATGAAAGACCAGTCATGAATTGATAGTTGGTGAAGCTGTGGGTATAAGAAGGATTCCGATACTAGCTATATTAGTAATTGTACATGTATATTTATATACAGGAAATGTTCAGTAAAACTTTTAATATCCATTTCCACTCAACTTGAAACAAGAAAAGTAGGTATGAAAAGCAATAAGTCTGAGGGAGAGGCCCTTTAGGAATTTGGGGGTGAGGGTGGGGTCCTGAAACACATTTGTGAGGTGTCATTTATTTTTGGATTTTTGTCTTAATAATCATCAACAGTCTATTGGAATCATTTCTGTTATCTGATAACATGGGAAGAACTTTAAATCACCCCCTCTATTGTCTGGAACCTATGGATATAATGAGATATCACTCTCATTACTATGTTACCTTATATGGTCAAAGGGAGATTACCATGGGTGGGCCTGACATAATCAGGTGAGACCATAAAGTTAGCCTTTTCTCTGGCTGATCGCAGAAAAGAAAATCAGAGACATGTGCTCCAGCTAGCCTGAAGAAAGCAAACATTCACATGTGAACTGCCAACGTGGGCCATGTGGGTGGCCTCTCAGAGTTAAAAGCAGTCCCTGGCCAAAAGCTAGCAGTCCTTAGTCCTATAGTGACAAGAAAATACATTCTGCCAACATCCAGTGAGCTTGCAAGAATCTCCTGAGCCCCAGATGAGAACTGCAGCCTTGGCTGACATGTGAATTTTAGCCTGGTGAGGCTCTCAGCAGAGAACCTGGCCACAGCATGCCCAAGCTGCTGACCTGGTGGAGTTTTAAGCTGCTAAATTTGTGGTAATTCGTTATGCAGCAATAAAGCTAATATGCCTGGATAAGCATCTTATACCTGAATAGGACCGCAATACCTCAAAGCCTACCTCTGCACATGAGTTTATGATCCCACTGGCACCAAGTGAGGACCTAAACATTTAGCAATTTAGCTTATTAGGCAGTGTTTCTCAAAGGATCAGGGATCCAAATTTGAGAAACCTTGAGCTTTATAATCCCTTATAAATGAAATATTTCTTTTCCAACACACACAGTTAACTTTAAAGGCAAGATTACATCCTTGAGTGCTTTTTACATCGTAAATGCTTTTACAGCAGAAAAGTCCTGCAAAAGAATCAAATGGAACAAGTTTAAAGCAAAGTGTGAATAAGCCAAATGTATCTCCAAAACCTTACCTTATCGTCACAACAGGTATATAATAGTGCAAAGTTTTCTACTCTTTAATACCCTAGCTCACAGTATAAAAATATGTGCCAGAACTCATTACACTAAGAATTTCTTTATAACAAAGTTTCCCCTGTCTCAGGTGGTCCATAAATATTAAGGAATCATCACAACTATTCCTTGTCCATGACATATGCATATTTAGAGGAAAAGTTCAGATATATATGAAGAAAAGAAATAGAAAATTGTCACAGATATTGTCGCTAAAGTCTAAAATTATGTTATTAAAGTTGAATTTAGTCTGATTCTGTTTAGCCTGTCTTTTTTTGAAATAACAGCTTTCTTGAGACATAATTCATATACCCTAAAATTCATCCATTTAAAATGTACAGTGCAGTGAGTCTTAGTACACTAGTCCCCCCTCTTCACGGTTTTGCTTTCCGTGGTTTCAGTTACCGGCGATCAACCATCATCTGAAAATATTAAATTTCCACAACCATCAACATCATCTGCTCCTGACATTCAACCGTCAACACAGCGCGGTGATCCAGGATCACCCAAAGCAGACAGTCCTCCTTCTGACACAGGCGGCCTTAGGCTACATCACAGTGCCTAGTCATTCACCTCACTTCATCTTATGACGGGTGATGTCACTGCATCTTATCGCTAGGCATTTTATCATCTCATATCATCACAGCAAGGGTGAGTACAGTACAATAAGATATCTGAGAGAGAGGGAGGCCACATTCATATAACTTTTATTACAGTAAATTTTTATAACTGTTGTATTTTATTAGGAGTTACTGTTGGTCATCTCTTACTGTGCCTAATCTATAAATTAAATTTTACCATAGGTATGCACGTATAGGAAAAAACATAGCATATCTAGGGTACGGTATTAGTCATGGTTTCAGGCATCCATGGTCCCCCTTTGGGGGACTTGGAACATATCCCCCACAGATAATGGGGGACAAGTAATCTACAAACCATTACCACTAATTTTAGAACATTTTCATCACCCCTAAAAAGAAACCCTGTGTTCTGTCTTTCTTTTTCACTCTAATTCTTTCTTTAATACCACATCATATAACAAATTTTTCTCTAGGACTAGAAAACATTGGCCATCTGAGATTCAAAATTAGCATTTAGGGAAGAAATGAGCTGAGGATAGAAGATTTGATCTACAGGCATAATATATATTGGGAAAACTGGTTTGGGATTGTAAGAGTATTGCTTACTATAACTAATGCTGTGAACATTCCTTTGAAAGCACAAACATGATCCAAATAATCAAAACATGATACTACTTGCCAGCGAAAGCAACGGATCTTCCATGGGGGAGACTTTCACCTATTGCCCAATGTAATTTGTTTAGTTCAGAAGCTGAAGACAGAGGATGAACTGAGCTTTATTTAAGTAAAACAAGAGTTCTGTATTCCCGAAGAAAAAATCTGGGATTTAAAAATGCATTCCAGGGCCAGCTGAGTGGCATGTTGGTTAAGAGCTGGCTTGGGATGCCAGAGGGCCCCGGTTCGGATCCCACATATGAGGGCCAGTGACACTGCCCTCTACAGCTAAGATGGTGAACAACAGCTCAACCTGGAGCTGGGCTGCCGTGGGTCGCCAGCGACGGCGTAGGCTGCAGCCCCTGTGGTAGTGGGTTGCCATGGGCTACCGTGTGTGGCCGGCAGCCAGCGTGAGCGGCCAGCAGTCACTGTGAGCGGCCGTCAGAAGCCGGCGACTGATCTGCCTCTCCCAGGAAGAGCGCAATGATGGTGCCAACTTGAGCCAGTGAAGCAACATCCTCCACAACTAGACTGAAGAACAAAAGGACAGCAACTTGTCTGTTCCCCTTCCCCCAATTCCCCAATAAAAATCTTAAAAAAAAAAACATTCCAAAATGTTCACACCCAACCTTTAAACATTTCTTACATGCCAAAATGAATGATGTTTAAGGTGTTGCTTCTATGGCTTATGAGATAGCCCATAAAATGCCCAGTATCATATTTTCTCCTAAAACTTAGTCACTTGCTTCTACTATGCTTGATAGAAACCTGGATCTGAGATGCTACGTAAAAGTCAAGTGAAAGGAGCCTTTTTATTCTATTTCCCACCTTTGGTAGTTATAACTGGGATTCTGTCCTCCTCTGTGGTGGCACACGGCAAGGGCTAAAGAAGGAATCTTTGCGACACACAAATCTATCCCATATTTATGAAGCCAGAGGGAAAAGTCTGATGGGAAACTCCCTGAGTTAAACTCAGCTATGAAATGTCTAGATTGTTCCTGGGACATAGATTTTTCTAGAATAGAAGCTAGTGAGAGCATTTACTACCACTCTCCCACTCACTTTATCTCAAAGGCGCTCATAGTGTCGGCCATTTGTGATTGGGAAGTTTGTTTCCTTATCTTTCAAACAATAGGTTAATATGCAAATTGAATCCTCCCAGGGAAGCATCTTGAAAAGGAGAGACTAACTTCCACAGGTTTTTCAGTAAAGCCTGCCAAAATATGATAAAACTTCAAGATTATTAGAAGCACTAGGTTCCATGTAGTAGATAATGCACACTATACTTCATGTAAAGACCAATCTTTTTCACAAATTCAAAATTCTAGAAAAGTGAAAAAAAACATTCACACCAAAATGGATGTAAAGTTTTTAAAAACAGAGCTGGGCACTTAACCAGCCAGCCCTCTGGGCCCAGCACACATCCGCAGCTATAACCACACTTCCCAAATGCAAGATCATTTGCTCTTCCCACTAGTTTTCAGTCCTGGCTAAATATCAGAATTCCTGGGAAGGGGGCTTTGAGAATCCTGGCAATTGGGTCCAAACCCCAGATCTACTGAATCAAAATCTCCAGGCATCTTTTTAAAAATCCACCATGGGGAATTCTGATGCCCATCCAGGGTGCAGAACCAACACCCAGCCTTCAGGAAGAGGCATGGGTCCCTTCAGAAGTCCCACCTATGCCTCTGAGAAGGGGCTCTGGTTTACCTTTTAACTGAAACTGTGTGTTTCTCCAAGCATTATCTTTGCATTAGTGTCTCAAGACTTGAAGCTTGGGTTGGTTAATTAAAACTTCACAACATTCCCCCTTTGTACACTGAAAATCTTATCAATGTTTTTTCCTGCGAGGCAAGGCAGGTCTGAGTGTTGCCAAAGCCCAAATTTTTTAGAGTCACATTTTAAGACATTCTTGTTTAAGGGTGAGGGGGGGAAATGGAATGTCACTCTGTTAATCCTTTTCAGAGCTCTTCCCACACTGCAGATTTGAGATAAGCTGTCATGTTTAAAGGCTAAAGCCTGCCCCCCCCCCCTTTTAAGCATTTTGGCCTTTGGCAATAATGACAAAGATGACCTTTTCTTTTCCCAAAGCCTCACCTTCCTCACTCACAGATAACCGTACTGATCTACCAACACAGGCCATGGGCTTCAAAGCTGTTTACCCACTAGCTCTGGTGGGCTTGCCCTGACCCAGCATCAGTGTCTCACAGAGTCCCCTGTTGTGACCAAGGACATATCCTTAAAATGTGGCTGGCCTCCCAGGCAGTGGTCATGGAAGAATGGAGAAGTGACCCCAAAGGGCCTAATCCACTGACCTTTACTTTGCTCTAACCAACTGCCCAAATAAATAAAAACAGCAGGATAGCTCGCTTTCCCAGATGAATTCCAATTTATCCTTAAATATTCAAGCTTGGTCCAATGTTTAAAGTTCTCAGACCATCCAAAAATCTGTCAACTGGCTCTCAACTGGGGGTGATTTTTGCCCCCCAGGAGACATTTGGCAATGTCTGGAGACATTTTTGGTTGTTACCGCTGGGGGGAAAGTTGCTCCTGGCACCTAATGGGGAGAGGCCAAGAATGATGCTAAACATCTCCGAGTGCACAGCACAGCCCCCACAACAAAGACTGGTCCAGTCTAACATGCCAAGGGTGCTTGGTTGAGACCCTGGATTGCGTCATTTGCCAGCCACTGCTGGATAAACATTTAGAGACTCTCATTGCAATTTAATTTAGTTTAAAATAAGGATCACCTATTCAAAGGCCTTCCAGGGCCAAGGGGCTGAAGAAATAGCACATCAACGAAGTGGCTGTGGATGGGCCACTGGGGTGTGGTGTGAGGTCTACGACAACTGAATGTAAATGCTCACTAAAATCATTTCAGTTTTTAAAATAGCATGTGCTGGCCAAACAAAACATGACAGCTGGCTCCATGCATCCTGTGTACCACTGGTGGTCAAACTCTAGTGTAAAGAGAACACTGATTTCAACAGCTAGATGACTGTGTTGAGACTCGTCCTTTATATCCTAAGGAACTTACGGATCCCCGGGACTGCAGAACGTGACTAGAAGCTGTTCAGTTAAGGATAACAGACTGAGGGTCAGGTCTTGAGGGTTTAGCTCCAGCCAAGAACAGGGCTAAGAGCAGAGGCCAACTGCCCTCCCCTCTAGGGAAATCCAGGGACTATTACACCAATATGACACAATGCCACGTAAGGGAGGTCATTATCTTAAGATGATACCTCTGTCATAACATTTAGAATTCTCACCTTGCTTCACAGATGAGGACACAGAGGCTCAGGATGTTTAAAGGAATTGCCAAGATTACCCAAATCTGAACCTAATGTCAACTGGCGGTTCTTTTTCCCCCTGTGCCATTGCAAAGCAGCAACCAAAAGGCGAAGGGATTTCATTCAAGGTATCAAACATTGTGACTAAACTCTCCACCAACATAAAGAAGTTATATGTAGACGGTAAATTTAAAACTACTCAGCATCATCCTCTTTCCTCATCAGAAAAGTCATTAACGCATGGGCCCCGAGTCACTGTTTTAAGGCCTCTTCCACGTATCGGAAAAATTCGAAGCAGGTTAAACATCTCCAGCCCTCCTTTCAGGGAAGGCTGCAGGGAGCTGGAAAGCCAAGTCAGCAGGAGCACAAGAAGGAAGCGCCATCTGAATATCCCCGCGTGGATGCATGCTTTCTGCCGGAGGAATTCCTGGCCAGAAGAGACACTATAAACAAAGGCAATCCAGAGGGAAACAAATGATAAGATAAGTGAAACCCAGTAACTAACTCCCTCTGTCCTCCCTTCCACCTCCTTCCCCTGACTCATTCCATCAGCAAAACAGTCTGAACTCGGGAGAATTCAAGTGTAAGCCGTCCCCTCCCTGTTGCCACACAGCTCCCTATCCTAAGTGAGGAAGTTAAGGGGGGAGCTGTGCTTCTGGGTAAGGTCAGTGATTGTGGCTCCCCTTATATGGACCCTGGCAGCCTGAGGACAGCAGTCTCCCTGTACCCACAGGGAGGCCCTGAGAGAACTTGCAAGGAAGTTATTCACTGGTCCTCCAGACTCAAATTACAATCCAAAGAGTGTAGCAGAAAAAGGTGGAGTATGGAAGAAAGGAAGCTTCAGTGGCAGCCTGAAAAGAAATTGGGTCAAACTAAAAATAACATATATTTTTTTACGTTCTCAATCAGCCTCTCAGCAGAAAATGTCGGAGGCAAGGCAGTGTCTTGCCGAAGTTCCTGGAACATCTGCAGTTGGAAAGTGTCACCTACTCACAGAATGTCAAGCCCTAAATGGGTCATAGAGGTTTCCAGTCCAATCTAGTATCTAGTCTTGATTTTAAAAGTATCAAAAAATAATAACAGGACATTCATTTAACCTTCTGAAAGCACGATGCAATCTCAGCCATCAGCTTCAACTCCAGCACAATTCAATTCCACACCCTCTCTGACTTTTAGTTCAAATTGAGAGCTGGGGAGCCAGGAGAAGTACCTTTAATGCAATCGGATTCGACACACGAGCATAATTGGAAACAAATTATCATGGCTGTTTCTTTTGCCACCATCATCCTAAATCAAAAAACAACCATTAATATGGGATAACTGTAAGTAAATTTTTTTTTTTAAATCCTAAATAATTTACCTAGGACAGAACCATAGGACATTGTCTGTATCCACGATTTCATCAACTTTTAAGAATAAAATAGAGAATGCAACAAGGTCCTTCAACTGGCTTAATTTGTTAGTTTCATTTTCTTTAACTTTTTACAATAATTTTTTTTTTTAAGATTTTATTGGAGAATTGTGGGAGGAAACAGCATTGGGGAATCGGGGAAGAGGAACAGACAAGTTGCTGTCCTTTTGTTCTTCAGTCTAGTTGTGGAGGACGTCGCTTCACTGGCCCATGTTGATATTACCATTGCGCTCTTCCCGGGTGAGGCAGTCACTCACCAGCCATTGGACAGCCACTCACGCTGGCTTATGGCAACCCACTGCAACCCCACTGCAGCCTACGCCGTGGCCGGTGACTCACGGCAGCCCAGCTCCAGGTCGATCTGTTGTTCACCATCTTAGCTGTAGAGGGTGCAGCATCACTGGCCCACATGTGGGATCAGAACCGGCGGCCCTGCTGCTCAGAGCTCGCGCTCCCAAGACAACTCTTAACTAATGAGCCACTCGGCCAGCCCTACAATAAGTCTTATACTAAATTCTCAGGATTTGGGAGGCCTCCTAGTCTAACCTTGTCACAGAACTGCAGGTTCTAACTTAACTTGTGTCTAGACATTACACTGCTCAGTTTTACCAAATCTCTATGACACACATGCAGATATACACGTACACCTAGACACATATGAGCAATCTGACTCACCTGGTGAATGATGTTGACTACCACCCTTCACTCTTCCTCTAGGGTACAAATCTGAGAAGCTTTGTAAAAGAAGAGCAAAGCCCCAGAAACACACTTAATGACTTTGGTCACGCCCCCAGGAAAGGGAAAAGACCAATGCCATGGGACTTTGGCAAAGTTTCAGGAAGCTTCCCGTAGTCTTCACCCACTCTTCACAAGTGGACACCTGTCAGAAGCATAGATAGCGCCTTTGGAAGCTGCAGGCAAAGTCTTGCCTCTAACTCAGGGGGTCTGGAAAAACTAAGACCCCCATCAGTTCATTTTATAATATGACGCCATCTTTTGCCCCTAGTGGTGATGGCTATGCACTGATATAGCCACAGTGTATTGTCTAGCCTCTTTTGTGGCCAAGAGCATGATGAGTTAAAAAAAAAAAAAAAAGTTGACCAGTATTACAGGTGCAGTTTGTGGCTCCAAACCAAGGAAAAGCTAAGCCATGCCCTTGACCTGGTTTGTACGTCACTAACAAACTGAGCTTAGCCAACAAGCCAGAATATAAGAACCCATCTCAGAAACAAAAGATGGGCATCTGTACTCTCCAGACAATGCCCCATGCTCTGGCCTGGGCTATCTACTCTTGGAAGTCTAAATTCAGAAAGTCCATCAGATGGGCAACATTTGCCAATCTCACGGATTTTTTTTTCTCTTTTTTTTCAGAAATGAAAAGGACAAAGACCAGTTTAATAGGTGACCCTCATTGTGTACCTGGCATAAATACAAGTAACCTTCCACTCCAGTCCTGGTGCAATTTATAGAACAGAACAAGCTCAGGTTGTCAGTAAAGGTGAATGACATACTTAGGAAGTATCACAGGTGAATGAAAAAATAAAAAGCTTCTGAAATCAATGTCTGTTGAATGAATATTATGTTTGAGTAGCCTAATGACTAACAAGTCTTTTGTTTTTCTTTTCCTTCCCTGGCAACGATATGCTTTTAGGGCATAACTTTCCTATTATTTCCCTCAATGACACAGTTTGTGTTTTACTCAATTGTCTTCGTTAAATATTGTCAAAGTGGCACAATACCCAGTTTTAAGCCAAAAGGAAAAGATCTATTGTAAGTCAGGAAATCGCACCAACTACCTTGGAAATTGAACTTGCTTCCCTCGTTGTCCACATTTTAATTCACAATAGGGGCTATGGTTGAAAAGAACTGCAATTGTATATTTTGGTACCAAATTTGCTCCACTGTAAAAATAAATAAAACTCTCTCTTCTGAGGTAGGGGGGGGGAAGCTTATTTTAATATCTAAAGATACCCAATATTAGATTACATGTTTGACTACTGCTCAAGTGTTCATTATTTGCTTCTCAGAAGAGCTTTTACAATTTATGTTAAAAGACAACAGGGAGGAGGGAAGCGAAGTTCTGGGAGTCTTAACTCCGAAGGCAGGCTTGAGGCCCGGTTCTGGATAAGAAGGGCTGTCTTCAGATAAGGGATTCGACCTACTGAAAAGTTATCTCCGTTAACAAATAGGGCCTAATGCTGGACAGGCTCCAAAGAGATTCGGAACAGAAGAGCGTTTCCTTTTCCAAATAATTTACCTATCATTCACTATAGCAAAGAGAAGGGAGTTCAACAGTTTTATCATTCAAATAAGTAAATACACCATTTTCAATTTCATGCAGTATTTTCTGCTCCAGAAAAATCAGACTCTAAGAAACCATTAAGTATATAGAAGCATTTTCACTGTCAATCAACCCTGCCCTTACCGACCCAGCACTGTTTCCGAATTAAGAGATGCAGAGGAAGCTGTGGTTCCCTCAACTTGATGGAGAGAAAAATATATACAGAAAAACTAGAGGCAAGGCAAGAGTGTGTGGGGGGTGGGGGTATAAAGAACTAGACTGCCTGGGTCCCTAACCTGGTCTGCCACTTACCAGCTGTGTAACCGGAGAAGGCAAGTTTCCTTGACTCCATGCCTCAGTTTCTTTACCTGTAAAATGGTGATAATAGTACCTAGTTCATACAGTTGTGAGGTGGCAATGGATAAGTCCATGTAAAGTATTAGGAAGGGCCTGGCAAAAGGTAAGCACCTCACATAGCTTGACTATTAGTATCACATTAGCTGCAAGTGTTTAGTTGTGTGGTCAGGCTAAGGGGTCTAAGGAGGAAGGAGCAGAGGGGGTGCTGAAAGCTGAAGGACAGGCAGGGAAGACTTCCTGGAAGCTGTGGCACTCAAGCTGAATCTGGAGGCACAAGGAGAATGAAGACAGATGAGTGCACGGTCCAGGTTAGGACAGCCATTACTGCAGAAGGTCACAGATGGAGGTAAACACCAGGCGAGCTTCAACATCAACAAGGAAAATAAGCTCACCAGAGCCGAGGAGGGTATATTTGGTAACCTCAGTATAATGGGGGGGGGCAGGAGGGGGGCTCTGTATGCTTGTTGCTGAGCTGCTGGGATTTCCCGTTTAACTCATGTACTATGAAACGCAAACGTACTCTGAAATGCTCAGTTCTCTGTTCATGGAACAGTGGAAAAGATGCCAGAAAAAGAAAAGGTAAACACTTTTTTCTTTTGCTGCTGAAATAGTCTGCTAGAGTGGAATGTAGGTCACCAAAATCAACTTGTATCTCATCGTCATCTGTCCTTCTTTCAGTGGGGGTACTAAGTAGTGGCTTGGAGGAAGGTTGGGGAGGGCACTTCAGATGCGTCCTTCACTTCTACTCTATCAGCAGTTCTGTTACCCTAAGCAAAATCTATATAAAAAGACAGTACACTTGCTAATGAATGTCACTTCAACAGAGGTAGAAACCACTAATAACTGAAGCTGTGAGTGTTTAACTTATACATTCGTTTACATTTCCTCCATTACCAAGTTAGAAATCATAATGTCAAAATAAGTGACAGTAGCCTTCCTTATCCAAAGGAGAAAAATTTAAAACAGAGGCATTTTCATTTTGATTGGTGCCCCTCCTAGGGGTTAAGCAAGGTGGCTAACCTAAATTGGCAACGTTGCTTTGTTTCCTGCAACATAAGGATAGGCTTAACACTTGGAAATACCAGGAGCATGACACGAGGCCAGAAGGGCCCCACAGAAGTTACAAGCTCTGTGATTATTTCCTGAACCAAACACCTAAGGCTCTCAGTGGTACCAAGCTTTGTTGGAAAAGCTTGTTTCCCCTGATCCAACAGCTGTAAGTGATTTCACAGAACTCAAGCTTCTGAGGCCAAAGCCACTCTTTATACCATCCCCAAAATATTTACAAAGTGCAACACTCTCAATTTTAACTACATTTTGTTTGTAAACACCTTATTTGTTCTAATGATCATACTGCCAACACCAATTGCAGCCTTCTAAATAAAATAGCTCAAATAAAACCACACACATACACACACACACACACACACACACACACACACACACACACAACACACATTCTTAACACCTAGAGCGTGTCCACAAAGCAAGAAAGCCAGGATCCANACACACACACACACACACACACACACACACACACACACACACACACACACAACACACATTCTTAACACCTAGAGCGTGTCCACAAAGCAAGAAAGCCAGGATCCAAATTCCTTGGCACCTATTCACTGAGCTCCTGTAAGCACCACCCAAGGACATGACCCACCACACCCTTTACTATCACCTCCTCACTAATTTATACTTCTGAAAACACACAGAACCCGACTTACTGGATGTTACAAATGTTGGCCAAATGTCTCCCACCCTGTTCCTCTCTCACGTCAACCAGCCCAGGATGCCTGATCCTGTCTATAGAACAGCTCCATCCCAGATGAGAGCGTTACTGTTCACTCTTCTACCCAGATGGTACCCTGGGAGCCACTTGGTGGCCTGGTGAAAGCTTCCAGGTATCTTTGTCTTAGTCTCTATCTCTATTCTCCCATCACACACTTCCTGGGCAAGTTACCTGGGCCAAGGATAGTACAATCGACAGGAATCTAGAAACGTCTGGTTTAGGGTAATAAGAATTGTAGAAGGAGAAAAGTCTCGGTGGGTGAATGTGTTCCAAGAGCAAATAATTATGAAATATGTCTCTATTTCAAACACATGGAAGGCCTTCTATACTTCAAATCACATGCTACACAGGAGTTTTGGCTTATGCTGAGATGAAACTGCTTGACAGAAAGCTAAGAGGAATATTACAATTGATGACAGAACTATCAGTGGAAATTATACAGATCTTGGATCTCCAGTCATGGCTCTACACTTTATATTGACTCAACAAATATTTACTAAATACCTACATGACAAAAACTGCTTTAAACACTGGAGAGACAGGGATAGACAAGACAAAGACCCTGCTCTCAAAGATCTTAGAGGAGTGGGGGGGGGACCCATACATTGGCATTGGTGTCAGAATTATAGGGAGATAGGAAGTAAACAGATAATTACAGGAGTTTTTTTTCAGTTAATGATAAGCTCTAGGACAAAAATAAAGAGTGAGTGATTCTGGATCCAGACCTATAATAAATGTAGACTTCTCAGACACCCTTCTTCCCCCCTCAAAAAAAGAGTAAGTGACAACTTCTCATCCTATTTCCTCATGGGGATGTAACCGCCTACTTCTTAGAGATGATGAATGTCAACCACCTGGCACACAGCATCCACCAGCATTTATTTACCTGCACACATAGAGAGATGCTTACAGACACACACACACACACACACACACACACACTCCTTCATGGCAATATCTGTGATAATCAACCTTGGTATGAAATGAAAGCAGAAGGAAAACAAAAATATTTGTGATATTTAATTATACTTAATGCAATTACATCACAAATAATGGCATTCGTAAAGAATCTGTAAAAAGGCAAAAACCTAAACAATTCTAAGATAAAAGGATAAATAACAGTCCAGATCCTGGGTTATTAACAGCAGTATTAGAGATAATATTACAAACAGTAACATGGCTACCTTGCCCACTTGGAAGGACTGCCATTTAGAGCCACATTATTTTTCCATACAAGTAAGGCTCAGTGTCCATAGCTGGGTTTAAACTCCAGTGTTCAGGTTTCTTTGAGAAAAATAAAAGACAATGACCAAGTCCTTCTTAGAGTCACAAGATTTTATACCTAGAATCAACTTCAGGAAACTCTCTGTACCCTCTCCCCACATTACCAAGGACCAAGGTCCCCAGAGGTAATGGGTTTTAACCTCACAGTGGGGTAGCCAGTAATGACAGACTAGTGTAGGACCCAGCCCAGCCAGGCTTTTAGATTTTATCAGAACCACAAGGGATGGCAGTGACTTCCAGAATTCAATTTCAGTTCTTGTCCATAAAAGCTGAGTTGCACCTCGGGCAAACTGAGGACCTTTACTGGTGGCCAAAGAGCTGTCTTCAAGCAGAAGGGAGAGCTCCTTCCTTGAGAAAGATGCCTCCAACACTATAATACAGGTTACTAGGAAAACGAGGCAGCTAGCCTGAAAGGGGAAAGACACGTTTCAAGTGTAATTTTCAGAGTCTGTCTCGGGAAAAAGGCTCCAAACAAGTATTTCTGGGGAGGAGGGTGGAGAGACCAGGTATGGAAACTCCAGAGAGAAAGGGGGCTAAGAAATGTGTCCAAGCTATTTATTTACACGAGAATGGACAGATCCCCAGGGCTGTGAAAGGGGCGAGGAGGAGAAAGCAGCTGGGCCCAAAGCAAGCGCTTGACCACACCCACAGGCCACGCCCTCCCAGCTGCCAGCAGAGCCACATCGAATTGAAACAGCAGTGAGAGCAGTTAAGATTCCGACGGCAGGAGTCGCCATGGCAACGGGATTCATCTTGCAGGGAAACTCCGCTTCAATTCACTAAGTCTTTCTCGAGCCTCAAGAAACTACCAGCTTAATGGGAGCAAAACCGTCACGGGTGGCATTTGCTCTCGATGCTCACCTGCGGGTGGAGATGGGGATCAAGAGGGCAGGCTTGGGAAAAAATGGAATGTAGGTTACCTATTCCTGGGCCCACTAAAATATTTTATGAGGGCAAGAGACAGAACACCCCAAACCCAGGCTGTGAGCAACTTGAGAGCAGAGCCTTTAGCAGGGTTTTGATGAATGAGAGTACGTGAAAGAATAAGCGCTAGAGGCAGGGAAAGGAAATCCGGAGGGCTTGATAGAGTTCTCGGGCCTCGTGCACGTCTCCAATCCGAGGGCAAGTGGATCACAAGCAGTTGGATTTTCGGCATCAGCTGGGAAAGCCCGATTACCCAGCCCGCCTGCCCCACAAGCGAGCCTTATCATTAGATTATTTCACACCCCCACGCTTTACCACCTCCCAACCCGGAGTTCTGGGTAGACCCTTCGCCGCGGCTCAGGTGCTCTTTGTCGAGGGAGCAATCAGTGCAGGGGAGACCAAGATGCGCCCTCCCCGGAGGGACTGGGGACAGGAGCGGTCTGAGTCTCCTCCAAACCGGTCCGCAGGCGGCGCAGCCTCCCCTCGCCGCTGTGCACCAACACCCCTTGCTCCTTCTGCAACGCGGGGTTCCCTTCCTGTCTCTTTTGAAACCTCCAGCTTACAACTTTGCCTGAATTACGGTCACCCCATCCCTTTCGAATGAAGCGTTTAGTGAGGGTGTCAGGGATGGTGGAGGTTCTGCTCAGGGTCCCTTCTTCTCTGTCGCCACCTCCGAATCCACCAAGCGTGCCTCCGGATTCTGCCTCTCTGAGCCTCCTCGGCCAGAAGCTCCCGACAGCAGCAGTGCCCGCAATCCGCAGCCGAGGCCACGACCCCCCAGCGCCCCATCCCCGGGGTGCCTGTAGCAAGACGGCTGTACCTGGTACCCTGCCTGCTCTCTTGGCATCCGAGCGCCTCTGAAAGAAAGGAGGGAGGGACCCTCATCCTCTGGGGCGCCTTCCTCCGGGCTCGCAGTGCTTTGCGCCGCGCTTGCAGCCATTTTTCCAAATCCAGCTTGGCAGCCTGGAGCTGTCTAGGTCCTGTTCCCACCCAGACCTAACCTGAAGGACGGGTTTAATATTTACCTACTGGCCCGGGAGCTCCAGGGAGGCAGCGGGAGGGCGCGCCGCAAACCCAGAGCCCGGCCCGAAGAAGCGCGCCCACCCCCGCGCCACCGCGCGGTGCCACTTAATGAATGAGTGCGGCGGACGAGGCGGCGCATCCCCCTTACCTGAGCAGCCCCTGCATGCTGGAAAGGCGGCTCTGCGCTCCGGGTACAATGGGATCCGGTTAAACAGTTTCCTTCACAGCCGCTCGTAGGTTACCAACCCGCAGGTGACATCACCCTCTCCTCTGCTGATAGGATACAATGTAGCGCCCAGTGCGCATGGACTCCGCGGCCCGGCCCATACACTCCTGGTAGTTGTAGTCCCAATACCGCAAGCAGAGCCCCGGTAGCCACGCTACCGAGGTTAGCACAACTACACTTCCCGACGCATCCCTCGGCATCTTCGTCCCCGCCCCCTAGTCCCGCCTCCGCCGGGACCCCGCCTTCCCCTCCCTACAGCCTTGCAGTGTTCGCGGTGGCTGTGCAGAGGCTAAGCTGCGGACAGCGCGGGAGAGAGACCAGGAGAACCCTGCCGTGGTGCTCTTTGACTTGACCTCCACTCGTCCCTGTGCGGGCTCTGAGGGTCCTCCACGGGTCCGGGGCTAGTGTGCACCGGCCAGGCAGCTCTGACCAACCCTGTTCTGTTGGCCTCAGTAGGAAAGAAAAGATTAAGCCTTTCACTGCCTTCCCTACGCATAGCAACTAATTAATAGGAAGCACGGGTTTCTGGGTTAAATGCGGTCCGGGAATTTCCCCGTGTCCCGGAGGATGAGGCGAAGCAGACCCCGCAGGAGTCCCACTTGGTACAATTCACCTTTCTGTCTTCTCTTTCCTTCTGCCATTTAACGGAGTTCGCGAGGAACTGCTTAGTTGGCTGAGCTGACAGAATAACGGAGGCTGTCACTAATAAAAATGCAGTGTAGTAGACAAGACAATCGCCGCAGCCCTCCCTCAGGGAGCTGCTGCTGCTGCTGCTGCTGCAGAGATAATACTGTCGCGCAGCCATGCTTTTGTTCTTTGCTGCAGTGGGCTTCCCGCTCTGATGGCTCTCAACTCCCAGGAAGACATCTTTTTCTAAAGTTTTAATAACATATATACATACACATGTACTTTTAAATCCCTAACACTCTCCCCTCATTTTCCATACCTTTCTCTTCAAATATTTTTAAGTGACCTAAACCAAACACCACCATGCTATTCAAGAATTGTCATGATCTTAGTACACCTAAATGTTTAAAGGTAAGCAAAAGGTGTGTATCAGAATCCTGAACCTTCACGAACATTTTATTTTTAATACGTAAAATTTTTCCGTGCCATTTTTCATTGTTCAATGAATACCAAATATTATGAAGAAATTATTGGGAACACATCTCAAGGTGTCTTTTTAAATGAAAAAAAAAATCAATGCATCAGTTATTCCAGTGGGAAAGCTAGAGTACGTTACAATGGCATTTGATGTCACAATCACATATAAGGATGAGTTCACACCCCTATTTCTTAGCAAAATCTCTAGTGGACTGTACATCTTGTGAAAAGTAAGTTCACAATATTTTTAAACAACTCTCCACCTAATTGTTGGTGGAAGTTTTCTTATTTTCTCATTTCATTGTGGAACAATATCTTGGATTCAAAAGAAAAGTATTCATGGAACTAGTTGAGGATCTCAGGGGAAAGGAAAATGCTTTATTCTACTGAGAGAGGTGTTTTAGTGTTGAATTCTGATTTTCTTTGAACAAGGCCATTCCTCACATTTTTCCCCACTGAAAGAAGATGATTTTGAATGTTGCTCTGCTGTTCTGAGCTATCCCGTCCATTCCAAATATTGTCTTAAATGGAACCCAGACAATACAAATGTTCCATTGGCCGTCAGATCAAGAGAACCATCCATGATATTCTAGCTAATGGGTAAGCTTAATGTATTGCAGTTCATTGTGGAAAGATATTCAGAAAGTAACTTGACCTGGGATGATTCTAAAGGCTCTCCTAGTTTTATAACTGTGTAAAGCTTTTAGATGGGAATATAATCAGTGAGCCTGAAATTTATTGAGTTAAATTGGATGTGGAGATTCTCCATAAAAGCAGGACTTATCCTTATAGATAAAAGCATATTATGGATGCACACGCTGAGGACTAACTTCATAGGACAAATCACCTTACAGCAAGCTCTCTTGCTTGGGTCTTCAGCAATCAAGGAGAAGATGGTATCTGCCTTAAAAAAAAACCAACCTAATCTCTGTAGCAATTAATATTATAGGGCTATGTCATATTATACAGCTCATTTCCATATATAAAGGACATCTATACACAATAGAGTAGAAGCACAGGAATGTGTGGGTGTGCATGCGTGAGCATCTTCCCTATTAAATAGATATAAATATAGATAATAGATATTGAAAGCAAGGCATTGTGTTTGGAAGCATTTTGCTATAAGTATGATGAATTTGAACAGATCCCCACACACTGTTTCACTGGTAACCAGGGGAAACAAAGATGGCTCTTCAGCGTCAGAAATGCAGTCTGTGGACCTGGGTCCGGAAGAAGCTTAATTTCTATGCAGACAGAAGGGATCTCTCTCTCTCTCTCTCTCTCTCTCTCTCTCTCTCTCACACACACACACACACACACACACACTCATTAACTCATTATATGTTTTTGTATTTAATTCTTTCTAAGTGACTATTTCCAAACATACCCACTCTGTCTAGCTTAATTTATATTCTCAGTCCAAGGGTTTCTTTAGGTTTTTTCTTCTTTTCTTTTTAAATGACTGCTGCAATCCTAGAATGATCTTATATGAAAGGCCTTGTCCCATAATCACTGTCTATTAATTAGAAACCTGTGGGACCACTGAGAACAGATTTAGTCGACCTACAGGTAGAGAAGGGAGAAAGGCTCCATGGGGTATTTTGCTGATCTTTCAAAATAATCTCTCAGTTCTGGTTACAAGGTTTTACTCTAGCTGTTGGATTTTAGATAAGGGAAGAAATGAGACATCAACAGAGAAAGAATTTTAAGTTTGTAGCCTTGCATGTGTTTTCACACAATAGCTTGGTGTTTTGCAACAATTGAGGTTCTACTCGTATGCTTGAGACCAGGTTTGGTATTGTGCCATTTTACCACTTTTGAGCAAGGTGATTTTGCTCATTCTTTCTGAGCCTCGGTTTCCTTATTTTAAAAGTGGGGCTAATAATATAACCTACTTCACAAGGATTTTGAGGATTACATTAGATGAGACATGTAAAAACACTTTTCAAATTGAAAAGAAGTATACAAATGCTAACTCTTGTTATCATTTGCAATTTCCCCCTAAAGGTTATATCTCAGAAATGTCACCCCTAATTATGGAACAAGTTAATAGAAACCTATTTGAATTTTTTTAAAAAAATCTTATTCTTAACAAGGAACTATGAGAAATTATATGGCATGCACACATTATCTCACTAATTTGTAAGTAGACAAAATGCACTTAGAAGGAAAAAATGAGAAATTCAGATTGAACAGTGCTGGTTCTTGGCTTGTTTTCAGATTTATACCCTGTCCTCCTGCAGCGCCCCAGGCTGTCAGCATCACAGGCTGTCTTCCCCAAGCTCCTCAGCATGGAGAGCTCTGCTGGGAGATGGGAGGCAGGAGGAAGGAAGAAGCCAGGCTATTTCTCCACCTCCTCCGAGTTGCACTGGGTGATGTTTCTGGCAGCCTCAGCAGCATTTCTTCTGTTGGACTGGTCTGTCGTGGTTCCAACATCTTCCAGTTCACCCCAGCCTCTGTTAACACCACCATCTCCCTTTGTCCCTCCAGCCTAAGGGTGGAGGTAGCTTCCTGCTCTTGCTTACCTCTCACTGAGCGTTTGTCTTCTCAGACCTTCTATCACCCGTGAGATCAATTCCCTGTTTTAAATACTTAGAATGGTTTTTGTTTTCATGGTGGAACATATAACTGATACACTTATGTCTTGGTTCAAGTTGTTTTAGGGGCCAGCTTTCTAGGGCCAGCTTATGCAAAATGTAAAAAAAAAAAAAAAGGGTAGAATTTATTCAAAGGATTGAGCAACCAAAGCGCCACCTAAGAACAGGAACTAGACCAGCTCTCAGAACCTGAACAGTGGTGGGTTTTGGACCTTCTTGCCAGATCATTACTCTAATAGCCTCTAGTCTCTGTGTCTCTGTGTCTATGTATGGTGTCAGATGGGTACTAGACTGAACAGGGTGATCATTTTGTGAAGCATATAAATGTCAAATCACTCTGGTGTACACCTGAAACTAACATAATATTGAATGTCAGCTGTGATTGAAATCTAAAGACAACAAATGTCTGAGAGAAGGTGGTTGCCCTATCTTAGAGTAACTTGCCCTAACTTAATCATGTGTGGTAGTGATTCTTAAAGTGTGGACCCCAGATCAGCAGCCTCAGTATC
The DNA here is from genome assembly GCF_001890085.2 of Hipposideros armiger. Taxonomy (NCBI): domain Eukaryota; kingdom Metazoa; phylum Chordata; class Mammalia; order Chiroptera; family Hipposideridae; genus Hipposideros; species Hipposideros armiger. The sequence continues at coordinate 3,012,740 of NW_017731355.1, forward strand.
ACCTGCAAACTTGTTAGAAATGCAAACGCTTGAACCCCACCCATAGACCTACTGGAAAAGAAACTTTAGGGCTGGGTCCCACAGTCCGTGTTTTAACAAGTCCTCCAGCCGATTCTGACACATAAAATTTTTCAAACCACTCATCTGCAGCAAAGATTACAAGATTGTATGGCTCAGATATGATCACTCAGGACCTAGCCCTGTGTGGGAGTCTTTCCCGAGAGGAAAAAGTAGTGTGAACTTGGCCGCCATCCCAAGAGGTGTCTGGTAAAGCAGGTAAATCTATCAGGGTCTTCACAGTAACATCGAGTTCTTCCTGAGGGAGGGGCCTTCGTAGCATTTGGAACTAACTAATCAATTTAGGCACATAAGTTGTAAAGCAGTAGAGCAGCTGATTAGGAAATAAAGATAGGATCTAAAAATTGAAGGTAACAACCTGAAACTTCCCAAGAATAACAGAAACAGAAAATGCAGAGTGCTTCCTGCATGAGGTGGCAGCCTTGATCCTGACTATTTCTGGGTTGAAAGCCTGAAATCTTGTCCCTAGGTACACAGTGCTGTCATTTTCCATCAGGAATTCTCAGAGGGAGAACCTACCGACCTTCCACGGGTAAACATTCCCTGGCCGTACATTTCAGGCAAACCATCCCAAGTTATCTTTCAAAATACCCCCTACTGAGGGTGTCATACAATTTTCATTTTGTTTTTCTTCTTAAACATCCAATCTCTGATTTTAACCCTCACACGGAAAGTCCGCATGTGGCAAAACCTTGTCTAAAAGTGAAAAAAATGGGCTGGGCGTTGTGTGGAGAGAAAGAATTCTGTTTACATTTTCTGTAACTTTCCTCATTGGGAATTATACTGGCAGATAGAGTCCCCTTTGTAGCTGAAATATTACAGCATGTAGGATTTATGTAAGAGCCTTATTTCACAGCAGGTTATGTTAGCACTTAGAGGCTGGATTTGGAGATTAGGGACAACTTCAGCCCTGCACTACATGAGAACCTTGTGATGTGGAATTTCTCATGGAAAGCCACACTTCAATACAATATGTCATGGCATATTATCTTTGTGAGAGTATTTTCTCTTCACCACACTGTGATTGTAACCTTTTCTCTCGGGTTGTCTGTGCCCTCTCCCTGTGTCTCCAGCTCCTAAAATAATATTTGGGGTTGTCAGAAGACCTGCCACCCAGTTAAAGTGGAAAAGGAGATATTGGAATGCTTTATTCTGGCTTTGCTTTTCTGCAACTGACAGGTTCTCTTCTGTGGGATTGATGTTATTGTTTTAGGAAATTATACTCATTTAAATCGAAACATAGTTAAAGCAAGTAAAATATAAACCTGTTGCTTTTCACTCATGTGTAAAAGTGATTCTGGATAATCGGGTCATCCTTCTCCTGACTTAGGCATGTATGTTAACTACGCTGGAAGCTGTATCACCTCTGGCTACAAGCCCACTTGAATTCGCAAGTTGAGTAGCTTTGAGTAAGAACAATGCTAGGATGGGAACCTCCAAAGAAAACCCAAATGTCTCCAAGGCGAATATCTGATTGTAAATAGGTTTGATTGTATCCCTAATATTCTGGTGTCAGATCCCTACAGCCATCATCCCAGGAAGCCATTTCACTCCTTAAAACATGTGGGGAAGAGTCCCCTGCTCAAGGCAGACCTACTTCATGGCATGCTGGAGCCCCACGGCACTGCCTCACAAAAACCCATGGTTACATTTTAGAACTTTTGTGAGCCAGTTATTAAACACAGTTAATATTAAAAGTTAAATTATATAAACTTACAGTTAAACAAGATGTATTAAAAACAAAAGTAATAACTCCTCAAAACTCATCACTTGTTAATTGTTGCTACGCTTTATATATGCTCTTGACAGCCCGCCTGAGTCTGAATGGTGGGAATTCTACGGAATGGTGTACGGCTGCACGTCTCTTCCCAACTCCACAGTCAGACACACCACATTGGCAGCTCAAAAATCAGTCACGGTGGGCAGTTACATCACCGCCATCTGCAAAGGCTACAAAGGAGGGCTTCCTCCACAGACTCAGTTGTTAAGCATTTACTGGCGCCCTCCGGCTCCTGCATTTGCAATAGAGGAGAAGCACCTTCCTCTAACTGCTCTGCAATGCTCTGTATTTTTCTCTTGCGACTTCATTGTGCTGTTGGGTTTGGAAATGGAGAACATGTGTCCTTTTACTCAGTTTGGGCAGAAGTGGGGCATCAGGTCCTGAGCAGAGAAGAGCCTCATTTGGTTCAGGGAGCTGAACATTTTCCCTCAAACAGGAAAGAAGAACTGGGTGATAAGTTTAACAGAGGGTAGTGGTTTTGAATGAGGAAGAGATGGAAGTCCACTTGGGGCTGCTGGAGGTATCAGATGGAATGCAGAGAGAATTCTGGACTAACTGCCCTGGCACTGAGCTGCGTGACTACACAGCAGCCTAGAACACAGCCCCACATGCTGTGCTTACAAACATTTCCACGAGTCTGCAAAATAATGATAAAAGTAATCTTAAAAAGACAATGTGGAGAGTTTATGAAATAAAATGTTTTCATAAAAAGGATGGTTCTTTATTCTGGGATCGTAGGTTAATCGTCTTAAGAGTACAAAGACAACTATTAGAAGCACGAAGCTATCATTTAAACTATATTTATGGGTAGTTTATATCTTAATGATTTTGTTCCAAAAGACCATTTTATGCCCATTTCACCTACTTGCATTAGAGAGTACTTCTGTTTTCTTAAAAAAAAAAAAGATTACTGTTATAAATGGCAATCAGTTTCCCAAGCTAGACCAATAAAACAAATACATCCCAGAGTAGAGTTAGTCATAGCATTAATCTTATTAGCCTGAAGTTAGAGAGGTGGGGGAAGGTGGCAGCCTCCGCAAGAATGCAGAAGGGCAGAAGAAAGAAAAGAGTATAACTTTTCCTTCTCCTGAGTCATGGATGGTGCCTTAGAAAAATCTAAACTGGTGAAGTGTATGGTCATCCATTCCTCACCTCACTTTATGCCTTACTTTCCCAGTATCTGGTATCCCTTCACCAGACTCCCATTCCCTCATGGCCCTGTGTATTCTCCACCCTGGTACCTTCTGAGGTCTTCCTGAATTCCTAAAGTACTCTAGTTCCCCAAATTACTTGCTCCTTCCTCCCTTCAGTCATCGCCCCTCCATCCATTTTTCCAACACAGCTGGTCTCAGCCGTCATTAAGTTTACACAAACATGTGAATAATTGTTAGTCCCTAATTTTGTAGAATCATTTGAATTTTTAGAAAGGACTCTTGCAAACACAAGTTATCGCTAATTGGCAGTGTATTGTGACATTTAAACAAACAAACAAACAATACAAAAAAAAACCAAGATGGAGTAAGAGTTGGGGAAAGAGAATTGGAATAAGAAGGAATGAGGCAGGTCCCACAGAAGCACGCTGAGAGTGAGTTGCTTAATCCTTTAAAATGTATCTGTGATTTTCACAAACTCCTCTTTCTGCCCCACAGATTTGCCTGATCTGGCCAAAGCTGGATTTTAGTTAATCCTTGTTTTGGTCATTGCCTACTGGTACAAGCAGCCCCAGCATAACAAATGTTTGAAAATTAAACATCGTAATCCTCCTCTAATTTTTTTTCAGATTCATGCTTGCAAAGGTCCACATTTCCCATGAGGGGTTTTGTGGAAACTGTGGAGCTTCCAGCCGTGGAAGGGGGATGGTGTGAGATGAAACGTGCGAGCAAGTGTGTGTACGTGTGCACGCGCATGCTGGAGTAGATTGCAGATGTATGCATGCACGCACAACTGTTTATCATTTTGTAAGAAGAACTCAATGTGTAATTGAACACCAGAGTCACAACTATTCTAGTTTTGCTCAATTTAGAAGACATGCCTTAGCTCTAAAATCTAAACTCACATCTAAAATTCTTTCTGTCCAGCTATTCCCTTCTCAGACCAAGGTCTTCCTGCCATGATGACTAAATGTATATTCTATTTCCAATTCTAATCTCACTGCTTCTTTTCTCTCCTAGTTATGCCCCATGCTTTGCACAAAACAGTGTCTTCTGGCGCTTGAATTGCCTTTTGATCTATTGTTCAGTGAACCAGAACTCGCTATTATTATCTCACAATCACCCTTTACTCATTAGCCATAAATGCTCAGCCATTAGCTGTAGTTGTTCATCTGTACACCCAAACACTAACGAACAACCATTAAGTATAAACAGTAGGAGGGGACTTGCAGGGATGGTGATCATTGTGGGTCGAATCTTTATCTTGCATTCGTTCCTAGTGGGTTAGGAGCAATGCAAGACACAGAACACGACATAGTCCCTGACCTTGAGGAACTGAGAGATCAAAAAATAAAAACAAAAGTGCCCCTCTCATTTCATCACGAGGAACTTCACCAGAAAAAGGGATAGAAATCTCAGTGATTTGAGTGAAGTTCCGAGAGAGGCATTTTTAAGCGGAAACTGTGCTGCTTGGGCTAGGCAGACAGGCAATAGATGAACTACTTGTCACTTACATTTTTTTGCTACGCAGCACCTGCTAACCTCTTCATCCTAGAGCGCTGCTGTCTGATAGAAATATATTACAAGCCACATATGTACTGTAAGATGTTCTAGAAAAAAGTACAGGCAAAATCAATTTTAATAATATATTTTATTTAAATAACTGTATTCAAAATATCTTTTCATATGTAATCAAATAAAAATGATTAACTAGACACCTTACATTCTTGTTTTCATCCTGTCTTCAAAATCAGTGTGTATTTTACACTTATAGAACATCTCAATTCAGACTAGCCACATTTCAAGTGCTCAGTAACCACACGTGGGTAGTGGCCACAACAGGGGACAGTGCAGGTCTAGAGTATTCCACTCCAAAGAGTGCTCCATGCATACTGAAGATCACATTTACTGAGGAGGGGACACAGCTTTCTGGTTCTATCTCTACCTCCCATAGTTGGCAGCAGGGAAGGGATGGGGCCAATTATGTATAAAGTTTTCTAAGGAGCAGTTTAGCAATGCTTGTTATCCTGAGCTACTTAGGAATGGAAGAGTGTCCTTTGTCAAATGCAGGCTTCCTTTGTGATGTGTCAGGAGCATTCCCTGCATCCTAGGGAGTTTGATTTATCTCCCTGCGAGCTCATCACCTATGTGACAGGCCTGGCCTGGGGTTTTTGCACAGTCTCCTCTGTGGTTTGGATTGACAGGAATTCCCTGACTGATACGCGTTCGTATCTGAAACTACCGAAAGATAATTCACTCTGGAAGCATTTCCTTCTGTCTCTGGTCCTCTTTGAAATGCCAAGGATCTGCCTCAGAGAGAGTTTAACTGATAACAATAGCTTCCACCCTTCTGGTGTTGGAACTTTTCAAAGCAAGCGCAAACGCGTTTTTGTGTGTTATCCTCACTGCAGTTTGTAAGACTGGCACTTGGCTGAAGAATCCAGGTTTCTGGAATATCACAGGGATTGGCTCATGCTTTTTGATCGTGCTTGTGGCCCTGAGGGTCAGGCCTTGTGTGGGGCTTCATTTTTAACAACACTCCAAGTAATTCTGGGTCAGGTGACTTAGCTATCTACAGTTTAGAAATACTAGTGGCTACTAGAACCCAGGTTCCTGTATGTAAAGCTCATTGCTCTGTGTCCTTAGCTGTCCCACGTTAGAAGGTAACACAATAAATCACTTGCATTTTCATATGAAATTATATTTTAAATCCTTTTTGCCCACCATAAATTTTCCCTTGGCAACATGAGGGTCTGAGTGTCATTTGGGGATAAGGATCTGTGGGGCAGTTTTTTTTAGAAAAAGATAATAAAAGTTAATAAAACTTGAATAGGGTAATACTAGGTTTGCCATTAACTTCTTTCTTCCTTACCCTTACTAGACTTTTTTTTTCTTTTATCAGTTTTATTACTTAATCAGTAAGGCTCTCTTTTCATGAGCGAGAAAATACAGATAAACAAAGTTACCTGCAGATCCATCATTTGGAAATATTAGCTTCTTTTTCACGAAGTGGATTCCTAACATGTATTCTATTGGCACCTGCCCTCTTTTTTTTTTTTTTTTTACTTTAATCTATGCTTCGTTGTAAGTTTAAAAATGTCTCCATCCATACTATTACTATTTTTTATGATAGTTTCTTCTATGGTACACCATAATTTCATCAAGCCTCTATGTTGAACTTTTAAGTTTTTGTTTTTTTTAATAGACTTTTTTTTTAGAGCATGTCCTTATGTATCTCTCTTTGTGGATGTGTATTTTTCTCTCTAGGTTAGATCCTAAAAAGCAGAATTATTGAGTCACAGAATAAGCATAGTATTTTTAGAAAATAGTATCAAATTTGTCTTCCAAAGTGGGTATACCAAATTAGCTTCCTACCAGCAATACATATCTATATTTTCAGAAATTTGACAATACATGACATTAGAAAAAATAATTTTAACTTTGGCAGTCTCATGAGTGAAAAATAACATATTATTTTAATTTAAGTTTCTCAGATTAGTAGTGAGGTTAAGCATCTTTTAAATGTTTATTAGCTAAATATACACTTATGTACAATTACCTAATTATATTCTCAGAAAAAAAAATCCAATCTGGTCAAAGGCTGTATTTTAGGACTTTTAGAATATATTTTGAAATTTCCATGTAAAAATTGTGTAATTATTATATTATTGTCAAAACCATGATAACATATCCATTTTCCACATGTTAATACAAATTTGGACTATTCATTTTAATATTTGGCAATCAGAAAAGCAAAAAGTGTACCTTGTTTTAATTTTTAATTTCTTTGATTACTGGCAAGGTTAAATATCTTTACATATTTAAATACATTAATATTTTTTCTTTTATAGTTTGCAGTTTATAACTGTAGTCAACTTCATTTTTTATTTATTTATTTATTTATTTTTTATTTTTAAAGATTTTTTTTTTATTGGGGAATTGGGGGGATAGGAACAGTGCTGGGGAATTGGGGGAAGGGGAACAGACAAGTTGTCGTTTTGTTCTTCAATCTAGTTGTGGAGGATGTTGCTTCACTGGCCCAAGTTGGCACCATCATTGCGCTCTTCCAGGGCGAGGCAGATCAGTCGCCGGCTTCTGGACGGC